>NC_057395.1:50118208-50418208 GCF_019320065.1 Cervus canadensis | reverse complement strand
GACCCCCGTCCCACCTCCCTGATCCTCTTGACTTCTGTTGTTGGTTCTCGCCCCACAAGAGGTATAGCCCTTGTGGTTGGCAAAGGAAGTCATGCAGCATGTGACCATGGGGCCAGTGGGCAGCAGGTAGGCAGGACAGCTGCACCATTTCCCACGTGGCAGGGGACTGGGAGCCTCAGCAACTTCTGGGCACTCTCTGCTTTGCAACACTGTCTCCTAGAGGTCTCACCAAGCTTGACACCCATGTTTCGACTCCAGTCTCCCCCTCTGTCCTCTGTCCACTTCTCTCCCTGAAAACCGCTTTGAATATCCGATAGCATCTCAAGCTTCACTTGTTGAAAATGGAGTTCTGGAGTCTTCTCTGCACCACCGCTTTTCCCCCGGATTTTTTGGCTTGCTAAGTGACACCCTCCATCCACCCAGTGCCTAAGGAATAATCTTTGATTCTTCTCTCTCCTTCACCTCCCATATCCACAAAATATCAGAATCCAGTCACCTGTCGCCACCTCCATGGTTATCATCCTGGCCATACCTGTCATGTATTCCCTGCTGTGACCTCCTGACTTGTCTCCCTGCTTCCAGCATGACCTTGCCACAGTCTGGGGACGTTACAACCACCGCAGAAGTCTTTAACATAGATCAAATCCTCTCCTTTTCCTGCTTAGAACCCTCCAACGGCTCCCTTTTTCACTCCAAATAAAACACAAGGTCCTTTCCTATAATGTCCTACATTAGCAGTCCTTCCCAACCTTCTTGACCTTGATATCTGCCCCTCCCCCTCACTTTCTAAACCTGGACAAATCCAGTCTACTTTCTATTCTTTAAACATGTCAAGCTTGTTCCCACCTTAGGACTTCTAACTTGCTGTGTCCTATGCCCAAAATACTGATCTCCTTACCGCCAAGAACCATTCAGCTCAAATGTCAATTCAAAAATGCTTCCTTCCCCACCCAGTTCAAGAAGCATCCCATCTTCAGGGACTGTCTCATCTGCTTTATTTTCTCTATAATCTTTAGGCTCTCTGAAATCGTTATTTATGTATATTTTTACTGATTTGTCTGTCCCATTCCAGTAGAATGTAAATTGGATGATGGCAGAGATCTTTTCTGTCTTATTCCCTGCAGCTCTCTCCCATGAGAAAGGCAAATAAACAAGCAGGCACTTCCCTGGTGGCCCAATGGTTAAGACTCCATGCTCCCACTGTAGGGGACTCAGGTTTGATCCTAGTTGGGGAACTAAGATCCCTCATGCTGCTTGGCGCAGCAAAAATAAATAAAATAGAAATTTTTTTTAAAAAAGGGAGCAAGCAAACAAACAGATTTATAATTGAAAATTGTGGTAAGTGCTACATAAGCAAACGGCAGTAATTGATTGTATTTGGAGTACTTTTATGTGGTTTTTTTTTTTTTTTGGCCACACCCTGTGGCATGTGAAATCTTTGTTCCCACCAGTGACCCCTGCAATGGAGGCATGAGGTCTTAACCACTGTACTGCCAGGGAAGTCCCTGGGGCACTTTAAAATTTCAGGCTTATAAGATTGAACTACTGTATTTTCAGAACAACCTCTCTGAGCCATTTTAGGGGTGAGGATAAACCTGGGAAAGGCTGATAACTTTCCTGGAGTCACACCCAGGAATGGAACTTAGCCTCCTACCCTGAAAGTATGTATGTGGCAAGTTTTAATGTAATGGTGGGCCTGCAGTTATGTTCTGGGAAGAACCTGATCCCAGATCCTAAAGACCTCAGTTCTTTGCTCTTCTACTAACTAGCAAGCCCCTTTAATTCCTTGGTACTGCATTTTCTTCATGGTAAGAATAGGATAGATCCTATTATGATGTTTGGTGCCTTGTTCTTTCTCCTCCCCCATTTCTTCCCCCTCCTCCCTGTCTTCCCCTTCCCTCTCAGTATTCTCCAAAGAAGCAGCACTTCTAGGTGATGCCCTGTTGCTATCAGCAGCTGGGGGCACATTCAGACCTGGGGATGATGAGGCAGGAGCCAGAGCTCCTCCCAAACACTGACCAACCTGAAGGGCAGAATTGGGTCCTAGGTCTTCTGAATCTGATTTTTTTTTCCCCCATGAATTTGTTTTTAAGCAAATTCATTGACGGCCTCTGAAGCTAAGACAATAATAAAGTAGGACTTCCTTGGTGGTCCAGTGGTTAAGAATCTGCCTTCCAATGCAGGGCTTGTGGGTTTTATCCCTTTTCAGGGAACTAAGATCCCACATGCTGTTACTAAAACCTGATGCAGCCAAATAAGTAATAAAGTAGGATGATTAAAGAAAAAAGCAAATGTACCAAAGAGGTGGAAAAGAAAGAATTGCCTTTTGTTCAATCCAACTCCCAACTTGGTTGCCATGTATGCTGTGTTTTCTTCCAGCCTTTATTCCTCTCAGTCTGTCCACCCTTCATGGGCCAGAGCCTTCTGCCAGTTCAGAAGCCAGACAGTGATGACGTTTGCCGAGGACAAAACTTACCATTATATCCGCCACCATCACAGCAATTTTTGCAATATTCATGTTCTGGATATTCTGCCTTACCTGTCCTGCCTCACAACAAGTGACCAGGTAAGCCAGGGCCTGACAGCCAGGCACTGACTGGGCGCAGGGTTGTGGAATTCAGAGCTTCTCCCAGGCCAGGATCAACTCCTTCCTTCTCTGTTGTCTGTATTCTGCTTCCCATTGTTGACAGTTTTCTAACCTTCAGAATGACGTGTGGCTCAGGGTGTCCTTTCCAATCCTACTGAGGTTCTTGTGTTGTTTTGGTATAGTGCTCCAAAATATAGCACTGAGATTTCTGTGCTCAGGGCCCCTTACTCACTTTCACTGGAACATTCTCCATCTCTTGTCCTTATTCCTGCTTAGTCTCAATTCCTTTCTCCTGGTCATGGGACCCATTCTAGCAGAGTCCCAGGGCTCAGCTTTCAGAGTCCTTGGGAGCCAGATGGTGCTAGCCCCTTTGGCACTTGCTGTGGGCTCCTAGTGAAGTGAGCCCAGCCCCGCTCAGTTTTAGCTGTCTCCACATTGAACCCCGAGGCCCCCCTCTGCTTCCTGCATGCAGATACTGGTGGTATTTGAGTTTGTGGCTGGTACAGTTTGGCTCCTCTCTCTTGTATTTTGGTGTTTGCAGGAATACCTTATCATTTAGTTCTGCTGTAAATGTTTTCTGTGGGTTTCTGCTATCTGGTCACTTGTTTGTATGTGCTAAGCCTCAAGTTTCCTCATCAGTAGAGTAGGGATAATAATAGCATTAAATAAGACAATTCACACAGAGCCCTGAGAAGAGAGCCTGGGACACAGTAAAGACCTATTTCATGGGTCTGGGAACTTGGGCTGAAAACTCTGGCCTTGTTCTGGGCTCTGACCCAGCTTCAGATGGCTGCCTCCATCTGGTAGCTTTCCAGGTACCTCCACTTGCAGCCGTGGGGAGGGGATCAGGGCTACCTGACTTGGTCTGGGTGGCGGGGCTGTGTCTTTCAGGACCGAGTTCGGGCCTGCTATGAGCGCTGGGGGAACCAGGGCACCCTCTGGGAACTCTTCAACAGTCTTCGGCGGAGGAACGGCTGGGTGCAGTCCTTCATCGAGGCACTGAGGGCCTGTGAGCACACTGGTCTCGCTGATGAAGTGGCCCGTGTCTACCAGAGCAACCTGCCACGTGAGCACCTGCCCTAGCCCCTCTTCTGGAGCTCCTCTCTGATTCCCCTGGCCTTCGCACTCCCTCTCCCCTTACCCTATACCTGCTGTCTTCCTCTGTCACCCTCTCTCCCATCACTCCTGGGCAGTGGGCAAACCTGAGTGTAGATCCCTGCTTATTAATCTTTATCAACCCTTTGACCAAACCCCTTCATTCCCTAAACCTCAGTTTTCTCTGTAAAATGGGACTCATGGCAACATCTAGCTTACAGGGCTGCTGTGAAAACTGCAGGATGATGGCATGTTGAGCACTTAGCGGGAGCTGGCACCTTCCACGTGCTCAGCAAATGGAGCCTCCTCTAATTTTTGCGGCTATGATGTTTGCCTCCCACGATTTTCTCACTTTTTCCTGTCTCCTCTCCCTTGGTTCACCTTCCCTCTCTCTGTTCATCTCTTCTCTCCCCACCCCTTGACTGTCTCTCATTTCTTCCTCATGGGCTTCTTCCTTCCTTTCCCCTCATCTCTTCCCCTCCCCCTGGTTTCCCCTAGAGCCTCCTAACCACCTGCTCCCTCCAACCCCCCAGTTGCCCCGTTATCCCTCAGTGCTCCCTCAATGCTCCCTGCCAAGCCAAGTACTCAGAGGGGGTTCGCTGAGGCCAGGGTCTCAGGGCTTGAGGCAGGAGGAAAACTCACACAAGACCTGTTTATATTTCAGATAGAGACAATTCCTGACACACTGCTCAGATTCGCAGCCTTAAAAATATCACCATGTTTGCCTTTCTTTCTCCCTCCCCCTACCACTTCTTCTTGCCTAACTCATCTTTTCACTTGTGGAGATGAACAATTTGTGATTTCCCCAAATACAAACAGCTGTGGTCGGACCAGACATGGTTGGTGGGGGCAAAGGGGAGGCGTTAAGGAAGCAGCTTTATGTCAAGGGTCAGTTAGTGGTGATAGCCGCCCACGAGGAGGAGAAGAAGGCCACCGTGTCCAGAATGCCTGGGGACAGAGAGTTGGTGACTGCTGATACAGGCAGGGTGGTGAGAGGCCTCTGAGGTACCCCCCACACTCTCCCCTCCCCTGCCTCTACCTCTCCTTTTCCTCTCCATCTCCACTCTCCCTCCAGTAGCTGCCTCCCACTTGGTGACACAGGTCTCCTCTGAGGGGTGCCTTCCACCTCAGGGTAGCTTTGGATGCTGCGGGGAAACTGATAACCATGACCTGGGAGCACCCAGGCCTCTCCTGTCCCTGAGAGTCTCCAGTTCCTCCTTGACATCACTTTATCTTTATCCTTCAGGGAATCCAAACCACCCTCCAGCCCCACTGGAGCCACCATCAGTTCCTGCTGAGATTCCAAGGCCCTCCACACCTGATGTGGCGACCAGCCTCCCTGGCAACGGCTACGCGGAGTACGAGCCAAGTTACCCTCTGCCTGTCCAGGATAGCCAGCCACCAGAGTCCCTGGGAGAGGTGCGTCCACACACGTCCTGCTTTTGTGTTCCTGTCTTCTCGCTTCTGCCCACCCAGCCTTCTGGAAGCCCCCCACAGATCCTGCCTACTCTCTGCTCAGAATCCCAAGCTCTCGCATTGTGTATCTGCCCCAGACCAGCTGCCAGACTATTGACCAGGTCTTTACCACATGGCAGCCTCACCCCTCTATCATCAGTCAGCTGTGAAGTCACAATTTTGAGGTCTTTGCAATGGTCCATGTAAGATGTTGAGCTGAGTCAAGGGATCAGTGTATGACCAGATAGGGGGAGTGAGGGAGCGGCAGGTGGTGGGGTAAGGGATGGATGGTTGGAGCTGTAATCATCACCAGTAAAGCCAAGTTTGGGGGAAATATGGCTGATTCTATTGGGATATGATGAATGGGCAGTGAGGTGTCCAGGAGACACGAAATCATGAACTTGAAGCCTAAGAAAGGGTCTGTGCAGTGTCCGCAGAGAGGGAGACTTTTCTTTAGGGTCAGACAGATGAATAGGGACTCCCCCATATGATGATTTTCTATGAAGTAGGTTCACAGTCACCTGTAGACAGAAATTCTGGCAATGGCCAAAGCTGAGGGAAAGGCTTCCTTGGTCCCGTGCTCTGTGGCATGGACTGTGGCCTGTAGGAGCTGTCTCAAGCATAAGTTGCCCTTTGCCAGCTTCTGGAAGAAGCAACTGCCTTATTCCTATATTCCCTCTTGCAGAATTCAGAGAAAGCCCCACAACCATCCCATTCTGGGGCTGTCCTGGAGCCCTTGTCTGACACGGTGGCCCTCAGCACTCTGACCTCCAGTGTACATCAGGAGCGGGACACAGGACTGGGCAGTACCCACGCAGCAGGTATGCATGGAGTCTGGAATTCCAGCGCCTTTCTGACCTGCCACTGAGGGTAAGAGGGTTGTCCCTCTGGCTTTCTTGGACAAGAGGCCAAGATGGTATTCCCCAGGGAACAACCTTCCTCAGAGGACATATTGGTTAGTATCTGCTTTGTAACAGACAGTCCCAGAATTTGGTAGCTTAAAATAACAACTATTTATTTAGCTCATGATTGTGTGGGTCAGCAATTTGGACTGGCTCAGCTGGGCTGAATTCCCTCTTGTATACACAATCAGTTTACATATAAGTTGTTTACAGCTCTTGGCTGGAGCACCTCGGTTCTCTTCCATGAACTTCTTGTTTCCCAGTGGACAAGCCCATTTCATATACCTGAGCCGAGCTGTGTTCTCAGAGAGGGAGAGAAAACTCCTGGGTCATAGGTTCAAAACCAATGCAGTTTTCCTCCTGCCTCTTTCTGTGGGACAAAGCAAATTACCAGGCCAGCCTAGCACTGAGGAGTAGAAAGATAAGACTCCATCTCTGGATGAGAGGACTGATAAGGTCACATTGCCGAGGGCGTGGATACAGGTAAAAGATGTGAATTAGGGCCGTGTCTGCACTGTGCCTAAGGGACATATAAGGGATCTGCCAGGACCTAGAGGACAGTGTAAGGTGAGTAAAGGGCTGGGCCAGCTGTTGTCAGGGAGCACTGCCCCATCCCAAAGGGGTCTCCAGCTCCCAGCAAATCACTCAAACATTTCAGTCTCCAGAGGAAGTATATTCTTCATCAGCCAAGGGCCTGGACCCTCACATCAGACGTCTCAGGAGTATAATACTGTCTACTCTGATCTTTCAGGCTGGCATATTTCCTCAATTGAGTTCCATATAACATTGGTGCTCACAGCCTCCAGCACTCATGGAACAGCTACAAGGCCCATGAGCAGTTAAAGTTTCAGAGAAGCCATCCTTAGTGTTCCATGCTCCTGTCACTTTATCCCAAGCATCCTTTTGCATGTGGCAATGACAGCTTGCTCTGGAACATCTTTTCAGGAAATACTGCTGTGGACCAGGGAGACAAAGGGCACTTTGATTTCAGTATAAGTATGGACACAGGTTCCATGAGATGTTATGGTGGTAGATTTGGGGTAGGGGTGGGGTGGACATCAGAATCACTCCTGTGTGTTTTCGGAGTTCCGTGGCAAATCCTTGTATAACTGCCTTTGTGGACCATCACCACCTACTCCCTCCTGCTTCCCCCAGTTCAGGCCCTCCTCCCAGGGATGGTTTTGTCCCTGCACCTGCAAGCCCTTAGGCCTCCTAGAAGTGGGGCGCTCACTGGGCCTCTGGTGCCATATGACTGTTGTGAGCTCTTCTGCTTGAGCCATCCTGCTGCCCCTTGCCCTAGCCTATGATTGTTCCTGCTGAGAAGAAAGATGGCATTGGGAGAAACATCCAGGATTCTACTAGTCTAAGAAGAGGTTGGAAGAGGCAGACAAGAGAAAAGAGGGTGTCCCAGGCAGGAGAAGAAAAAACAGAGATGAAAACTAGTAATGATTTTCAGGCTCCTTAACCCTGTTAGAGGTCAGGGACTGAAGAGGGACAGGACCAAGGATTTATCTGCAACCATTAGGCCTTCAGCCCTGGAATCTGTGACTAAAGGGACTGGAGACTCCTCCATGGGTGGGAGGTTGGATGCAGTAGGGATGGTGTGAGTTGGGACAGAGAGACCCTTCCCTATCCCCCTGATCCAAGGATAACGCTCCTGTGGGTTTGTGTTTCTCATTTTCTTTCACCACCTGCAGGCGTGGTCTCCAGTTCCACGTCACTCCTTGGGCCTGTGTCTCCGACTATCTCCCGTCCTAGCCCCAGGGCAAGCCGCTTGCCTGGACCCTCAGTGTCAGCTCCATCTGTCAGCACCTCCTCCTCCTCCATTGGCTTGACCTCTGCAGGAGGTGCTGGTGACCAGGCTGAAGGTACCATCTGCTCCAGTGGGGCAGGGGTGCCCAACCACCCTATGACTGCCAGCACGGTACCCTCCAAGGTGCCCACCAACTCAGCATTTGGCAGCTCAGTGCCTTCCAAATTGCCCACCAGCTTGAAGTCCCCTGGTGCAGTGCCTACCAGTCTAGCACCATCCAGATTGCCCGTCAACTCAGTGCGTTCTGGCATGGTGCCACCCAAAGTGCCTGCTAGTGGGATACCTGACCACAGGATACCTGCAAGCACAGCGCCCAGTAAGGTGCCTGCCAACACAAGGCTCACCACCAGGAGCAGCAATGGACTCGTGAAGGTGAGTTCTTACCCCGCCTAGCAGTGATCCAAGCCTCTCTCCCCAGCCCCTCTCCAGTCTCCCTTCTGACTCCAGCCTGATCCAGGGCTGCTTTTTGAGGGAATAGGGAGAACTGAGACCCAATCTCATCCAGACCTAACACCCTGTTCTTTAAAATAATAATAATCATTAGAGCTGTCAAGTGTGGATGCTTCAGGGAGGGTCAGGCTTGCTAGACCAATTTCGCTGGTCATGGGCATTAACCCATTTAGAGCTCACAGCTCCCCTTTAAGCTCAGCAGTGTTATTTTGCAGATGAAGAAACATTCCTGTTTGCCTTAACACCTTGCTCTTCCCTGCTGGGATATCTGGCTTGCCCCACCATGACCAAGGTTTTACAAACTCTAGTCCCAGCCCATCTACTCTGACCCAGTAGCCCCCACAGTTGCCTCTGAGCCTGCTTATCTAACCCTCCTGCTACTGTCTGCCTGGAGGGACCAAGTCCATGGCCTAACCTCTGACCCTGTGGATGCCATGGCCATCAAGCCCAAGGCAGAAAGTCAAAATAGAGTGGATCACACATGACCAAGGGCTCCCTGGGGTAGAAGTGAGCTCAGAAGCAGGCCAATGAGTAGAGCTCTCAGCCCTGGAGGAAGCCTCACCACTGATGCTCCTGCAAGGCCTTAGTCCCCTCTTCCCCGACTGTCTTGCTGCACCATCAGTGAGTTGAATCCCCTAGAGAAGATTGCATTTTTGCACTGTGGGCTGGCTACTGAAGGGTTGGGGTGTCAGTTTTTGGCCTGTCCTGGGAGTGGGGCTACCCAACCTGGCTTGTCCCCTACCATCCTCAGTCCCTCTAGTTCCTCCTTTCTTTCCCAGGAGACTCCAGCATCACCAGTGCCCACAGGCACTGCCACTGGAGGCACATCACTTTGTCCAGACAGCAGCTCTGACTGCTGGGGCTCAGAGCTGGAGCTGAGCAAGCCTGGCAGGCTGGTATCTAGGATGGACAACCAGCCGTTCTCAGGCTGCTCCGCGGATCTCGCCATCAGCTACAGTAACTCCCTGGGCTTGGGGCCTGACAATGCCCCAGAGGAGAATGAGTATGTGTCGGAAGACCCCATTAGGATCCATGAGAACCCCAGCACCTCCCTCCTGGGGGACAGCCCCGGGACACACAGTACCCTGGAATTCCCGGCAGAGGATAAGTTGGAGGAAGTGCCTGCGGTCAGGACCATGCCCTGGGCTCCATGGCTCGGGGTGGCCCTGGCCGGGGTACTTCTAGCGCTCCTGGCTTCACTGTACCGGCGGCGCCTACCCCAGTGAAGCTCCTGGGTCCTTCTTGCCGTTCATCTTTCTCTTTCCCATGGTACATCTGCCCAAGTCACAGAGCTGAGCTGTCTCACCATCCTTGACCCTTTTTCGGGGCTGGCAGAAGCTGGGTCAGAAGGGAGGCAGGGGGCCACAGGCCTAGTCCTGGGGGGCAGTATTTCTGTCCCATCTCATGCCCTTGGTGGCTCCCCCACCATCCTTGGCTTACTGGGCCCTGGGCTGCTCCTGGGGCCCTAGTCCTCGCCCAGCTGGCCATCTGGTTGTTGCCCTTAACCCCTGTGCCCTTAATCCCGTCTAGGCCTTATCCCTCTTTACCCAAATGCAAGAATCAGGAGGTGCCACTGGGGACCACAGTGGGTCGGAAACCTTCCCCATCCTGCCTGGTCCCTGCAACCAATAGATGGGGTAGGGGACATTGCTCTAGCCCCCAGTGGCCCAGTAGCCCCCTGCAGAGCAACAGGGAGGCCCATCTTTAAGGACTTAGTCCCCTGTCTCTCTGGTTCCCCTCCCTACCACACAAGGATGGGAGGAGATCCAGAGATTCCCATGGACCCCTGGGAAGCCTGATCAGGTGCTAGACCTGAGGAGCACCTAAAGAGCCCCTCTCCAGCCTCCTCCTCCTAGTCTCTGTTCTCTTCAGCTCCCTGTGGGGGTTGGAGAGGGAGAACCTGCAGGATTTCAGCTCCACTTCTTCGTGGGCTGTGTGGCCTTGACAGATAATCAGACTTCTCTGGTCTTGCTTACCCATGTGGACAATGAGGATTGCATCTCATCCTTCACTGAATTCTCCTGAGATTGGAGCATACAGATCGTTGTCAAGTCCAAAGCAGGTGGCCGCTAAATGCTCCTCTCACCTTTCCCTGCCTAGCCAGGTAGAGATGAGGGCATGAGAGGCAGAGTGCCCAGTGGGTAAGTATGCACTGTTGCAGTGTAGGGTAAGTTAGGCCCGTGTCCTGTTCTGTCTCTTACTAACTCTGTGCTCTTGGGCAAGGTGTTAATCTCTCTATGCCTCAGTTTCCTCACCTGTATAATTGGGATGAATAGTAAAATTATATAGATATACATGTCCTAGTATTGTGAGGATTAAATGAGTTTATCTATATAAACCTTAGAATGGTTCCTGGCATTTTACTTAGTGAGGTTGGCATGCATGTTGGTTTTGTCAGTATTCAAACGTGGAGGGGCTGGAGCACTTGGCCACACATTTAGAAGCCGACCCAGCCCCTAGTGCCTATGCCCCTTTCATATTTGCCCCTTACTTTGTTCCATGCATTGGGGATTGTTGGGGAGTGAGGAGGGAGACATGTCTACTGGGGCATCTGTGCAGGGTGGGGGCTAGGGGGCCCCCCGCAGCAGCCGGGTGGATTAAAGGATATCCTTGTGAGTGCTTTCCAGGCAGCCGTTGCTGGACAAGGGCCAGGCACAGGAGCCTCAGGAGTTACCTTCATTTCTGGGCCCTGCAAGGGACAGGGACTAGAGCTGTAGGGAGACGTAAGAGTCAGGGGGTCACTGTGGCCCACCCCCAGGCTGTCTGTCTGCCGAGTCCTACACCCTGCTTTGGCTACTACAGTCTTTCTTTGCACTGCCCTCAGGGACTTCAGCAACCTAATGGCTTCTACCTCTACCTCTGAACTTATCTTCAGCCCTCTCTCCAGACCAAACCACCTGTACCTTGAAGCCAGGAATAGTCCCTAGTGAGGCTGTCTGCAACCACTCTGTGTCACCTTTACTCTTATCCAGGCTTCTGGGCTCCTTCCTAGGTACCTAGGTCAGTGAACAATTCATGAACAGGTATTGGTTTTAATGTGTTTCCCTCCCAAGATAGCTTTGGAAAAAAGTATCTCCAGAAAGCAGTTTGTAAACCCAAAGAATGCTTCTTAAATTGTAGGATTTCGAACAGAGTGACCACCTGTTTTGGAGAGATCTGTGCATAAGTTGTGTAGGAAACATTCAGGGACTGCCCTGGCACTTTTCAAATTATGCTGCCCAGAAGCCCTGACTTAGCCTGCATTGTGCAGCATTCCTATTTTGGCTGCTGTCACTAAAATACCAACTTCAGGCAGGAATGGGATTGGCCGTTGGCAAGGAGAGGGCTTGGGGTAGTTGATGAGATGCATCAGATCTCGAGTCCTGGGTTTGGAGTGTGGTTTCAGCTACAGGAGGTTGCATGCAGGAGGGAAACCCAGGCAGGTCACCATGGCCTGGATGATGTGAAGGGAGTGAGGAAGGACCTCTACCCCCAGACAGGGGTCTAGTCACCTATACTTGGAGATGGGAAAGTACCCTTCACCTTAGGGTAAAAGCAGGGGTGAGGTCAGAGGGCCCTTACCTAAGCACTTAGGGCAGACTTAGCAATAGGTATCTGTATATAAATCTCTTCCATCTTTTCTCTCTCCTGTTGAAGCATTTCCTTCAAAGCCCAAGAGTCACCACTGCTTCTCTTTCCCTGGGAAACACCTGCCAACTTTGCTTGATGACCCACTGAAGGCAGACTAATACCACATTCTCACCTTGTTTCCTTGGTTGGACGTGCTCAGATTTAGTTGATTCAGGGGAATTTCTAGTCAGAGAGCAGTATGCCCTTTACTTTTTCAGGCCTTGGGTTATTCATAGTTTCTTTTATGAAACTTTTTTACTATGGAAAACTTTTAAGGACACAGAAGTATAGAAAATAGAATACTTCTCCCCTCCATATGCCTGTTGTGCTATGTACTGTCGCTCCAGTCATGTCCAACTCTTGTGACCCCATGGACTGTAGCCTGCCAGGCTCCTCTGTCCATGGGATTCTCCCAGGCAAGAATACTGGAATGGATTGCTCCTCCTCCAGGGGATCTTCCCAACCCAGGGATCTAAATTCTCTCCTTCATTGAAAGGCAGGTTCTTTACTACTAGTGCCACCTGGGAAGGCCATATGCCCATTACCCAGCTTCAATAATTATGGACTCAGGACTTCCCTGGGGGACCAGTAGTTAAAACTCCATGCTTCCATTGCAGGGAGCATGAATTCAAACTGTGGTCGGGGAACATGCTGTGGTCATGGTGGTGGTTTAGTCACCAAGTCATGTCTGACTCTTTGCAACCCCAAGAACGGTATCCTGTCTGGCTCCTCTCTCCCTGGGATTCTCCAGGCAAGAATACTGGAGTAGGTTGCCATTTCCTTCTCCAGGGGATCGTCTCCACCCAGGGATCAAACCTGGGTCTCCTGCATTGCAGGTGGATTCTTTTTTTTTTTTTTTTTTCATTTATTTTTATTAGTTGGAGGCTAATTACTTTACAATATTGTAGTTGTTTTTGTCATACATTGACATGAATCAGCCATGGATTTACATGTATTCCCCATCCCGATCCCCACTCCCACCTCCCTCTCCACCCAGTTCCTCTGGGTCTTCCCAGTGCACCAGGCCCGAGCACTTGTCTCTTGCATCCAGCCTGGGCTGGTGATCTGTTTCACCCTTGCAGGTGGATTCTTTACCAACTGAGCCACCAGGGAAGCCCCTACATGCCGTGGGGTAAGGCCAAAAATACTTCTAAAAAATAATTATGACTGCTGTCTTGTTCATCCCTGCCTGATCCCTCATTTTTTGTACAAGTTCTTTTTGTAAGTCAGAAAGTAAAGAGTTCAGAAAGTCAAGGGAAAGACTTAGGACAGGAGGATTTTGTAGCCAAGGCCCTCTTTTTTAAAATTTTTTTCCCTAAGGCATTCTTCACTTGTCTTTTTAGCCTCAGTGGGTGACATCTCTTTTGAACCAGTTCAGAGTATGAGCAGCACTGGTTCGCTATCTTAGGAGGAGAGAACCAGAGGACTTTCCTTCATTGACAAGCTCCTTGAAGGTGTTTGGCTACTGCTCCTGTCCCAGAGAGGTGGGGACCAATGGGTGTGTCCAATGGCAATTTGCCCCATTGCATTAGGGGTCTCCTTTAGGCTTTCACAGAGCCCTTCCACCTGGCAGAAATTCCCATCCTTGGCCAGATTCAAACTTCACAGCATGTCTTCTGATCTTATAGGCGTCTCCTTGGGATGGAGTCATTCAGGCCTTAAGGTCCCTTTCTTTCTACCAGTGCATTACGGTAGTGTTCAGGATGCCTGGGCTAATCTATGCTGTGATAGCTCATTATAGGTGAAAAGCACATGCTCCCTTGTGCTCCCCTTTCTGCCCTTTTCCCTACAGCCCAGGGTCATGAAGTTCACATTTGCTGCAAGGCATGGTCACTCAGCATTCCTCACTCCTGCTGCTGCTGCTGTTAATAACAGCAAAAATAAAAAGGGCTACCACTTACCCCATACCTTGTTGCATGCCAGGTGCTAGGCAAAGTGCCTTGCATATATTAACTTGTTTAGTCCTCACAATGACCCTATGAAGGGGATATAATTGTGACCCAATTTACAGCTGATCCGCAAGACTGCGGGTGAAGAAGGATCAGAGGGGACGATGCAAGGGAAAACTGGCCCCTGAGCCTGAGTTGGATGTTCCCCATGCCCCTGACCCTTAGCTGATCAGGTGTCTAGAACTTGGGGCCCCATTTCAAGTGAGATTTCACACATCTCTTCCTGGCGTTCCAAGAACTGCCACCTGCAACAATAGTATAATATTCAATATATAATTTAATATAGTCTCAAGGGTTTGTGACAGTATGAATATAATCGTATGTGTGTCCAGGCTCAATGGCCTGAGGCTACATGAGGCGAGGCAGCAGGCACAAGCCTGTCCTCTGGAGACCAGTTTAGTTTAATAGATGTTGTTAAAGGATTCCCGTGTGCCAGGTTGAAGGCCTAAATTGAGTAAGTCAATTATACCCTCCAGAGGTCAGGAGTGACTCACAAAGTATGGTGGAAACAAATAGGCTTTGATGTCATTTTTTTTTTATTCATGTATTTACAACAAATATTTATTTTGTTCCTACTGAGTGCAGAGTATGAGGATAGGCCTTGGAGACACACAGTGATAAAGCAAAAAGCCTGCCTTCAGTGCCCCCTTCTATCACTTACTGTCTTCAATTTAATTGTGAGTGGCTTGAAAGCGTGAGCAGGAGTGGGGTGGAGGGAGAGAAAAGTGTTGTTTTGATTAGTCATGTACTATTAACAGTTATAACAATGAAATCCAGGAAAGCAGTAAAACTTAGAGCCTCTAGGGACCAAGAAAAATATTAAGTATAAATTTACAGACAGCTACCAGAAAGGCTAAAACGAAAGTGTCTGACAAGATCAAGTGTTGATGAGGACCTCCCTGGTAGTCCAGTGGTTAAGAATCCACCTGCCAATGCAGGGCACATGGGTTCCATCCCCTAGTCCAGGAAGATCCCACGTGCTGCAGAGCAGCTAAGCCCGGGTGCACAACAGCCCGTGCACTTAGAACCTGTGCTCCACGAGAGAAGCTACCAAGATCAGCCCGCGCACCCCAGTGAGCCCCTGCTCACAACAGCTGGAGAAAGCCTGTGCCAAGGAACGAAGACCAGCACAGCCGAAAAAATTTAAAAAAGATCACCTGTTGATGGAAATACAGAGCAATTAAAACTCTTAAACTTTAGGAGGAATGTACGTTAGTAAAACCCTGTTGGAAAATTGGCAGTATCTACTAAAGCTAAACACATGTATAACTTATGACCCAGCAATTTTACCTTGGGTATATCCATGATAGAAACAAGAGCTCATGTCTACCAAGATATGTGCAAGAATTTTTCTAACTGTACTGTTCATAATCGCCTCAAACTGGAACCAATCCACAAGACCTGTCCATAATAGAATGTGTATATAAGTTGGGGTAAAGTCATACAGCAGAATATTGTTGTTCAGTCGCAGAGTTGGACAAGACTCTGCGACCCTATGGACTGCTGCATGCCAGGCTCCCCTGTCCTTCACCATCTCCTGGAGCTTGCTCAAACTCATATCCATTGAGTCGGTGATGCCACTCAACCATCTTATCCTCTGTTGTCCCCTTCTCCTCTTGCCTTCAGTCTTTCCCAGCATCAGGGTCTTTTCTAATGAGTCAGTTCTTCGTATCAGGTGGCCAAAGTACTGGAGCTTCTGCTTTACCGTCAGTCCTTCCAATGAATATTCAGGGTTGATTTCCTTTAGGATTGACCGGTTTGATCTCCTTGAAGTCCAAGAGACTCTCAAGAGTCTTCTTCTGCAACACCACAGTTCAAAAACATCAATTATTTGATGCTCAGCCTTCTTTATCGTCCAACTCTCACATCCATACATGGCTACTGGAAAAACCATAGCTTTGACGATATGGACCTTTGTCAACAAAGTAATGTATCTGCTTTTTAATATACTGTCTAGGTTTGTCATAGCTTTTCTTCCAAGGAGCAAGCGTCTTTTAACAATGAGTATGAGTGAAAATATTGCTACACACAGCATGGGTATACCTTACAGACATGATACTGAGAAAAAGAAGTCAGTATACACAGAATAGAATATGTGATTCTATTCCTATAAAAAATACAGAAATAAACAAAACTGATCTATGGCATTGAAAGTTCACTTTTGTTACCTTTGATTTGGGTGTCAGCTTTCATGAATACTTTGAGTTTGTGTCCAGACTGGCTGTTAGAGATAATGGAGGTAAACCAAGGTCATCCAAGTGAGAATAAACAGAGGCTGTTCATTCTGAGCTTGCAAAAGCAGCTACCATTATTTGCATTTGGCAGGGAGGGAATTAAAGACAGGCAAGAACTAGGAAAACATGGTGAGTGAAAGAAAGGGAAGGCTTCAGAAGTGCTATGATTGGAGGTTGTTTGCCTGGGACACTGGAGGTTGGCAAACTAGAAGAGAGGCATTTATATGATTTGTTAGGGAGCATATTTGGCTTTCTCTGGCTGGTCCTGAATTGGAAAAGAGGGAAAAGGTGGTTGTAGATTGGGAAGAAGGTGGCACACTTTAAAACCAAGACCTGATGATTCTGGGATGATTGCTGCAGAAGTGGTCTGGCTTTCCAGGCTGGTTACTGCAGAGAATTCTATGGTCATATATGGTCTGGCCACAGTCCTTTTGTGTATTCAGTCCTCTCAGAGGGAAAGAACTGCTGGAATGGGATGGAGTGGGCACATACACACTTTATCTAGCTCCCTATCCCTCCCTGCGGTCAGTGGTGCTGCCTGTGAGGATAAGGCCAATAGCTAGAGGGCTGTGCTCCAATTCATTGCTTATCTGCACCCACTAAAGCTGTTTTCTTTAAGGCCTAGCTTAAAGCCCAGCTCCTATTGGAAGTTTTCTTTGAATAGATCCCTCTCACTTATTAGCCTTCCTAATTATTGTGGCTTACCTCAGATTTTTCAGATCAAATTCTCATCTTCCTGCCTGTGTTTTGAAAACTTACATGGAATATCTTCCTTCTACTTACTCAATGCTGTTTCTATAAAAAACAGCAACAAAACCAAAATACCCCCTCAACCCCACAGCTTCTTATTGAAGTAAAATATACATGAAAAGGGTACTCAGAGGCAGAAGGGAGGCGGTGGGGGAAGCAGCCAGAAGGGTGGTGGTGGAGAGAGAAAATGGGGGTGGGGGGTGTTGAGAAATATGAAGAAGGGAAGGAGCCCTGTGTTCTAGTTTTGGATCCACAGCCAACTTCTGGCATCTCTTTCCTCCCTGGATCCGTAAACTGTGAGGCTGGACCAGGTGATGTCAAATTCTCTGTCTTCCAGAGTTCAGTCCCATCAGCCCTTGAGTGTCCTTGGCACAGCCGGGCTGTCCTGGCTTCTTCCACTGTTGAGTCCCCCTTCCCCATCCCCAGGTGCCATTGCCATACTGTCTGAATCACCGACTTCCTAGCAATCAGACACTGTTTGCTATTTAATCAATTTACTTGTATTTAACATAAGAAGAAAGAAAAATCCTTTCGTTATCACATGCAGCTGGAAATGAGCTTCTTGCAGGAGGCCTGTCCAAAGGAATCAGAAAAGAGAGAAACTGTGGTAATTACTGAAAGAATGCGTTTTTTCCCTACTTGCTGTCAGGACAATGTCTTTAGAATTATGGGCACATGTTTGCAGAAATTCAGCTATTATTACCTCTATGACTTAAGATCCGTTAACATTTTCTTTATTCAAGTCCACAGTTCTGAGGCTCTACCCTGGTCAGATATCTGCTTGAAGCGAGGCTTCTGCAGTGAATGTAAACAGAACTTTCAATCTGGAGGGCTTGTTCAGGACCCCACCCCTGTTTCCCTCCTGTCTTCACTTTCAAGAATCTTTCCTCAAGAGACAAGCACCTCAGTTCCCCACATGTGGCCCTCACCTTCGGGCCTCAGTAGACTCCTTCCTTCCCACCCAGTGCAGGCTGGGGGTGGATGGGGTCAGTCTCTCCTCAGAATTTTCACTTTCCTTATAATCTAGTGTCTTTATTTATTTATTTATATTTAATATTAAGTCCATGCTGCTGCTGCTAAGTTGCGTCAGTCGTGTCCGAAGAGTGTATTTATTTTGGCTGTGCGGGGTCTTCGTTGCTGCACGCGGGCTTTCTTTAGTTGTGAGTAGGGGGCTACTCTTTAGTTGCAGTGAGTGGGCTTCTCACTGCAGTGGCTTCTCTTGTTGCAGAGCATGGGCTCTAGGTGCTTGGGCTTCAGTAGTGCAGCCCAAGGGCTCAGTAGTTGTGTGGTGCACGGGCTCAGTCGCTCTGCAGCATGTGGCATGTGGGATCTTCCTGGACCAGTCATTAAACTTGTGTATCTGCATTGGCAGGTGGATTCTTAACCACTGGACCACCAGGGGAGTCCCATAATCCAGTCTCTTTAAATCATCTTCTAATTACACAGGTAATACATGAATATGTGCTCACAGTAAAATATTAAAATTCCAGGGAGTTCCCTGGTAGCCTCGTGGATCCCAGCTTTTCACGGCCATGGCCTGGTTTTAGTCTCTGGTTAAGGAGCTAAGATTCCACAAGCATACGGCTTGGCCAAAATATAAATAAATAAATAATAAAAAAATAAAATTCCACAGCTAGAGAAAGACTAATACCATATGATATCACTTATATGTGGAATCTAAAATAAAATTTATATATGAATAGTAGATGCAAACTATTACATGTAGAATGGATAAGCAACAAGGTCCTACTGTATTGTGCAGGAAACTATATTCAATATCTTGGGATAAACCATAATAGAAAAGGATATAAAAAGAATGTATATATGTGTATAAGTGAGTCACTTTGCTGTACAGAAGAAATGAACACATTGTAAATCAACTATATTTTAATTTTAAAAAGTGAGATAAAAACTTCCAAATTATACTGAGTTATATAGGCCAGAGTTTCTCAGACTTCAGTAGAGATACAGATCCTTTGGGGATCTTCTTAAAAGCAAGTGCTGACTCATTGAGTCACTGCATTTCCAGGAAGACTTTTTTGACTTAGGACAAAAGAGCAACAATTGATAATGTCCTTCAATCCCTTGCAATTCTGTTTCCTTTTTAAGGGGATTGATAGACATCACTCCTGGCCTCTGTCTTGTACTTCTGTGCCATTTGGTAGCCCTGATTTAATCCCATCTTTGGCCTGGGGCTGGGGATGCTCTCTGAAGTCCTTTTCATAGCGGTTGGGGTGCAGGGCCTTCTGGCCTGTGGCCTTCTCTACAGCTCCCTGTAGTGCTCCACAAACTATTGTTACCAAACTTAATGAGTCTTTGTTGAGTTGAATTTAGCTCATGCAACGATCAAAACAATTTGGTCATTGTTTCAGTTGGTGGAGGGCCCTCTGATTCTGGATTTTTCTCCACCTTGTGTAGGATAAGCCACCAAATCACTAATGAAGTGGAGAAGAGGGCAAAGCCAGAGCCCCACACGCACAATGCTACTCAAGACCATTAATCAACTGACCTCATCATTTATTGATTAAGCAACACTCTACTTTCCCTACTCATCTAAAAGCTAAGAGTATACATAACACAGCCGCTACGGAGGTGTACTCATTAACTAATGCTGCAAGAGAAATTATTCCAAAACTTTATAGCTTAAAACAACACATTTAGTATCTCAGATTCTGTGGGTTAAGATTTCAGGTGCAGGTTTGCTGGGTCCTCTGGCTCAGGGTCTCTTACAAGGCTGCAGTCAAGGTGCTGGCCAGGGCTGCAGCTATCTCAAGGCTCAGTTTGGGGAGGATCAATTCCAAGCTTACTCGTGGTTGTTGCAGGGTTTAGTTCCTCACTGAATTGTTGCTCTGAGGGCTGCACTTCCTTTTTGGCTGTTGACCAGAGGTGGTGCTCAGTCCCTTACCACATGGGTTGATCCATTATTATTGTTCAGTCTCTCAGTCATGTCCAACACTTTGCAACTCCCTGGACTGCAGCAAGCCAGGCTTCCCTGTCCTTAATCATCTCCTGGAGCTTGCTCAAACTCATGTCCGTTGAGTCGGTGATGCCATCAACCATCTCATCCTCTGTCATCCCCTTCTCCCCTTCTTCTTTCCCAGGATTAGGGTCTTTTCTAATGAGTCAGCTCTTTGCATCAGGAAGCCAAAGTATTGGAACTTCAGCTTCAGCATCAGTCCTTCCAATGAATATTCAGGACTGATTTCCTTGAGGATAGACTGGTTTGATTTCCTTGCAGTCCAAGGGACTTTCAAGAGTCTTCTCCAACGCCACAGTTCAAAAGCATCAATTCTTTGGCGCTCAGCTTTCTTTATGGTCCAATTTTCACATCCTTATATGACCATAGCTTTGACTTGAT
Organism: Cervus canadensis; assembly: GCF_019320065.1. Classification (NCBI taxonomy): domain Eukaryota; kingdom Metazoa; phylum Chordata; class Mammalia; order Artiodactyla; family Cervidae; genus Cervus; species Cervus canadensis. Next base: position 50,398,006 of record NC_057395.1, on the reverse strand, counting down.
GGACCTTTGTCCACAAAGTAATGTCTCTGCTTTTTAATATGCTGTCTAGGTTTGCTTCCAAGAAGCAAGCATCTTTTAATTTCATGGCTGCAGTCACCATCTGCAGTGATTTTGGAGCCCAAGAAAATGATGTCTGTCACTATTTCCCCATCTATTTGCCATGAAGTGATGGGACAGGATGCCATGATCTTAGTTTTCTGAATGTTGAATTATAAGCCAGCTTTTTCACTCTCCTCTTTCACTTTCATCAAGAGGCTCTTTAGTTCCTCTTCAGTTTCTGCCAGGAGGGTTGTGTCATCTACATTTCTAAGGTTATTGATATTTCTCCAGCAATCTTGATTCCAGCTTGTGCTTCATCCAGCTCAGCATTTTGCATGATGTACTCTGCATATATTAAATAAGCAGGGTGACAGTATACAGCCTTGGTGTACTCCTTTCCCAATTTTGAACCAGTCTGTTGTTCCATGTCCAGTTCTAACTGTTGCTTCTTGACCTGCATATAGGTTTTGCAGGAAGCAGGTAAGGTGGTCCCTCTGGTATTCCCATCTCTTTAAGCATTTTCCAGTATGTTGTTATCTATACAGTCAAATGCTTTAGTGTAGTCAATGAAGCAGAAGTAGATATTTTTCTGGAATTCTCTTGCTTTTTCTGTGATCCAACGGATGTTGGCGATTTGATCTCTGGTTCCTCTACCTTTCTAAATGCAACTTGTACATCTGGAAGTTCTCGGTTCATGTACTTTTGAAGCCTAGCTTGGAGAGTTTTGAGCATTACTTTGCTAGCATGTGAAATGAGTACAATTATGCAGTAGTTTGATCATTCTTTGGGATTGGAGTAAAATCTGACCTTTTCCAGTCCTGTGACCACTGCTGAGTTTTCCAAATTTGCTGGCATATGGAGTGCAGCACTTTAACAGCATTATCTTTTAGGATTTGAAGTAGCTCAGCTGGAATTCCATCACCTCCAGTAGCTTTGTTTGTAGTGATGCTTTCTAAGGCCCACTTGACTTCGAACTCCAAGATCTCTGGCTCTAGGTGAGTGATCATGCCATCATGGTTATCTGGGTCATGAAGATCTTTTTTGTATAGTTCTTCTGTGTATTCTTGCCACCTCTTCTTAATATCTTCTGCTTCTGTTATGTGCTGTAGGGTGGCATGTAACTTGCTTCATTAGAGCAAGCAAGATGAAGTTTAAATCTCTAAAAATAGAATCAAAATGGAAAAAAAATGGACTCAGTTATATATTGAGTTGTTGGCTGAACTACACAGAAAGAAATTATTTCAAATGGCTTTAAACCACAATTTACTTTTTCATTCCTAGTAGAAGGCATTCTAAGGACAGAAAGGACTGCATACAAATCTTAAACAGTATTTAGTAATTACATTGTTGATAATATTGATATTTTTACTCTGAAACTATTATCTATATATTTAAAGATAAAGCAAATAAGTAGCGAATGTTGTTAAGTCCTTTGATTTTCAGGTTAAAATAAAATAAATTAAATAAAAACTCTGTAACCTTAAAAGTGAATGCAAATTAGTATAAATCCATGGTATATTTTTCTCTTTAAAATTTTCTAGCTCTATCCATCAAGATGGCCTAGGAAAAATGAACAGCCCAGTAGCAATGCTCACTCTGAGTGTCCAAATTACAGCTTTTGAATACCATGTTCCATTGAAAGGAACAATTACTCCTTGGAGAAATGGCTGATTCAAGGTCTGGACTAAAAATTTAGAGTTGAGGTTGGAACTTCTTGTCATACCAGGAAGCAAGGAAGCTGTTTAAGACTACTAGATTCACTTTTTTTGTTTGCTTTCTAAGTTTTTAAAATTAATTAAAAAATTTTTGGCCATGTCATATGGCATGTGGGATCATAGTTCCCTGACAAAGGGTCAAACTCATGACCCCTGCAAAGGAACTTTGGAGTCCCAACCACTGAACAACCAGGGAAGTGTCTAGAGTCATGTTTAAGTGACCCAAGGAGTCAATCTAAAGGGCAAATATTGATCGATTTGAACTCAAAAGGGAGAGTGACTCTAATGTATTGAAATTCATCAAATACATTTTTAAAAGGGCACAAGTTCACAATAATACTTAAAATAGTTCATTGGTCACCTCTAGAAGATGCTAGAAAATAAATTAATTCCAAAATACCATGTTCATGGTCAATAAAAGGGAAGAATCAATCCTGCATTTTCCATATAAGTTGTACTTCAAGATACCATAGAGTTGATGAAGGAAGTTTCTTGTTTATAAGATAATTCCAGTTAATCAAAGGCAGAAGAGACAACAGAATTAAAGTATCACAATTTTGTAGCCCTTAATCAAATAACATATATCACCATTAGGCAGTATCACCAACAGGTAATAGGTAAAACCAGTAGGGAGAAAGCTGGGATGGAGAACTTTATAATGGATGGACCAGTCTGATGATCCCTGAACCAACTGACCAATCAAAAAAAGATCGTAGGGGCTTCCTCGCTGGTCTAGTGGCTAAGATTCCATGCTCCTAATGCAGGGGGCACGGGTTCAATCCCTGGTCAGGGAACTAGGTCCCTCATGCCCTAAATAAGACCCAGTGCAGCCAAAAATTTAAACATTTGGTATATGTACTGCTGAAGCAAGCAGTAAATAAATATATTTTAAAAAAGAGATAGTGATGCAAAGTAGTTAATGTTACGAACTAGAATTTTTCTCTTCTGATGAGATTAATAGGAAGTAAATAGCTCCACCTATGAGGAATTATTTTAAAGAAAGCAAACCTAAATCTAATCAAACCTCTAGCTCTATCAGATTATAAGAAATATAGGGGAGAGAAGAACAGGTTAAATTACAAAAATTCAGTCATCAAAATCCTGTATGTGGAAGGTCTTCAAACAACCCAGTTTCTTCAATAAATAAAATGCAAAGGAAAAATAGAGGGAGAACCTATAGGTTAAAAAAGATTAAGAGACGAAATAATCAGATGCAATATGTTGACCTTATTTGGAAACTAATTTGAGCAAAACAATTGTTTAAACAAAGACTGACAATAATGTAAGTTTAAACACTGACTGTAGTTAATGATATTGGAAAATTATTAATTTTTTGCGTTATAATGTGATCTGTGAAAGTGTTAAAAAACAGTCTTTATCCTTTAAGAGTATCCATAAGAGTACTTATGATGAAGGAATTCTGTGGCAGTTCTAGTGGACAGGTTAGGACCCAGTGCTTTGGGGCCCAGGTTCGATCCCTAATTGGGGACCTAAGATCTCATAAGCTGCAACATGCAGACAAAAAGAAAATAGAGTATTTATGATGAAGTGATGTGTCTTGGGTTTACTTCAAAATAATCCATGCAGGCATAGAAGGGGTGAGGGCAAAGATGAAACAAGAAAGACTATGAATTGAATATTTTTGAAGTTGCATGATAGGAAGTAAGTGTTCATGATGTTTGACTTTTGTACAGTTTTGATGTTTTCCAGAATAAAATCTTAAGTGTTAATTGCTCAGTCGTGTTTGACTCTTTGTGACCCCATAGACTGTAGCCCACTAGGTTACTCTGTCCATGGAATTCTTCAGGCAAGATTATTGGAGTGGGCAGCCATTCCCTTCTCTAGGAGATATTCTCAACCTAGATATCGAACCCGGGTCTTGAGCATTAGCAGGTGGACTCTTTAATGTCTGAGTACCAGGAACCCACATATTTCTTGTGTCCTGACAGCATGACTTCCCAAATCAATTTGCTGAAACCAGAGAGCCATGTTCTCCATGTTGTTTATGGTGGATGTGTGCTTATCTCCTGTGAGAACACCAAAATTGCAGCTAGGTACTGAACGACCATCCACAGGAGGATGTTGGAACCCACCACAAAAAGATACCACACATCCGGGGGCAAAGGAGAAACCACAAGATGGTAGGAGGGGTGCAATCAGGATAAAATCAAATACCAAGCCTGCTGGCTGGGCGACTCGCAAACTGGAGAACAAGGATAGCAAAGTAGTTCTCCCACGGTTGTGAGGGTTCTAGGGCCCACATCAGACTTCCCAACCTGGGGATCCAGCAAAGGGACTGGAAATCCCCAAGGAATCTGAAGCACAGCAGGATTTGATTATAGAACTTCCACAGGACTGGGGGAAACCGAGACTCTTGGCAGGCACAAACAAAATTTTGTGAGCGCCAGGACCAGGGGAAAGGAGCAGTGACCCCACAAGAGAATGAGCCATACCTACCTGTGAGTCTTTGAGGATCTCCTGTGGAGGGAGAAAAAGTTGAAGCTGTTAAAGTGCTGCACTCAATATGCCAGCAAATTGGAAAACTCAGCAGTGGCCACAGGACTGGAAAAGGTCAGTTTTCATTCCAGTCCCAAAGAAAGGCAATGCCAAAGAATGTTCAAACTACTGCATATTTGTACTCATTTCACATGCTAGCAAAGTAATGCTCAAAATTCTCCAAGCCAGGCTTCAACAGTACGTGAACTGTGAACTTACAAATGTTCAAGCTGGATTTAGAAAAAGCAGAGGAACCAGAGATCAAATCGCTAACATCCATTGGATCATTGAAAAAACAAGAGAGTTCCAGAGAAACATCTATTTCTGCTTTATTGACTATGCCAAAGACTTTGACTTTGTGGATCAAAACAAACTGTGGAAAGTTCTTCAAGAGATGGGAATACCAGACCACCTTACCTGCCTCCTGAGAAATCTATATGCAGGTCAAGAAGCAACAGTTAGAACTGCACATGGAACAACAGACTGGTTCAAAACTGGGAAAGGAGTACATAAAGGCTGTATATTGTCACTCTGCTTATTTAACTTATATGCAGAGCACAAGCTGAAATCAAGATTGCTGGGAAAAATATCAATAACCTCAGACATACAGATGACACCAGCCTTATGGCAGAAAGTGAAGAGGAACTAAAGAGCCTCTTGATGAAAGTGAAAGAGGAAAGTGAAAAAGCTGGCTTAAAACTCAACATTCAGAAAACTGAGATCATGGCATCTGGTCCCACTTCATGGCAAATAGATGGGAAAACAATGGAAACAGTGACAGACTTTATTTTCTTGGGCTCCAAAATCATTACAGGTGGTGACTGCAGCCATGAAATTAAAAGATGCTTGCTCCTTGGAAGAAAAGCTGTGATCAACCTAGACAGCATATTAAAAAAGAGCCATTACTTTGCCAACAAAGGTCCATCACTAGATGGACCAAAGCTATGGTTTTTCCAATAGTCATGTATGGATGTTAGAGTTGGATTATAAAGAAAGCTGAGCGCCAAAGAATTGATGCTTTTGAACTGTGGTGTTGGAGAAGACTCTTGAGAGTCCCTTGACTGCAAGGAGATCCAACCAGTCCATCCTCAAGGAAATCAGTCCTGAATATTCATTGGAAGGACTCATGCTGAAGCTGAAACTCCAATACTTTGGCCACCTGATGGGAAGAACTGACTCATTGGAAAAGATCCTGATGCTGGGAAAGACTGAAGGCACAGGAGAAGAGCGTGACAGAGGATGAGATGGTTGGATGGCATCACTGACTTGATGGACATATGAGTTTGAGCAAACACTGGGAGTTGGTGATGGACAGGGAAGCCTGGCGTGCTGCAGTCCATGGGGTCACAAGGAGTCGGACATAACTTAGTGATTGAAGTGAACTGAACTGTGGAGGGAGGGTCAAAAGTGGCCTGCAGGAAGGATAGGGGCTCTGGCAGCAGCAGTCCTGGGAGGCACGTGTTGGCATAAGTCCTTTTTGGAGGTCGACAGTAGCCCTGCCACAGAGCCTGTAGACTCCAGGACTGGGTTGCCTCAGGCCAAACAACTAACATGGAGGGAGCACAGCCCCACCCACTCAGCAGACAACATGATTAGAGATTTACTGAGCATGGCCCTGCCCACCAGAGAAAGACCCAGTTTTCCCCACAGCCAGTCCCCCACCATCAGGAAGCTTGCATAATCCTCTTATCCTCCTCCATCAGAGGGCAGACAGAAGAAGCAAGAACAATAATCCTACAGTCTCTGGAACAAAAGTCACAATCACAGAATATTAACTGAAATGATCACATGGATCACAGCCTTGTGTGACTCAATGAAGCTCTGAGCCATGCTGTGCTGGGCCATCCAAGATGGATGGGTCATGGTGGAGAGCTCTGACAAAATGTGGTTCCACTGGGGAAGGGAATGGCAAACCATTTCAGTGTTCTTGCCTCGAGAACCCCATGAACAGTATGAAAAGGCACAAAGATGACACCAGAAGATGAGTCACCCAGGCTGATAGGTGTCCAATTTGGTAATGGGGAAGAGTGGAGAAATAGTTAGAGAATGATGTCTGGTGGTGAAAGTAAAGCCTGATGCTGTAAAGAACGATATTGCATAGGAACCTGGATTGTTAGTTCCATGAATCAAGTTAAATAGGACTTGGTCAAGCAGGCGATAGCAGAGTAAACATCAACATTGTAGGAATTAGTGAACTGATGGGCTGGAAAATGGACTGGAATGAGCAGATTTTAACTCAGATAACCATTATATCTACTGTTGTGGGCAACAATCCCTTATAATAAATGGAGTAGCCCTGATAGTAAAAAAAAAAAAAAAAGTCTGAATGAAGTACTTGGGTGCAATCTCAAAAATGATAGAATGATCTTGGTTTGTTTCCAAGGCAAACCGTTCAAATTCATAGTGGTCGAAGTCTTTGCCCCAACCACTAATGGTGAGGAAGCTGATGTTGAATGGTTCTATGAAGACCTACAAGACCTTCTAGAACTATCCTTTTCATCATAGGGCACTGGAATGCAAAAGTAGGAATTCAAGAGATCCTTGGAGTAACAGGCAACTTCGGCCTTAGAATACAAAATGAAGTAGGGCAAAGGCTAACAGAGTTTTGCCAAGAGAATGCACTGGTCATAGGAAACAGCCTCTTCCAACAACACAAGAGACGACTCTACACATGGACCCAGGTGGTCAACACCAAAACTAGATTGATTTTATTCTTTGCAGCCAAAGATGGAGATACTCTGTTTAGAGTATCTCCAAGTCAGCAAAAACAAGACCTGGAGTTGACTGTGGCTCAGATCATGAGCTCCTTATTGCAAAATTCAGACTTAAATTGAAGAAAGTAGGGAAAGCCACTAGACCATTCAGGTATGACCTAAATCGAATCCCTTATGATTATACAGTGGAGGTGACAATAGACTCAAGGGATTAGATCTGGTAAACAGAGTACCTGAAGAACTATGGTGAGAGTTCTTAACACAGTACAGGAGGAGGTGACCAAAACCATTGCAAAGAAAAAGAAATGCAAGAAGGCAAAGTGGCTGTCTGAGGAGGCCTTACAAATAGCTGAGCAAAGAAGAGAAGCAAAAGGCAAAGGAGAAAGGGAAAGATATACCCAACTGAATGCAGAGTTCCAGAGAATAGCAAGGAGAGATAAGAAAGCCTTCTTAAGTGAATAATGCAAAGAAATAGAGGAAAACAATAGAATGGGAAAGATAGAGATATCTTCAAGAAAGTTAGAGATACCAAGGGAACATTTCATGCAAAGATGGGCACAATAAAGGACAGAAACGGTATGGACCTAGCAGAAGCAGAAGATATTAAGAAGAGGTGGCAAGAATACACAGAAGAACTATGTAAATAAGGTCTTAATGACCCAGGTAACCATGATGGTGTAGTCACTCACCTAGAGCTAGACATCCTGGAATGTGAAGTCAAGTGGGCCTTAGGAAGCTTTACTACAAACAAAGCTAATGGAGGTGATGAAATTCCAGCTGAACTATTTAAAATTTAAAAGATGGTGCTCTTAAAGTGCTGCACTCAATATGTCAGCAAATTTGGAAAACTCAGCAGTGGCGACAGGACTGGAAAAGGTCAGATTTCATTTTAATCCCAAAGAAGACAATGCCAAAGAATTTTTAAACTACTGTAGAATTGCTCTCATTTCACATGCTAGCAAGTTAATGCTCAAAATCCTTCAAACTAGGCTTCAACAGTCTATGAACCGAGAACTTCCAGATGTACAAGCTGGATTTAGTAAAGGCAGAGGAAACAGATCAAATTGCCAACATCATTTGGATCATAGAAGAAGAAAGGGAATTCCCCTCAAAAATCTACTTCTGCTTCATTAAATATGCTATAGCCTTTGACTGTGTGGATCACAACAAACTGTGGAAAGTTCTTAAAGAGGTGGGAATACCAGACTACCTTACTTGCCTCCTGAGAAAGCTGTATGCAGGTCAAGAAGCAACAGTTAGAACCAGACATGGAACAACGGACTGGTTCAAAACTGGGAAAGGAGTACGTCAAGGCTGTATATTGCCATCCTGCTTATTTAACATATGCTGAGTACATCATGTGAACTGCTGGGCTGGATGAATCACAAGCTGGAATTGAGATTGCAGGGAGAAATATCAACAACCTCAGATATGCAGATGATACTACTCTATTGTCAGAAAGTGAAGAGAAACTAAAGACCCTCTTGATAAGGGTGAAAGAGGAGAGTGAAAAAGCTGGCTTAAAACTCACCATTCTAAAAACTAAGATCATGTCATCGGTCCCATCACTTCATGACAAACAGATGGGGGAAAAAGTCTAAATAGTGAAATTTTATATTTTTGGGCTCCCAAATCACTGCAGATGGTGACTGAAACCATGAAATTAAAAGACTCTTGCTCCTTTGAAGAAAAGCTATGACCAACCTAGACATCGTATAAAAAGCAGAGACATCACTTTGCTACAAAGATCGATAAAATCAAAGCAATAGTTTGTCCAGTAGTCATGTATGGATATGAGAGTTGCACCATAAAGAATGCTGAGCACCGAAGAATTGATGCTTTTGAATTGTGGTGCTGAAAATGACTCTTGATAGTCCCTTGGACTGCATGAAGTTCAAACCAGTCATTCCTAAAAGAAATCAACCTTGAATATTCATTGGAAGGACTGAGGCTGAAGCTGAAGCTCCAATACTTTGGCTAACTGATGTGAAGAGCCGACTCATTCGAACAGACCCTGATGCTGGGAAGGATGAGGGCAGGAGGAGAAGGGTGGACATAGATGAAATGGTTGGATAACATCAAGTTAGTAGATGTGAATGTGAGATAGTGAAGGTCGGGGAAGCCTGGTGTGCTGCAGTTCATAGAATCACAAAGAGATGGACATGACTTAGTGACTGAAGAACAACCACCAAATAGTAACTGTACAACAAAGGAATATTTGTTAATACTTGTTAAATAGTTGATATTTGTTAAGCACTTACTATGTTGCAGAAAAAATGCTAACTGCTCCTTGTATATTATTTAATTATCCCCAAAGCCCATTTAAAAAGTTTTTATCTTTCTATAACACAGACAATATATGTGTTTATATTTTTGTTTTTTTTCAGTTAAAATATTGTAGGAATCACTCCATAGCATAAAAATTTTTATAAATTCCTTTTGACAGCTGTATAGCTTTCCATTGTTTAGACCTGTCATAGTTTATTCAAATAAGATTTAGCTAGGTTAAGCATCTTAACCTAAATCGCTCAGTTGGTGCAGCCGAGATTACAAAAGTTTTTGTTGACTCTTAAATATACATTCAAAACTAATCTGTCTCAAACTTTAATGCATGTATTAATCACCTGGGGCTCTGGCTAAAAATGTACATAAAGTGGGTCTGGGAGTGAGGCCTGAGAGTATTCATTTCTTACAAACTATTAATTATGCTAAAGAAAGTCAGCCTAGTATGCTGGCTATCAACCTTGACTGCACGTTGGAATCACCTGGGGAGTATTAAACATTACTGATGCCTAGGTTCCACCTCTAGAGGTGCCAACTTTATTTGTCTGGGGTATAGCCTGGCTATCTTTTTTTCCCCAAAGCTCCCCAGGTGATTCCTGGGTGCAGCCTGGTCTACTCACTACTGCCCCAGAAGTCTGATTGTTCTGAGGGATTCTTCTGCTATCACTAACCTGCTCCTTATCAAGTTGGCTCCTGCTCAGGAGTTGATTGGCATCAGAAGAATTCTAATTGATAGTAATCTGATGCCATATTACAGCCCTGCTCCAATCATCTTATCTGGAGTTAGTTCTGCTTTTATATTTGTGGCCCACTGTGTGCTAACCATGTATCTATTGGGCTGGGAGAGGGTATACAAAGATGATAAAGCCACAGCTCTTTCTCTCAAAAATGTTTATGAACCAGCTGTTTTTCTCTTTGAGGTAAGCCCTAGAAACAGTAAGAAGAATAGAGAGTATTGAGTTTATGAGCCCAAAGCACCACACCCCTTTCTAATATTTTTCTAGGAGACAGAGACAGGAGTCCGATAGTGTTCAAAATACCATCTTTCTAAAGTTCTGAAGCTGGTTGAAGAGTATGGTTTTAGGTCTATGGATCGTGCTCAAGCCTTGATTTTGACAGTCTTGTCCATCTGTTCACAGTGTTCTATATACTTCAGGCCTCCCCCTCATCCCCACAGGGCTGACTTCTTACGAGGTGGCAGATAGCAGACCAGAAAGACACACCCCACAAGCCCCTGACACCAACAGAGGAGGGAGTTAGGACCCAGCCAAGCCTACCCAGTTCCTTCTTTCAAATTGATCAGTGAGATGATACATTCCTCCTTCTATGGGGAGAGGAGCATCCTTATCTTGTACCACGTGGGTAGCAGCCATCTCTGGGCATGCTTAGGGCCAGCCCCAGTGCCATGGATCGTTGTGCGCATGATTGGAACTTACTGGTTCTTGGAGTCTGTCAGGTTTATTTGTTAACTTCAGCTGCTCTGACTTTTGTGGTCTTCAGGAAAGGTAGGTCACTATGCATGCTTCATCCTTGAGTATTGATAGGTGTTTTGGAAGAGTTTCGTTTTTGCTTTGTTTTGTTTTACAAATCATTTGATTCCTTTGGGGTTTATAGTTAAGACCTCGTTCATTTGGAGACCTTTGATTTCAAAATCAAGCTATTTCAGGCAGGGGCCCAATCTGATTTTTCTTCTGCTCACATAGTCAAAAATATTTGTTTAGAGCACTGTACTAGGCCCTCTGGATCCAGTGACAAACCAGTGACCCAGGGTCCCTGCCTCGTGGAATTTCAGTCTAGTGGAGAGCTGAGTGGGAAGTGAAAAAAGAAACAAGTATGCAACAAAAAGGAGTTTTAAGTTACTGAGAGCTGTAATGAAGAGTAAATGAGGGAAAGTTTCTTTCTTTTTTTTTTTTGGCAGCATGGCTTGTGGGACCTCACTTCCTTGACTAGGGACTGAACCTGGGCCCTTGGCAGTAAGAATGCAGTGTCCTAACCACTGGACAACTGGGGAATTTCAAAGGGAAAGTTTCTTTTCTTTTTCTTTTTCTAACTTTTTATTTCGTATTGAGGTATAGCTGATTAACAAACAAAGTTGTGATAGTTTCCGGTGAACAGTGAAGGGACTCAACTGTACATATACATGTATCCATTCTCCCCCAAACCCTCCTCCCATCCAGGCTGCCATATAACACTGAGCAAGAGTTCCATGTGCTATACAGTAGGTCCTTGTTGGTTATCCATTTTAAATATAGTAGTGTGTACATGACCATCCCAAACTCCCTGTTTGAAGGGAAACTTTCTTATAAACATTTGCCATATGACTCAGTCCTTGGGATGAAATCATATACGCACAAAAAGACTTGTACACAAATTTCATAGTAGTTTTGTTTGTAATAGCCAACAACTGGAAACAACTCAACAATGCCCACCAGGTGGTGAAAAGAGGTATTTTCTATATAGTGGAGTACTACTCAGCAATAAAAATGAACTAACTACTGATACATCAACAACATGGATGCATCTCGGAAACATTATGCTGAGAAAAAGAATTAGCCTGAAAAGAATATATTCTGAATGATTCTATATATATGAAAGCCTGGAAAAATCAAATATAACCCAAAGAGATGGAAATCATATCAGTTATTGCCTGGGTCCAGGGGTGGGAATGCTTGGGAAGGGGTACAAGGGAATCTTTAGGATGATGAAAAAGTTTTTGATTTTGGTGATGGTGGCTACATTTATCAAAACTCATCAACCTGTGCATTTAAAATGGGTGCACTTTATTATATAAATTATGCCTCCAATATTTTGGCCACCTGATGCGAAGAGCTGACTCATTTGAAAAGACCCTGATGTTGGGAAAGACTGAAGACAGGAGAAGGGGACAACAGAGGATGAGATGGCTGGATGGCATCACCAACTCAATGGACATGAGTTTGGGTAAACTCCGGGAGTTGGTGATGGACAGGGAGGCCTGGCAAGCTGCGATTCATGGGGTCGCAAAGAGTCAGACATGACTGAGCGACTGAACTGAACTGAACTGAAATTTGATCAAAATGCAATTGGAGTAGAGAGGAAGGAAGGGAAAAAAAGAAATGAAGAATGGGCAGGAAAGGGAATAATACCTATTTAGAGAGGGTGGTGGTGAGGGGTTCTCTGAGGGAGAACATTTAAGCTGAAAGTTCTGCTTAAATGTATCTGCCTGCCAATGCAGGAGACACAGGAGATGTGGGTTTGATCCCTGGTTCAGGAAGATCCTTTGGAGGAGGAAATGACAACCTACTCCAGTATTCTTGCCTGGAGAATCCAATGAACAGAGGAGCCTGGGGGGCTATAGTCCACGGGGTCACAAAGAGTTAGACATGACTGAGCTTCTGAGCACACCTGCATGCTATGTATGGAAAGGCTAAAGGAATAAAGGATGAAGATAGTTGGGCTGGGGTAGGGGAAGGGGTTCTCCAGGCAGGAAGAAAAGCAGATACAAAGGCCTTGAGGTAGGGAAGAGAAAGTAAAACTGCTTTGGCTGTGATAGTTAATTGGATGAAGAAGATTGACTGGGAGATGTCTGGCCTACTTAAAGTAACAAAATACCTGAGAAATTTGAGTAGCACCCCCATAACCTGCAAACATTAATGATTAATAACAAAGCATCTTCATCCATTCACTGGTGAAGTGAAGTGAAGTCGCTCAGTCGTGTCCGACTCTTTGCGACCCCATGGACTGTAGCCTGTCAGGCTCCTCTGTCCATGGGATTCTCCAGGCAAGAGTACTGGAGTGGGTTGCCATTTACAGGTCCCATAAAGACCTCTTGACACTTTATAAGCCACTCATTTAAGTCAATGTAAGAGGGTACTTGAGAGTAATGAAAATAGTATTTCATTAAAATAACCTTCATTAATGTAGACTGTGATCTCTTTCAGTGACTATGACCAGTAGTAGGGATTCTGAGAGGAGAGCATAATAAAGAAAGTTCTGCAGAAGACTCTATTTGCCAAAATAAGGTAGACATTTCTTCTTTTGTGCATTTCAGTCTCTTCAGAGGCCTGAAAGTTAAGGTTCCTTCAGAAATGGATTCTTAGCCCTATGGTTGTTGTTCAGTTGCTAAATCATATCTGACTCTTTTGTGACCCCATAGACTGTAGCCCACCAGGATCCTCTGTTCATGGGATTTCCCAGGCAAGATGCCATGTCCTTCTCCAGGGGATCTTCCTAGCCCAGGGATTGAACCCTAGTTGCCTGCATTTCAGGCAGATTCTTTATCATTAAGCCATCAGGGAAGCCTCAGCCCTTAAGGTAGGAAAGTTATAATTCAGGACATTAGATCTAGGGAGAGGACAGGGTAAGTGGCCTTGACAATGAGGGCTTGGTGTCCATCATTATTATTTTAAAGCTCTGGTTTCAGGAAACAATGAAAGCTAGATTAAGAAAAAGCAGGGGGATAGGGTGACTAGAAGTGTCTTTGAATGTTATGGAAAGAACCAAAAGACATGCATGTGTTTAGTTCAGGAAAAGATGAAAATAGGCAGGACTGGGAGAGCTGGAAAAGCATTCTGTTTTGCTTTGTGTATCTGTTTATTCTTGGGTTTATTTGCAGACCAGCTTTCTCTGTTTCTTTGCCTCCATGGGGAATATGGCATTACACTTTCAGAAGTGAGTCCTCATTTCAAAGTGGTAGGGTTATGATGTATACAAACTTGGCTGTTGGGGCCTAATCTATACATGGATAGGGGGATTTCTTGGAGAAGAGTGGATGGTTGGAAGCTAGGCAGATACCAAACTTGTTTACTACAAAGATGTTAGTATTTTAAAGAATTCCAAAGTTGCTCTATTGGCTTCCCAGGTAGCACAGTGGTAAAGAATCTGCCTACCAATGCAGGAGACCTAAGAGACGCGGGTTTGATCCCTGGGTTGGGAGGAGGAAATGGCAACCCATTGCAGTATTCTTGCCTGGAAAATCCCATGGTCAGAGGAACCTGGTGGCCTACAGTTCATGGGGTCGCAGAGTCGGACACAACTTAGTGACTGCGCACACAAAGTTGCTATTGCCACTGTAATTATTTCGTTATCAACACATTTGTGTGTGTGCATATTACTCTGTGACAGGCACTGTAGGTGATATGAAGATGCAAACTCTTATTTTAGTAGTTCTCATAATCTAGCTGGGATTACTATGTATACCAAGAATTTTAAGACAAGGAATTGTTGTAAATGCCATTAAGAGTGATATAACATCTCTTCACAATTAATTAAAATTTGAGATATTTCCCTTTTTATTATTTCTAGTTTTGTCTATTTGAATAAACTTTTTTATTTAGTTAATACTTTGAAAGTATTAACTTTTAATTTCTTCATTTTGATCCTTATACTATGGTTGTGCAGGATGTTAATGTTAGGAGTAGCTGAGTAGGGGTATATGGGAACTTCCTCTATATTATTCCTGAAACTTTTCTGTAAGTTGAAAAATTGTTCAAAATAAAAGTTTTTTTAAAAGCAAAAAAAAAAAAAGTGAGATATTGTAAAAGATCAGGAGGTTTACAGCTAATTGTAATCAATGAAGACTTTAAGGAGGAGGTATCATTTGGACTAAGCCATGAAAGTTGGGTTGGATTTCAATAAACAGAAATATGGTGGGAAGGAATTTCATGTTGGATGAGCCAAGTCTTAGAGCAGAATAAAAGTAAGGTGTCTATCTGGAGAACTGTGAAATTTACTTTGCTGCATGTTGTGTAAGCATATGAGAAGTAATGAGGAAAAGTGGAAAAATGCCAAATGGTGGGGTTCTTTGGATATTAAGTTGTTTGGACTTTATTCTATAGACAAAGAAGCCATTGAAACCTTTTAAACAGAGGAGAGATTATAAATAGGATGATGGGGAGTCCCCTGGCGGTCCAGTGGTTAAGACTCCAAAGCAGGGGGCACAGGTTTGATCCCTGATTGGGAAAATAAGATCCCACATGACATGCAGCATGCCCAAAAGATTTAAAATAACAGCACAGTGGTTTAGTAAGATTAACTGATCAGTAGGCTGGAAAGTAGAGAAACTAGAAGTGGAGCACACATTTAGGAGGTAACTGAAATAAATGACTGATTAGATAATGCTTCTTTGTCCAATATGATGGCCACTAGGCACTGTGGCGTTTGACCACTTTTAGTGTCATAGGTTGAAATGATAGTATTTGGGATATATTGGATTAAATAAAATATAATATTAAAATGAATTTAACCTGTTTCTTTTTACTTTTTAAAACATGGCTACTAGAAATTTTACTCTTTTTGAGGGGTGGGGGCTGTGCAGCTTGTGGGATGTTAATTCCCCAACCAGGGATTGAACCTTAATCTCCACAGTGAAAGCATGTAGTCCTAACCACTGAACCACCAGGGAATTCCTTAGAAATTTTAAATCACACACATGATTTACATTATATTTCTATTGAACACTGCTGGATTCAAAGAAAGAGGGAAATAAATCAAGTTACTCAGGGCAATGGAAATGGCACTATCATTATGAAAACTAAGGAAAGTGGGACTGTGAGGAAAAGAGGATAAACTTGTTTTCAGAAAAAAATTCTTTTGTATAGATTTATTTGGGAGTGAAATAAGAAGTTGTACTTAACTTTATCTTAAATTTCTCAAACTTATTTGACCATAGATTACTTTTCTAACAACTATCAAGTGCTAAAATGTTAGTGCTTATCTAGTGTGGGTGTGTGCTCAGTAGCTAGATTGTGTCCGACTCTGTGACCCCCATGGACTGTAGGTCACCAGGCTCCTCTGTACATGGGATTTTCTGGGCAAGAATACTGGAATGGGTTGCCATTTTCTCCTCCAGGGAATCTTTCTGACCTAGGGATCGAACCGTATCTCTTGTGTCTCCTGTGTTGGTAGGTGGATTCTTTACCACTGCTGGGAAGCCAATCCACATCAGAGACATTCAGTCAAAGATAAGATAGGCTTTGAACTTGCAAACTAGGAGAAAATTTCAGTTCTTTCAATACCTGGGGAGGAATCAGTTCAGTTCAGTTCAGTCACTCAGTCGTGTCTGACTCTTTGCGACCCCACGGATCGCAGCATGCCAGGCCTCCCTGTCCATCACCAATTCCCGGAGTTTACTCAAACTCATGCCCATCGAGTCGGTGATGCCGTCCAGCCATCTTATCCTCTGTCGTCCCCTTCTCCTCCTGCCCCCAATCCCTCCCAGCATCAGGGTCTTATTCCAATGAGTCAACTCTTCACATGAGGTGGCCAAAGTACTGGAGTTTCAGCCTCAGCATCGGTCCTTCCAATGAACACCCAGGACTTATCTCCTTTAGGATGGACTGATTGGATCTCCTTGCAGTCCAAGGGACTCTCAAGAGTCTTCTCCAACACCACAGTTCAAAAGCATCAATTTTTCCGCGCTCAGCTTTCTTCACTGTCCAACTCTCACATCCATACATGACCACTGGAAAAACCATAGCCTTGACCAGAGGGAGCTTTGTTGGCAAAGTAATGTCTCTGCTTTTTAATATGCTATCTAGGTTGGTCATAACTTTCCTTCCAAGGAGTAAGTGTCTTTTAATTTCATGGCTTCAGTCACCATATGCAGTGATTTTGGAGCCCCCAAAAATAAAGTCTGTCACTGCTTCCACTGTCTCCCCATCTATTTTTCATGAGGTGATGGGACCAGATGCCATGATCTTAGTTTTCTTAATGTTGAGCTTTAAGCCAACTTTTTCACTCTCCCCTTTCACTTTCATCAAGAGGCTTTTTAGTTCCTCTTCACTTTCTGCCATAAGGGTGGTGTCATCTGCATATCTGAGGTTATTGATATTTCTCCCGGCAATCTTGATTCCAGCTTGTGCTTCTTCCAGCCCAGCATTTCTCATGATGTACTCTGCATATAAGTTAAATAAGCAGGGTGACAATATACAGCCTTGACGTACTCCTTTTCCTGTTTGGAACCAGTCTGTTGTTCCATGTCCAGTTCTAACTGTTGCTTCCTGACCTGCATACAGGTTTCTCAAGATGCAGGTCAGGTGGTCTGGTCTTCCCATCTCTTTCAGAATCTTCCACAGTTTATTGTGATCCACACAGTCGAAGGCTTTGGTATAGTCAATAAAGCAGAAATAGATGTTTTTCTGGAACTCTCTTGCTTTGTCAATGATCCAGCAGATATTGGCAATTTGATCTCTGGTTCCTATGCCTTTTCTAAAACCAGCTTGAACATCTGGAAGTTCACAGTTCATGTATTGCTGAAGCCTGGCTTGGAGAATTTTGAGCATTACTTTACTAGCATGTGAGATGAGTGCAATTGTGCAGTAGTTTGAGCATTCTTTGGGATTGCCTTTCTTAGGGATTGGAATAAAAACTGACCTTTTCCAGTCCTGTGGCCACTGGCAAGGAATAGAACCTTCCATATCTAGGATCTCTATCCCTCCTCAATAGCAGATTCTGGGCCAGGGGTCAGGCCTTGGAAGAATGTCTAGGAGCTTAAGAACTTCATGTTCTATATATCTTTGTCCTTTCGGAAAGACTGTAGGCAAGGTTTTCCCAAACTCCCTACACTATTGTACTCTGAAAAAAGTTCTTGTGCTTGAAAGAGGCCTGATCTACACTTTTTATTTCCTTGGCACTAATGGACTGTGGTGTTGGAGAGGATTCTTGAGAGTCCCTTGGACTGCAAGGAGATCCAATCAGTCCATCCTAAAGGAGATCAGTCCTGGGTGTTCATTGGAAGGACCAATGCTGAGGCTGAAACTCCAGTACTTTGGCCACCTCATGCAAAGAGTTGACTCATTGGAAAAGACCCTGATGCTGGGAGGGATTGGGGGCAGGAGGAGAAGGGGACGACAGAGGATGAGATGGCTGGTTGGCATCACCGACTCGATGGGCATGAGTTTGAGTAAACTCCGGGAGTTGGTGATGGACAGGGAGGCCTGGCATGCTGCGATTCATGGGGTCGCAAAGAGTCGGACACAACTGAGTGACTGAACTGAACTGAACTGAATGGAGTCCAGTGAAAGGAGAAAGAACTTGTGGCTTGACATGCTTGTGATCATACTTTCCTTTTTACTTTCCAGTGATGCTTTACTTTAGTAGCAAGAAAACTCATTAGAAACTCAGAGTCTGTCTCCTGATTTTTGAAAAGTACTTAAGAGGATGTGGGACTTCCCTGGTGGCTCAGACGGTAAAGCGTCTGACTACAATGCAGGAGACCCAGGTTCCATCCCTGGGTCGGGAAGATCTCCTGGAGAAGGAAATGGTAACCCACTCCAGTATTCTTGCCTGGAAAATCCCATGGACGGAGAAGCCTGGTAGGCTACAGTCCATGGGGTCGCAAAGAGTCAGACATGACTGAGTGACTTCACTTTAAGAGGATATGACTCATTAGGAACCAGAAGGCACACTGTGGGCTCCAAGATGGTTTCCAGTGATTCTTTCTCTCCTGGTATTCTATTCTTATCCTTGTGTACTACCAACTCATGTTAGGCTGGTCTGTGTAATATGTAGAATATTGTAAAAATGACAGGATAGGACTTCACAGGCTAGATATTAAGACATTGCAACTTCTACCTTGTTTTCTCTTGGATCACTCGCTCTAGAAGCTAGCTGCCATGTTGTGGAGACACTCAAGACAATCCTATGGAGTGCTCCCATGTTGTGGCAGCTGAGGCCTCCTGCCAACAGCCAGTTTTGTGAGTAAGTCATGTTGGGAGTGGATACTGAAGCCTATTATACCCTCAAATGAAAGACCCTAAGCCAGAACCACACAGCCAAGTCACTCCCGAATTCTTGACCTACAGAAAGTGTGATAATAAGTATCACTATTTTAAGCTACTAAATTTGGGGTTATTTTACCTAGTAATCAAATTCCCACACATGTATATATATATTAAAAATATATATATATAGTCTCTTGATATTTCTTGATTTCTCTGTACTATAACTGGGTGAATTACTCATGTATTGGGCTTTCTCCACAGCTCAGTTGGAAGAATCTGCCTGCAATGCAGAAGACCCTGGTTCAATCCCTGGGTCGGGAAGATCCCCTGGAGAAGGAAATGGCAACCCACTCCAGTATTTTTGCCTGGAGAATCCCATGGACAGAGGAGCCTGGTGGGCTACACTCCATGGGGTCACAAGAGTTGGACCTGGCTTATCGACTAAACCACCAATGTGGTAGAAGTATGTTTTGAATGATGTTTTGTTGCTGAAATGGCTCTAAATTTGCAAGTCATTACTTTAGAATTTGATTAGTTCTTCTGAAGCACTACGCTTACCATGACCCCTGTGCTTCTTATTCTGGTGTGTACATCACAATATTCACTTCTCCCCAAGGATAAATAATTGAGAGAAATGATAAAGAACTTAATAACTGAGAGAAGTGATAAAGAACTTAATAATGCTCTCCCTATAAAATAAACTAATAATCACAGAGAAAGAAAGCCTCTTACTTGCTACTTTCATTTTTTTTTTTTTTTTGGCAAAAAAAAAAAACAAACAAAAAACCCCTGAAGCTTAATCATGGATTTACTTTGCTCCAAGTCAAATCTTCAATTTTTTAAAAATAAGTTTTACTTAGATATAATACACATACCGAAAAAGTGAACATCTTGATGAAATGTTACAAAGTGGACACACTCATGTAACCACCATCCAGACCAAAGAAACCAAACATTACCAGCCTTTTAGAAGCCTGTCTGGTCAATTCTACCTACTACTCTTTTCTCACCCCTCAAAGTAACAAGTGTTCTGCCTTCTAAATAATTTATTTTATTTTTTATTACTTTTTAACACCAAAAACATTTTGTATTGGGGTAGAGCCAATTAACAATGTTGTGATAGTTTCAGGTGAACAGTGAAGAGACTCAGCCATACATATACATGTTTCCATTCTCTCCCAAATCCCCTCCCATCCAGGCTGGCACACAACATTGAGCAGAGTTCCATGTGCTAATCCAATAGGACTTTTGCTAGTTATCCATTTTAAATATAGCAGTATGTTCGTGACCTTCCCAAAGTCCTTAACTATCCCTTCCTTTGCCAGGAACCTTGAGTTCATTTTCTAAGTCTGTGAGTCTCTTTCTGTTTTGTAAGTAAGTTCTTTTGTATTATTTCTTTTTAGATTCCACATACAAGGGGTGTCATATGCTATCTCTCCTTCTTTGACTTACTTCACTCAGTATGACACTCTCTAGGTCCATCCATGTTGCTGTAAATGGCCTTATTTCATTCTTTTTAATGGCTTAGTATTATTCCATTGTATCTATATATACCACATCTTCTAAATCCATTTCTTTGTGGATGGACGTTTAGTTGTTTCCATATCTTGGCCATTGTAAATAGTGATGCAGTGAACATTGGGGGTGCATGTTATCTTTTCAGGCCATGTTTTTCTCTGGATATATGCCCAGGAGTGGGGTTCCAGGGTCATATGGTAGCTGTTCTTTAAGGAACCTCCATACTGTTCTCCATAGTGGCCTTAGCAATTTACATTTCCACCAACAGTGCAGGAGGGTTCCCTTCTTTCCACATCCTCTCCAGCATTTGTTGTTTGGGGATTTTTTATTTTTTACTTTTCCTGGTTGTGCCACACAGCTTGCGGGATCTTGACTCCCTCACCAGGGACAACCCTGAGTCCCCTGCAGTGGAAGCATGGAGTCCTAACCACTGGACCACCAGGGAAGTCCCTAACATTTTTTATCAATGTTGAACTTCACATAAGTGGAGACATATAGTATGTATTTTTTCATGTATGATTTCTTTTCCCCAATTTATTTACATTTTTTTTTTTACTGAGGATTATAAACACCTTGCCTAATTGTCATTTGTGTCTGCTTCATCTTTTATTTTGGATAAACTTTAATGACAGCCAGAGACTTCAAGTCCACACTAGTGAGTGAAGCTGTGCGTATGTATTTAAGACGAGAAAAAGCCTCCCAGTAATTTATTGGAACGTCACAGAATCTGTGCCTTTTGGTTATCATAAGGCAGAGAGTAGTTGAATTTCTCAGGAATCCAGATTGTCAATTTTTCAAGCTGTATACCTCTGGATAAGTTGCCTCATCATTCAAACGTTCCTAGGAGGATTAAGTAACACGTAAAGACATGTAAAAAGGGAAGGGTACACATATTTCAAGTGTTGTTTTGATGTTGGGTTTGTCTTGGAAGTCTCAGGTGATGATGATTTTTGATTCTTCAGAATGATCTATTGGAGCTTAGAGACTTGATGTAAAGCCCCTCAAGTCAAGGAAAACCATATTATTTTTAGTTGGGGGATGCAGAAACATATGCATTGTTGGGCACCGAGATATAGAAGAGTAGCTATAGGTTTTCTTGGTTCTTGTAGGATCCCTATGGTGTGGCTTCCTGCAGGAGACAGAATTTCCAGAGCTAGGAAATTGGATCTCCAGAGTTATTCCTACAGTGAGGGGAGCTAGTTTTGGGTGAACACGGTAATTCTATTCAACAAGCAAGAGAAAAGCTCATCCTTCTTGTTCAACCTGCCACTAGCTGTCTTAACAGGAAAGATGAACACAAGGGGCATTACAGGCTCTGAGGGGAAGCACTTATGATATAATTAGTGAGTCAGGTCCCACTAAACTTGACGGAGTGCCTAGGGGGAACAGCGTTGTGGATCATTCCAGGCATGGGCAACCTATGGGAGAAGAACTGCTTGGATGGACCTTCAGTATCTCAGGTGAGTATCTCAGGGCTGGAGGTGACCATGTTCTCGCCCCCCAGAAGGTGATGATTCAAAAAACAAACAAAAAAAGCAACTAAACAAAATCCCAACAACCCAGCCCCCGAGGCGACCACCAAACCCTTCTACGTCCCCCAGGCCACACCACACAGAAAGAGGATCCAGATTCCATACAAAAGCCAACCCTACTTTCTGGCTCCCACACCCTCCCTCCTTCACTACAGGAGGGTGGTGAAGGATTTATAACCCACCTAGTTCTTCCAGTTGCCATGGATACCAACCCCAGTCCTTTCCTTCCTTCTGGTACTGGGAACAGT
Organism: Cervus canadensis; assembly: GCF_019320065.1. NCBI lineage: Eukaryota > Metazoa > Chordata > Mammalia > Artiodactyla > Cervidae > Cervus > Cervus canadensis. The sequence goes on along the minus strand of NC_057395.1, from coordinate 50,375,760 downwards.
CTCTAACGCAGGAGGAATGGAGGGCTCCTTACCCAAACCCGCCAGTGGGAGTGCTGGGGGAGGGGGTGGTGGTTAAACAGAGCGCGACGGACTGGAGGTCTAGACTGCAGCGTTAGAATCAGGACAAAAGCTAAGTTCAGCCGCAGTTCAAGCCCTTCCGTTCGCCAACACCTGCGACCAGACCCTGCGGGACACTGCTGGGCTTAGGGGAGGGGCAAGCCGAGAAGACGGGACGCAGCAGCGAGGTGGGGCTCGGGGGCGCGAGGTGGGGCTCGGGGGCGCGAGGCGGCTCCCGGGAGAGTTCCGGGGACTGGAGAGCCGACCTGTACACTAGCTCAGGAGGGTGCAGCGGCTGGAAGAAGGTGCAAGCCCCTCCACCCACTGGTCCATTGGGCGGCGGCGCCATCACTCTGCTCGTCAACACCGCTCTCCACCTCCGCCCAGCCAGGATCCCCTCCCCCGCCTTCCTCTGCTCCGCCCCGTCCTGGGAGCTTTTCATTGGACGGAGGCGCAGTCGATTCGCCTCGAGTCAGAGAACCGATTGGACAGCAGGCCGTCGGGCCGCCCCCAGCCAGCTTGGATTGGCTGGCTGCGCGTTGGCGCAACGGAAGAGGCGGCCTGCCGAAGGTGCTCTTTTGCTCCGACTGGCTTGACGCGGAGGAGGCGAAGAGGGGACCAGCGCTGGGGGGCTGGCTCGGGCGGCAGCGGTGGCTGCTGCGGATGGGAGCTGGCTGGCTTGCCGCGCCCATGGAGCGCCACGGCAGGGCCGCCGCCACTTCTGCCTCGTCGGCCCGGGAACCGGTGTTCGGGGGCCCCGATGGGCGGCGGCGGGAGCCACTGCGGCGCCGGGCGAACAGCGCGTCAGCCCCTGCCGTCGGGGCCTCGGCTTCGGCCTCGCCTTCGGGGGAGGGCGTAAGGCGGGATCGGCCAGGCTCCTACAGCGGCGCTACCTCGGTCTCCCGTCAGCGCGTCGAAAGCCTCAGGAAGAAGCGGCCGCGTAAGTGCCCGGCGGGGCGCCTTAGCGCCTCGCCCTGCCCCCTTCCGGCTCGGCCGCCGTTTTTCCCGCGCGCGCCGGCGCGGAGACAGTGCCCCCGCACGGTGGTCCCAGTTGGTGCTTGAGGCTGGAGGCCTCAGGTCCCTCGAACACGCGGGCTTCGGGTTCGGCCCCGTCCATCCCTTTTGTGTAGTGGTTCTCTCTTCTGCTTTTCAGTTGTCCGAGTGGAGCGTCTTTCCCAGGACCTTTTCTCCGGTTCTTAGCTCTTTGTGCATTCTTTGTCCGAGAGTCACATGATTTTTTTTCCTCGAGAAGGCTTTTTGACTCTCTTTCACCACCTCCCTTCCCCCCCGAGTCATTTGAATCACCAGTGTCTCTCCAAGACGTTACATCCTTTTCATCTGGAGATTTTGGGCTCAAAGGAGATGGTTGAGTTGTTGCAAGCCTAAAACTGGATTCCGTGTTCTGTGCGCTAAGCTTTGGCTGCTTTTCTTCCCATGAGAATTCGAGTCATCTCTCACCCAGATATCGTATCTATTTTCTTTACATCTCATTGCCGCTGCTCACAATTCAGTACTGTAGCATTCTGGGCTTTTTAGGAATTTTTCTTTTGAGGGAAAAAGACATCTTCCTGAATATCGTCTTGGCGATTGCACATGCCTTTCCCAAAGAATCGGTTTCCCTGTTTTTTTTTTTTTTCCCTGTTTTATTATAACGTTTGTTTTTCTGCTTTGTGATCTAATCCAGATTTTTTTTTTTTTCTCTTTCTCTTTACGGGTCTTCAGTTCAAGTCCTCTATCAAGCAGCCATTGCAACTCTTGAAAATATCCACTGTCTTGATACTCTTAATATGAACTTTTCGGATATAATAACAGTTTACTAATCCATATAGTTATACTGTTTTTTTCGCTTGTTGCCAGATTCCTATTTCAGGAAACCAACGTTTTAAATGCACAATTTGAGAGTGAGAAAGTGGTAGTATGAGTGTGAGGTCTTTATTGGATAGTACCTCAGCTCAACAACCCGTTTGCTTTACTCTTTTATGATTTGGATGATTAAATATTAAATGCAGCTCTAGTTGGCTATGAACAGTTTGAGAGTTTTCAGTTCTTTTGTCTTTCCCTGTGTTCTTGTAAGAAAGTTGGAAAAGAGATTATTCAGTCTCAGCCTATGCCATTTTTAGAGCCTGGTGTTGAGAAGCACCTGATTTTTAAGTGATGCAAAACTCCTTCATGGTTTTGAACTGCCTCAATTCCAGAGATTCAGCAAATAATCGCAGCCAGGCAGCCAGCTCTTTGTGACCATTGACTACAAAGATTATAAGTAATATTGTAATTTGGGTGTTTGCCACAAATCAGGCAGTCTTTAAAATTTATTTTAATGTACTCTTGTGAAAGCTTTAATAAACTCCTTGCGACCCCGTGGACTATACAGTCGGTGGAATTCTCTAGGCCAGAATACTGGGGTGGGTAGCCTTTCCCTTCTCCAGGGGATCTTCCCAATCCAGGGATCGAACCCAGGTCTCTGCATTGCAGGCAGATTCTTTACCAGCTGAGCCACAAGGGAAGCCCACCAACAGGTGTACCACTGAACAGTACAGAAAGACCAAATGGAAGGAAAAACAATACCTTGTCTATTTCTTTAGGTCTCGTTATCAGAAACATGGCTTTTCATGACTTTTATAAGGACTAATGAGTTCATTAAGGGCTTTCCCAGGTGGCTTAGTGGGAACCTGCCCGCCAATACAGGAGACGCAGGTTTGATCCCTGGGTTGGGAAGATGCCCTAGAGAAGGGAATGGCAATCCACTCTAGTATTCCTGCCAGGAGAATTCCATGGATAGAGGAGCCTGGCAGGCTATATAGTTCATGGGGAGACAATTGAGCGACTTTCACTTCACTTCACACTAGTTAGTTGTATTGACTGCTGATCCCTTCAAGAGTTGTACTTTGGTGTTAACTTTGAGAGAATTCAATAAAAATGAAATCTTTGTATTTTTTATTAGGAGAATTAGATATAGGGCCACCTTTCTTTTGTTTGGAAACCTCATTCTGATGTTATTGTACTACTTATCTAAAGGTATAGGAGACTAGTTGTTATTAGAAATTAGAAAGAGCTGTTTGGTTTATTTTAGGAATTATGAACCCTGATTATAGTCATATTCTGCCAAACATGTTCCCCAGAGCAGTGTGATTCCCTAATCTGTCCCCATCTCAGACTTAACACCACACATCGTAGTCATTAGAGATATGGCTAGGGGTGTGTGTGTGTCTAAGAAGTTCTTTGAACATTTTAAATTAGCTGGAGTATGTTTCACAGGTCTGCTGCGGCTAAGTCGCTTCAGTTGTGACCGACTCTGTACAACCCCGTAGATGGCAGCCCACCAGGCTCCTCCATCCCTGGGCCTCTCCAGGCAAGAATACTGGAGTGGGTTGCCATTTCCTCCAGTGCATGAAAGTGAAAAGTGAAAGAGAAGTCACTCAGTCATGTCCGACTCTTAGCGACCCCATGGACTATAGCCTACCAGGCTCCTCCATCCATGGGATTTTCCAGGCAAGAGTACTGGAGTGGGTTGCCATTGCCTTCTCCTCATAGGTCTGAGAGAAATATAAAGATTGGTTTAAAATGATGGAAACAAAGATGCTAATGATAGTAACGTAATACTTAGGTGTTTATATTAAACACTCTGCCAAATACTTTATAAGCATTTCTTTTGAGTCTTGCAGTTATTCTCTGAGATGGATATTTGTCATCTCCAGTTTCCAGATGAGGAAACATTTTCCCTCGGTCCAAGGCCATATAGACAGTTAGTAAGGGAGCTGTGTTTTGATTTTAGTTGTGGGTGTCTGACGTCAGACTCAGTGTTTCTTGGACTTTCCACATCTTGGAAGTTACAGGTGACATAATCCAGAGTAGTGGTGGAATCACTCAGAAGCTAAAAAACAAAAAGTGATCTGCAGAGAGGTCCAAAAACATCTTTTAATTTTTAAAATTTTAGTTTTTTAAGTTTATTTATTTTGGTTGTGCTGGGTCTTCATTGCTGCATGGGGTTTTCTTTAGTTATAGCCGGAAGGGGCTACTGTCTCATTGTGGTGCACAGGTTTCTTCCTGCCATGGTTTCTCTTGTTGAGAAGCAGGGACTCTAGGGTGCCCAGGCTGCAGTAGTTTTGGCTTCTGCGTTCTATAGAGCGCAGGCTCAGTAGTTTTGGCACGCGGACTTTAGTTGCTCCAAGGCATATGGGATCTTCCCAGGTCAGGGTTCAAACTGTGTCTCTTGCATTGATAGGTGGATTCTTTACCACTTAGCCACCAGGGAAGCTCCAATTAAAAAATCTTTATTGAGGCATAATTACATACAGTAAAATGTATGATTTTGACAAATGTAACAAGAGAACATACATTTTAATCTGGAGCCCCAGATGTACAGCAGATGTGTAGGAGGTGCGTGAAACTCAGGGATCACAGTGCTTTATGGCAGTGTGGGGGGATGAACTGGATCTTGGAAGGTGATGTTTAAGCATGTGGAGCATATTTCAGTACTCCAGGGAAAGCTTCGTGACGTGCTGATTTTGAACTCATACCAATCATTGAATGTCCTTAACCTCCATTAGTCTAGAAGATAAAGCTTTTGTTTGTAGCTTGATAGTACTAATCTAGAAAATAGTTAGCTTTTCCTTGATATTTGGGGGAGCAGCAGTGTTGTCAGTATGAAACTGGTGCTTGGGCCCTGAGGGGCTGCCTTTTATCTGGTGTAGAGTTTCATCTTCAGTTAGGGAATTAGAAAGGGCCACCACCAGGAGCTCAGGAAAAAAGTTAGATTTCTATTTCTTTGTAGCCCATTTTTGAGGGACAGAATAGGAGAGGATGCTTTTTTTTTAAAAAAAAAAATTCATTTGGCTGCCTCTGGTCTTAATTGCGGCACGAGGATCTTCCCTTGCAGCACACGAACTGTCTAGTTGTGGCGTGGGCTCGGTAGTTGCTGTACTCTGGCCCAGTTGCTCTGTGGGGTGTGGGATCTTAGTTCCGCAACCGGGGATAGAACCTGCATCCCTTGCGTTGCAAGGTGAATTCTTAACCACTGGACCACCAGGGAAGTTCATTGACTGGTCGCTTAAAAGAGCATTGAGGGATTTCCCTGGTGGTGGTGTGCTGAAGAATCTCCCTGCCCGCCCCCTCCCCCCCAAAAAAAGAATCTCCCTGCCAGTGCAGAGAACAGGGGTTTGATCCCTGGTTCCGGGAAGATTTCACATGCTGCAGGGCAACTAAACCTGTGTGCCCTAGAGCCTGTGCTCCACAACAAGAGATGCCACCACAGTGAGAAGCAGGCGCTGCAGCTAGAGTAGTCCCCACTTGCCCCAACTAGAGAAAGCCCCCAAGCAGCAAGGAAGACCCAGCGCAGCCAAAAATAAATACATTAAAAAAAAAAAAGGGGGATTGAGGTTCTTTGGGCTTAAATTTATAACCTTGTGAGCTCTTTTCAGGTTCATAACTTGGGGTATGAAGTTCATAACTTTATCTTTAAACACTTCTTTCTCAATGTTCTTTTCTCAGTTTTTGTCAGCAAGGTAGACTAAGATGTGAAAGTCCTTTATAATGGCTTAAAGTTTGCTTTCTAAAAGTGAAAGCTATCTTGCAGTTTTTGGTTGGTTCTTAGGTTTTGTTATTTATACTTCTTGAATGTAAAATTTATTATTGAATCTCCTGGTTTTATAGTAGATAGTATTTTATAAGTATCTGGTCTTTAAACTATTTTGGGAATATTTTTGAGGTCTGTCTTTTAATCTGAGGCCAAAGCTTGCTGCTTAGACCAGCCTAGGGGTTTGGGTTTGCAGTGTCTTAACCATGTGTGGTCTGGTAAAGATGTAGTTCATAATGTTGAAAAATTGAGCATACCTTTATAAATCATATATTTATCATTGGAAAGCATTTCAGTTGGCACCTATTATCAGAGTGCTAATGATTTGTGCATAGATTTGTGAGAGAAAGTTTAAATTCTTTCTAGGAAAGTATCCTAAGTCAAGTGCACATTGTCTAGACACAGTGCCTTGGAGGAAATATATCAGAAAATATGCTGAAGGCTGAAAACAGACTCAAATATCTGTGAAAATTGAAAGTGATAAAATAGGCCTTCATTTAAGAGATGAGGAGTGTGATGGCATAGCAAAAGCTACTTTTACCATATCTTTTCTTGCCAGAAATGTGTAATTTTTGAATGAGAATTGGGAGGCTTATTCCAGTTAGGTTATAGTTTATGGGGCAGTCTCTGAGTCATTGAGAAGAATCTAAACCCCCTTTGACAGGCTGAATGTTTAGAAGTAATGGAATGTATGGCCTGAGAGATAATCAGAGAGCATGCTTCTAATGGACCTCCTATGTCTTTCATTGTCTTTCAGTTCTTATGGGTATGTAAATAGTTTGATAGTAGTATAAGGGAAAATCCAGAAACGATTGCAGTCAGTGAAACCAGTGAATAAGGATGTGAACTGAGCTATTTACTCTTTCAGCCTAAGACACCTTACTTTTTCTTTTATATTGTTGGTCCTCTTTTTCTAGGGTATGTGTATTTTTTTAAACTACTTTTTACTTAAAAAAAAAAATTAGCCCCAAAATATGTGTTTTGTGCTCTTAGGTTTGTATCGATACTGATTAAAAGATAACTTGTTAAAGGATTTAGGAAATCTGGGCTTGAGTCCCGCCTTTTCCTTTTTTTGACTGTGACCCTGGGCTCCTTCCTTTGCACTTCAGTTTCTTAACTGAAAGTAAAGTGGGGTGATTACCTTGCATGGTTATTGTAAACATTAAATAAGTTCATGCAGTGAAGTGCTTGGCTATTAATAGATGGTCATTTAAAACATAATAGCCATAAGCTAATGTTCCAACTTTTTAATCTAAGGAAAGGGGAATAAGGCTTAATTTGTTTTAAGCCTTGTAATCTTCCATTGGTGTTAGATATGTTCAAAACTTCAGATTCCAGTGCTGTTGATGAGATATATTTGTTAGTAGAGTGCTCTGTCTTTGCTATCCATAAGGTTGGCATCATCTTAAAGTTGATGCTTAAAGAATGGTGCTTTTAGTAGGAAAATAAGAATTGAATCTCCTTGCTTCAGTCATACCTAACATTGTTGTTTTCATGATTGGAGAAACTTTATTTTTCCAGTCAGGGCCAGATTTCATGACTTATGCAGTGAAAGGTTCAGTTAATACCTCATCACTGGGAATGGAGTTTCTGTGAGTATTTTAAAAAAGAAAAAATCATGACTCCCTGCAACTGAGGTGAATGGCTGCTGGGGAGTCAACCGTAGTGTTTTCTTTAGAATTGCATTGACATTGTTAGATTAATTTGGGGGAGAATTGGTGTTTAATAGTATTTAAGTTTTCCTTCCTGGAACATGATATATTTTCCTATTATTATGTCTTTTCAATACACCATTTTAATAATAGTCACACATGTTTTAGTATTTATTTCTAAATATTTTATGGTTTTTCTTATGCATGATATTTTTTCATATTATTTTAGTATTTATTTCTAATTATTGTATGGTTTTTGTTAGGCATGACATTTTTTTCATATTGTTTTCTTGCTGGATTTTGCTTATATAGGAAAAGCTATTGGTATGTGTATTTTTTTGGTGTGTCCAGTTACTAAAAATTTTTAAATTCTGTTGGCTTATTGATTTATCTTAATTTTTATTTTATGGAGTCTGTTGAGATAATCATGGTTTTTCTCCTTCAATTTAAGCAAGCCTCCTTAAATTTAATTTTAATTGTGAAAACCGTCCTTGCCTTCCAGAGAAGAATCCCTGTTGGCCATGGTGTAACACTCACTGCACAACTGGATTCTGATGTTTAATACTTTAATATTTTTGCATTTATGTTGTGGGACACTTCTTTTCTAGTTTTGATGAGGTTAGAATGACTTGAGAATCTTTCTAGATTTTTGTGTGTGTGTGTGCCCCAGAAGCTCTTGATGGTTTGCCTGGAAACTATTAGGGCCTGGTACTTTGTTGTTGTTGTTTGTGTGGTAGATCTTTGACCTTTTAACAAATTTTCAGTGCTTTTGACCTCTGAGTTTTCCACTTCATTTTGAGTCTCTCTTTGTACTCTCTTTTTCTCGCTAATCCTCTGTTGATGGTACATTTTAAATTCACTGTTACATAGTTGTAAATTGGCTTGTTTGTACAATTTCTGGTTATGTACGTTCATCTTCCTTGACTTTTTTTTTCTTTTGGTCTAAAGAAAAGCTGTATCTTCTTTTTCTTGGATATATTTACCAGAAATTTGTTTGTTTTAATGGCTTTCTCAAAGCTTGATTTTACTGATTAGCTCTGTTGTGGCTTTGTTCACAATGATGTTTTTCTAATTACATTTACTTCTTGCTTTCATCTTTAATAACTTTCTGCTGCTTATTTTGAGTCTGTTTTATTTCTCTAGCATTTCAAATTGTATGTGACATTCTCTTTTATTTAGACTTCCATATTTTGAATACATTTGATATTTAAGGATAGAAGTTTCCATTTGAGTTCCACCTTGGGTAGATATCCTATTCTTTTTGATACATTATGTTCTCATTGTCATTCATTTAAAAACACATTTTGTTTTGATTTCATCTTCAATCTCAGAATTAATAGAAGTGAGTCTGAAGATTTCCAGGTGGATACTTATTTCTTTGTGTCTGTTGGATTCATTTCTTTTTAAGAAAATATTTATTTATTTGGCTGTGTCGGGTCTTCATTTTGGTGTGTGGGCTTAATTGCTCTGTGGCATGTGGAATCTTTGTTCCCCAACCAGGAATTGAACCCTCATCTCTGCATTGCAAGGTGGATTCTTAACTACTGGACCACCAGGGAAGTCCCCTTAGTTTCTTATTTTGAGATATTGTGGAAAGTGAGTGTGGTTTTGTTATTTGGAATTTTAGATTTGCTGATTTGTAGATTTGATAATTTCTTGTTTTTAATATTTTTTGAAGCATATGTCAGGGTCATATCAATTATACTTTTATATGCACATGACATAATTTCTTTTTGTCCCCTTATAATGCTTTTTGTTTTGAATGCTTTGTAGACTGCTAGTATTGTATTTGCTTTCTGTTAATACTAGCTTGACAGAGTGGAGTAACACTGTCCAGGCGTTTGTTTTGCTTACCTGAATTCAGCTGTGTAAATGTGACAAAGCGAGGTGCCAGTGACTCTGCAAGTGAGTTCAGGGATGGTAGACCAGTGTTTGGAGGGGCACCCCTTATATTGTGAGCCCTTGATAAATGCAGTGTTGGTCTTGAAACGTAAGGTTTGACTTTTACTATATCATGTTTCCTAAATGTAAGTCAGCTGCTATATCAGTCTCCAGTGAGGTGCTTAAGATTTTGGTTTACTCATTTTTGACTGAATGTCATTTTCATCTTAAAGCATCCGGCTCCTCCTTATGGGACTCCATTGTGAGTGTTTTACTGTTTATTTACCTTCAGTCTATTTGTATTCTCTTATTTTAGATGTCTCTTTTTATATAAGCATATAGTTGAATTCTTTGTTTTTGAACTGATTTTTTTTCTCCCTAGTTGTTTGAAGGTCATATGTTCATTTTCTCTTCTTCTGAAGTTGCCTGTAAATTTTTGACACATTTAAACCATCACTTCTTTATTCTTGTTTAGAAATAATCAGAATCTATATCTTCTGTTCCCCCACAAGACAGCTGCTGCTTGCTTTGACTTCCCTCTCCTTTCTCTTCCCTCTTCGACTTCCTATGTTGAAATCATGCAAGTATTTTAGTTCCATATTACTTGTTTTCCTCAAAGTCAGCATGTATTGCTTCCTGTACTTATCATTGTTCCTTATAACTCATATCATCTTGGGTGACTTAAAATATTATATTGGAGTGTATCTACTGTTTCAGAGAAGGTCTTTGAATAGTAAATGTTGAGCTCTTTGATGCGTGGAATTGTCTTTCTCTTGCACTCCCATTTGAAAGCTGATTTGATTGAATGAGTTTCAAATTATTTTCCTTATAACTTTGCTAGTGCTCTGTTGTCATCTAGTGTCTGTGTTACTGATGTGAAGTCTAATTTTACCTTTATGTGATCTATGTATCTTTGTAGGAATTCACTTTTTTCCTTTGGGAGTTTTTAGGATTTCTGAAATTTCAATAAGATGTCACTGTAAATCTTCTCTTACTCCCCCCAGAAAATTTCTAGAACTCCTAAAACATAGATGTTGGACTTTCTGATTCTGTGTTTTATATATCTACCTTTCTTTCATACTCAAGAGGCATTTTGGGAGAATTTCTTAGTTTTGTTTCCCATTTGTTTTTTTCCTGCATCTTTTTTGTTATTAAATGTATCTGTTGAACTTTATTTTGAAAATAGTTTCATTTTTCTGTTATTAAAGTGTCTTTATTGAATATAATTTACATATAATAAATTATATCCACTCTAAGTGTACAGTTCCATGGATTTTGATAGATATATACAGCCGTGAATCTCCCCTCTTGCCCCCAACAATTCAGATTTGGGTTATCACAGAGCGTTTTCTCTTAACCCCTGTACAGTCCTTCCCTCTCTTCCTCCCTAAGCCAGTGATTGGCTTTCTGTCAGATGCAGAAATGGTTAGTTTGCATTTTCTAGAGTTTCATATAAATGGACTCATATATTTGTGGAGAGTTTCTTTCACTCAGCCTTTTTTTTTTTTTAAAAATAAGTATTTATTTATTTGGCTCTGTTGGGTCGTGTTTGTGGCATGCCGGGATACTAGTTGCCACTTGCAAACTCTTAGTTGTGGCATGTGGGATCTAGTTCCCACACAGGACCAGGGATCAAACCCGGGCCCCCTGCATTGGGAGCCTGGAATCTTAGCCACTGGACCACCAGGGATATCCCCACTTACCCTGTTTTTGAGAGTTATTTGTAACTCGGTAAAGAATCTGCCTGCAATGTGGTGGACCTGGGTTTGATCCTTGGGTTGGGAAGATCCTCTGGAGAAGAGAAAGGCTACCCACTCCAATATTATGGCCTGGAGAATTCCATGGACTATACAAGTCCACAGAGTCGCAAAAAGTTGAATACGACTGAGTGACTTTCTTATTTATTATTATTGTTACCTTAAGTGTATTGTTACCACCCCCCAGAATCCTTTTTTGGTTTTGAAAGCTTCGTATATCACGCGAAATGCTGGGTTGGATGAAGCATAAACTGGAATCAACATTGCTGGGAGAAATATCAATAACCTCAGATATGCAGATGACACCACCCTTACAGCAAAAAGCGGAGAGGAACTAAAGAGCTTCTTGATGAAAGTGAAAGAGAAGAGTGAAAAACTTGGCTTAAAACTCAACATTCAGAAAACTATGATCTTGGCGTCTGGTTCCTTCACTTCATGGCAGATAGATGGGGAAACAAGGGAAATAATGACAGACTTTATTTTCTTGGGTTCCAAAATCACTGCAGATGGTGACTGCAGCCATGAAATTAAGATGTTTGCTCCTTGGAAGAAAAGCTACAACAAACTTAGAAAGCATATTAAAAAGCAGAGACACTGCTGACAAAGGTACATCTAGTCAAAGCTATGGTTTTTCCAGTGGTCATGTATGGGTGTGAGAGTTGGACCATAATGAAGTCTGAGCACCAAAGAGTTGATGCTTTTGAACTGTGCTGTTGGAGATGACTCTTGAGAGTCCCTTGGAGTGCACGGAGGTCAAACCAGTAAATCCTAAAAGAAATCAAACCTTGAATACTCAGTGGAAGGACTGATGCCAAATCTCTGTGCTTTGGCCACCTGATGGGAAGAGTTGATTCATTAGAAAAGACCCTGATGCTGGAAAAGATTGAAGGCAGGAGGAGAAAGGGACAACAGAGGACGAGATGATTGGATGGCATCACAGAATCAATGTTAATGTGTTTGAGCAAGCCCTGGGAGATGGTGAAGGACAGGGAAGCCTGGCATGCTGCAGTCCACGTGGTCTCGAGGAGTTGGATGTGACTGAGCGACAAAACAACAACCCCCCACCCCCAACTAGGAAATTAAAGTTGATACCACAGACCTTATTTAGATTGAACCAGTTTTACCTTAGCTCTTTTGTGAATGTGTGTTTAGTTCTGTATACTTTTATCACATGTGTAGATTCTTGCAGCCAAAACCATACTTGGCAATCATATCTTAATTTCTAATTTTTCCTTATGGCAGCTTATTCATTTTAAAAATTAATTTATTATTTTTTATTGAAGTATAATTGATTTATAATAGCTTATTTTTCATGGATGAAATCTCCTTTTACCTTGGCCGATATTTATGATTCTTTTAAGGCCTCTTCTTTGTTCCTGCAGCTGTTTCTTAAGATGTTAGCATCTTGTTTTTGTGGTGTTGATTTCCCTTTTGGTAATTCTGGTTTGTGAGTGATAGTCTATGGTTTAAGGAATGCTCTTCTGTCCGTGGGTGCACTGTCCGTTTACTTGTCTGTCAGGATGGATTGTAGGGGAGAGATGGGAAATATGGCCAGATGTAGGGGCTTCCCACTTCTGGGTACTAGTAGCTGTGTGGATGCCACACTGATTGTTGAGCTCAAGTGCCTGTGCTGAGTGAAGAATTTGCCTCCTTGGAGGCCGAGGAGGGGAGTGACTGGCCTGTCCATTTGTGCCAAATGCGTTTTCCCCCCATATGACTTAAATAACTGCACTGGAGCCTGCTTCTGCTTCCCCATGGCAGCAGCCCTGTCGGCACCTTGCATGGAGCACCTCTCTGCTTCCCCAGCTTCGTAGCTGCTCCCCATTCTAGCAGCGTTTTCCTCTTGAGGGTTACGGACAGTTACTGCCTCTGTCAGCTTAGTTCTGGTGATAGTGTCACTTCTTGTTTCTCAGAATTAGTTTAGAAAATCAATACATCTGTCTTTAGTCATTTCTAGGATTTAAGATGGGAGGAGAAGACATGTATAGCTAATGCAGTTTTATCTTGATCCAGTCTCCTTAAGACATTTTTTTGGGGATGGATTTTTTTGGGGGATGCTGTGCCGCATGGCACGTGGGATCCTAGTTCCCCGATCGGGGCTTGAGCCTGCACCCCCTGCGTTGGAATCACGGGAGTCTTAACCACTGAACCTTCAGGGGAGTCTTGGGGTAGATTTTTGGAGATGGATATTTGAGTCACTGGTAGAGAATCCACCTTACCAACATAGGAGATGCGGGTCTGATTTCTAGATCAGGAAGATCCCCTGGAGAAGGAAACAGCAACCCTCTCCAGTATTCTTGCCTGGGAAATCCCATAGACGAGGAGTCTGGCGCAGGCTACAGTCCATGGGCTCGCAAAAGCGTTGGACACAACTTAGCGACTAAACAACAAACTTGGTATTAACTTTGAAACGCCTGTTCTACTGATGGCCATTTAACCCTGATTGATTGACGTTGACCACTGGAGCTTATATGTTACACAGGGTTCGGAATTTCTTCTGCCCCTAAGTTGGGCTGGCTATCACTGTGATATTTTTCTTTTTGATCTTTGTAGTTTTTTTTAATAGATTTGCTTCCATATCAGACAATCATATTTCTTCTCCCCCAGATCTTTTTGTTTATATTTTGTATGGTTCTTGGGAACGTCAGGGTGTGAAATGGTTAATCTAATAAGTGTGAATTTAGTTTTCAGGGGAAAAAAAGCTGTTTTGACTTTTTTTTTCCTTTCCCCATTTAGTTTTTCCTTGGTTTGGCTTGGATATTGGTGGAACCCTGGTCAAGCTGGTTTATTTTGAACCCAAAGACATCACTGCTGAAGAAGAAGAGGAAGAAGTGGAAAGTCTTAAAAGCATTCGGAAGTACCTGACCTCCAATGTGGCTTATGGGTCCACGGGTATTCGGGACGTGCACCTGGAGCTGAAGGACCTGACTCTGTGTGGACGCAAAGGCAATCTGCACTTTATACGCTTTCCCACTCATGACATGCCTGCTTTTATTCAAATGGGCAGAGATAAAAACTTCTCAAGTCTCCACACTGTCTTTTGTGCCACTGGAGGTGGAGCGTACAAATTTGAGCAGGATTTTCTCACAGTATGCATTTTTTAGCTTATATACAATTTATGGTAATTTGATTGTTAAAAATAATACCAATAGCAAGTGATGGAATTGTTTCCATCTCTAATGGAATTTGAATTTTCTTGAGTCAAATTAAGATTAAATAGTCATAGGAGTTGCCATTTAGAGATTGTTGTATAGTTTATTTTTTGCCCAATTCAGATGAGTTGAGAATCAGAACCACTGAAAGCGTAGCATTTTGTTGTTATTTTAGTATGAAGAAACAATAAAATTGTAATAAGCAGAGTAAGGAACTACCAGTGAGGAGCTAGTATCATTGTTTTGAACAACTAAATTGAAAAATAATTTTTAAAAATTAATGTCATTTCATGTTATAAAGTTGTTTCCAGTCTTATCTACCTAAGTTTTCTTAACCTCCTTAATTGTTTCTTGGCAGTTTTACTATTTAGAAATATGAGGAACTCAGGTCCAAAGCAGCGTTTTTTTCAGGCCTCCGGGCTAGTCAGAGATGGTTGACGGTGCCTGTATGTGTTTAGTCGCTCAGTTGTGTCCGACTCTTTGCAACCCCATGGACTGCAGCCTGCCAGGCTCCTCTGTCCTTTCGGATTCTCCTGGCAAGGATATTGGAGTGGATTGCCATGCCCTCCTCTAGGGGATCTTTGCAACCCAGGGATCGAACCCAGGTCCTCTGCATTTCAGGCGAATTCTTTACCGACTGAGCCGCTGGGGAAGCACCATTGCTGTATTCCCCAAATGCCCTTTGATGTATCCTGAGCTGCATGTTTGTTACCAGGAGTCTGGACACTAGGGGGAGTGCCAGTGGGCACTTGATTTTGTTTTCATTCAGTAAACGTGTGTAAGGCCTTGAGGCTAGGTCTTTTGAGGGGGGATGCGGGAATAGATGGGAGAATTGATAAATGAATTTGCCAGGACTCTGATCTTCAGGGTGCAGTGTAGATTTAAAATATCTTCAATGACCATGGTTTTTATGCCACCAATGAAAATGTTATTGCAGAGATTCTGTCTTTGCTTATGTTATTTTTCATCTATCTCCCCGCTTGAGTGTCATTGTGTGTTTGTGACTTTGTCTTCTTTGTCCTCTATCTTCTTTCTCCCATAACTGAGTATAACCATAATATAGGATTGACATGAATTTTAAAATGAGGTTTTGCTTGAATTTTTCGTGGTTTCTTTTCTACCTGTGAGTTAATGGGGAGATAGCAGGAGGAGAGGAGGTCCCCTCCCTTTGAGGTCGTCCTAGTGGACTCTGGATTGTAACTGATAGGTAAGGGTGAAACTGATAGGCATCGCCACCTCGATGGACATGACTTTGAGCACGCTCCAGGAGTTGATGGCCAGGG
This sequence comes from Cervus canadensis, assembly GCF_019320065.1. Taxonomy (NCBI): domain Eukaryota; kingdom Metazoa; phylum Chordata; class Mammalia; order Artiodactyla; family Cervidae; genus Cervus; species Cervus canadensis. The sequence goes on along the minus strand of NC_057395.1, from coordinate 50,360,406 downwards.
AAGCCTGTCGTGCTGCAGTCCATGGGGTCGCAGAGTCAGACACGACTGAGCGACTGAACTGACTGAAAGGAGAAAACCTACGTATTTCTCTAACTTGTAGAGGTGCCTTTGGAACATATTCAAAAACCATTCAGACTGTTAGCAGAGAGTAAGGGCTTCCCTCATAGCTCAGTTGGTGAAGAATCTGGCTACAGTGCAGGAGACCCGGGTTCAATCCCTGGGTCGGGAAGATCCCCTGGGGAAGGAAATGGTAACCCACTCCAGTATTCTTGCCTGGAGAATCTCATGGACAGAGGAGCCTGGCAGGCTACAGTCCATGGGGTCACTAGAGTCAGACGCAACTTAGCAACTAAACCACCACCAGAGGTTGTGTGGTAATCCAAGGAGAGAGGCAGGGTAGATTTTAGACCTTAGGAGTTGCCTCCTAGGCTATTGGGGTTTCTAATCTGTATGCATCAGTGCTATTCTTGAAAACTGTATGAAAATGAAATGCCTTACCAATCCTGCTTGTGCATTGGGAGTGATGATTATTTAATAAACCACAGTGAAATATTTCTAATAATATGGATTTATCCTGTCTCTTTTTAAATATGAATCAGATTTCCTTGTATTGAGTTTTCTTGTTGGTACACCACCTGCATTATGAGTAATGTGATGAAATAACCTATGTATTAGACATAACTATGTCAGTTAGGCTGAGATTCTTTAGGAATAATGGCACAGCAGGACAGGAAAGATAAAAGGAGGTCTTGGTGGGCATGCAGTGACAGAAAAGTACTTTGATTTCAGTTAGGCCACTAGTGTAAAACAATTTAGCTTTGAAATGAAAATGCTGACACTTGAGATTCAAGTGTCAGGAAGTCAGAATTGAATTCATTGTGACAGGGAGGGCATGAGCAGATGAAATAAGGGCGGCAATGAACATTTTCAAGGGTTTGGGTTTTATCAGAGGAGTAACCTAATATTCATAATTAGGGATTAATTAAGGATTAAGATGAAGTTATCTGTTAGCTTCCATCTCCTCTGGATCAGAATAAATTGAATATAAATGTAATCAAACAAGAGTTGAATTAAAGGGGGAGGACTTACGGGGCTAAACTTGGTTGTAAACAGAAATAGTCATTTTATGGAGTTGAGACATCTTTGTTGCATATATTGAATAGATATGCTGGTAGCATTCGTTTGAAGGTTGGGGTAGAAGTTCATAGGTAAAAAGTGAAAGTTTATATCACCTCTCCAAAGTTACCACAGTTAAAGGTTTGTGTATCTTTTTTGTTTTTCTGTGCATGACTGTGTATGACATATACATGGGCATCTAAACATGGTTTTAAAGATAGGCAGATTGAATCATATTTTATAAAATATTTTTCAGCTAATTTTTTTTGACTTGCTTGGAGTTCTTCCCACTTCATCGTAATTGAGTAAAGATCCTCTTCATTCTTGGGATTTCCCTGGTGGTGTCCAGTGGTTAAGACTCTGCATTTCGACTGTGCGAAGCATGAGTTCTGTCCCTGGTTGGGGGGCTGAGATCCCACATACTGCATAGCATGCCCAAGGGAAAAGTAAACACATGTGCGTAAGGATCCTCTTCATTTTTTTACTATGCAGTGTTCCATAATATGGATAATAATTTAATCATTCTTTCTGAATTATTTAAATGAAATTAAATTGATAACACTTATTTATGTATTTATGGCCCAAGAAAGACTTTTTTTATTTATACACCCACAATACAAATAACATTGTTCCTAACTTTATAGTGGTTGTTTCATTGCTTCTTTTGTCCTTTTTATGGACAACATCCAGTAATTATGTATATATAGTCACTTAGATCATAAAGCAGACAACATTAATGTTGTTTGCCTCTTTCACAGGGACTCCAGTATCTGGAATTTTTATTAAGAAGGCTTAATTTGGTGAATTCTCAACTGTGTGATTTTATAACTAGAAAATGACCCTTTTAACTTTTAAATTTTGATTGTGCTAAACTCCCTCCACCCCCCGCAGGCTATCACTAGTTTAAATAGTGAAATATTTTACTTTCTTATTGGACACTTTCAGACCTTTGTTTTTTGGCCACACTGTGTGGCATGTGAGATCTTAATGCCATGACCAGGGATTGGACCTGGGCCCCCTGCACTGGAAGGTGGTCTTAACTACTGGATACCAGGGAAGTCCCGTGGCCACTTTCAGTTCCTTGGCTGGTGGTTAATATAAATTGTGGCCTACTTTAATACTGCTCTGTACCCTTGAAGGTTGTCTTTGGAAGGTAGATGTTAGAGTCCTTGCTGCTCGCACCATATGTTTCTAGGTCCTTGCATCTTAGATTTCTTAGAATCTGCTTTCTGAGGCGGCTGTGCCCTCAGCTGTGCTCCTGCCCTGTGGTCCCCGTAGCGGGTATCTTGTTTTCTGCTTGGGTTCTTGGCACATTTCTTCAGCTCCTGCGGTGGTTTATAGGTAGAGTGTATTGGATCTGTGGGAGCAGGAATCGTGTCTTGTCAGTCCTTCCCTATATTTGTTGTCTCCAGACAACAAAAGCAGATCCTTTCTGTAGTTCAGTTCAGTTCAGTTCAGTTGCTCAGTCCTGTCCGACTCTTTGCGACTCCATGGACTGCAGCACACCAGGCCTCCCTGTCCATCACCAACTCCTGGAGTTTACTCAAGCTCATGTCCATTGAGTCAGTGATGCCATCCAACCATCTCATCCTCTGTTGTCCCCTTCTCCCACCTTCAATCTTTCCCAGCATCTGGGTCTTTTCAAATGAGTCAGTTCTTTGCATCAGGTGGCCAAAGTATTGGAGTTTCAGCTTCAGCATCAGACCTTCCAATGAATATTCAGGACTGATTTCCTCTAGGATGGACTGGTTGGGTCTCCTTGCAGTCCAGGGGACTCTTAATAGTCTTCTCCAACACCACAGTTCAAAAGCATCAATTCTTTGGTGCTCAGCTTTCTTTATATAGTCCAACTCTCACATCCGTACATGACTACTGGAAAAACTATAGCTTTGACTAGACGGACCTTTGTTGGCAAAGTCATGTCTCTGCTTTTTAATAAGCTGTCTAGGTTGGTCATGACTTTTCTTCCAAGGAGCAAGTTATCTTTTAATTTCATGGCTGCAGTCACCATCTGCAGTGATTTTGGAGCCCCCCAAAATAAAGTCTGTTACTGTTTTCATTGTGTCCCCATCTATTTGTCATGAAGTGATGGGACCAGATGCCATGATCTTAAGTTTTCTGAATCTTGAGCTTTAAGGCAACTTTTTCACTCTTCTCTTTCACTTTCATGAAGAGGCTCTTTACTTCTTCGCTTTCTGCCATAAGGGTGGTGTCATTTGCATAACTGAGGTTATTGATATCTCTCCCAGCAATCTTGATTCCATCTTGTGCCTCATCTGGCTCAGCGTTTCTCATGATATACTCTGCATATAAGTTAAATAAGCAGGGTGACAATATATAGCCTTGACGTACTCCTTTCCGACTTGGAACCAGTCTGTTCCATGTCCAGTTCTAACTGTTGCTTCTTGACCTGCATACAGATTTCTCAAGAGGCAGGTCAGGTAGTCTGGTAAGGTCAGGTGGTCTGGTATTTCCCATCTCTTGTAAGAATTTTCCACAGTTTGTTTTGATGTGTTCTGTAAAGCATGCACAAATAATACACATCAATGAGTACTTTTATGGTTTGTCTTATGTAGAGGGGATGCCTTATTAAATGGAATTTTTATTGCTGTTTGGCTTGTTAAAAAAATCTGAATGTATTTTTATTTCATTACAGATAGGTGATCTTCAGCTTTGCAAACTCGATGAACTAGATTGCTTAATAAAAGGAATTTTGTATATTGACTCTGTTGGATTCAATGGACGGTCACAGTGCTATTACTTTGAAAACCCTGCTGATTCTGAAAAATGTCAGAAGTTACCGTTTGATTTGAAAAATCCATACCCTCTGCTGCTGGTGAACATTGGCTCTGGGGTTAGCATCTTAGCAGTATATTCCAAAGATAATTATAAGAGGGTCACAGGTACCAGGTAGGTCTTTTATGTAAAGGTCATTGTTTATTCTTGATATCATAATGGGTTAAAACTGAGTTTTCCGGTATTGTGTATCAGTACATCTTCAAGAACTTGTTAAAATTATGTGAAAGGTATATTTCTGTGGGATTATGCAAGCAAATATTGTTACTCTTTGAAAATTATGGTTTCATGATCTACTTTTCTTTAATCTATAATCCTGAAGTTTCATTGCCATAGTTTTACAAAATATCTCATCAGCCTCGTTGAGCCCATGGTCCCTGCCCTCAGATAGTGTATGCTGTTTATATACCATAAAGTAACCAAAGCCACTATGTGACATTTATAAGGAGAGGGCAAGGCAAGATCTAACCTTCGAAACTGGTCTAGATTTTACGTGTATACATACATATATGTAGCTGGGGGATGTTGTGAGATCTAGAAGTTGAGGTACCGAACAGTGGAAAGATAATTGGGGGAGAGTAGTTAAAAGGGAGGATTAGGTGGCAGATGAACATAAATACCTTTTGGTTTAAGGATTAGCGATCACTTGAAAAACAGGAGCTGGAGATTGGGATAAAGAAGTTTCGAACATGTGTGAATTAAAAAGGGGATAATTCTGGGAGAGAAAACATATCCATGGAGGAGTTGTAGTAGGGTAGAGGGGCTAAAGATCACAGATGATAAGACTCTTGGATGAGGATAATGCGGGGCTTGCACTTGGAGAGAGAAAAGAAAGAGGTGCCATCATGGCCCTGGTGGGCTGATCTGTACCTGAAACTCCTGGTATCCAGCAGGTGCCCAGCCCTCATTGGGAAGGTAAGGAGGTGGGCCCTGTATTTTGCCACTTTGTTGGCTTATGTGAATATGTTATCCTCAAAGTGTCTATTAGACACTTTGTTTTTATCTTTTCACAGGCTTGTTTTCTACTAGTGGCATCTGCATGATGGAGATGGGGCAAGATTGGATTGCTACATGAATATGGTTTTCAGATCATAAATTGTACTTTCCTCTTGTTAGTTTGAAAAATGTTTCAATACTATGTTTGTTTTTAATCACAGTCTTGGAGGAGGAACTTTTTTTGGTCTTTGCTGTCTTCTTACTGGTTGTACCACATTTGAAGAAGCTCTGGAAATGGCATCACGTGGAGATAGCACCAAAGTGGATAAACTAGTGCGAGACATTTATGGAGGGGACTATGAGAGGTTTGGACTGCCAGGCTGGGCTGTGGCTTCAAGGTAAGGGAAGGGGGCATGTGTGCTCTTAAGAAATACAGGATGTACAATGGAATGTTATCAGCCATAAAAAAGAACAAAATCATTTGCGGTAACATGGATGGATCTAGACATTCTCATGCTGAGTCAAGTAAGTCAGAGAAGAACAAATACATGGTATTTCTTACATGTGGAATCTTAAAAAAGCTACAAATGAACTTACCTACAAAACCAAAACAGAGTTGCAGATGTAGAAAATAAACTTAGTGTTATGGTGGGGGGTGGGTGGTAAGAGGAGGAGGTAGGAATAAATTGAAAGATTGGGATTGACTCATACACACTACTATACATAAAATAGACAACTAGTAAGGACCTACTGTATAGCACAGGGAACTCTACTCAACACTCTGTAATGTCCTGTATGGGAAAAGAATCTGAAAAAGTAGATGTGTGTGTGTGTATAACAGAGTGCCTTTGCTCTGCACATGAAACTAACACAGTGTTGTAAATGAATTATATACACCCCAGTAAAAATTTTAAAATAACACGGGAATAAAGTATTAAGTATTGGGTGTGTTTTTTACTCTTTAAATAGCTTTGCATACTATGAAGTCACCTGTTTAAAGTGTACAATTTAGTAGTTTCTAGTATATTTATAGAATTTTGCAGTCATCTTTGTAATGTAATTTTGGAATATTTTCATCGTCCCAGAGAGAAACCTTGCTTCCATCAGCTCTCTCCCCCATCCCCTCCCTCTCCCCACAGTTCCTGGTAGACACTACTCTGTTTTTTGTCTCTATATGGCATCATGCAACAAGTGATTTTTGTGACTGGCTTCTTTCACTTAGCATAATGTTTTCAACATTCATCCTTGTTGTATCATAAATCAGTACTTTGTTCCTTTTATTGCTGAATAATATTCCATTGTATTGATATACAACATGTATCTTTTGGGTTTTAACTGCCTTAACAGGTATAAAAGGATATCTCATTTTGATTTGTATTTAACTGATGAATAATGATGTTCAACATTTTTTGATGTTTAATAAGTTTAATATTTTAATAAACATTTTTAATATTTAATAAGATTCGGCTTATGGGATCTTCCTGGACTAGGGATGGAGCCCGTGGCCTCTGCATTGTCAGGCGGATTCTTACTGTACCACCAGGGAAGTCTGGGTGCAAGGCTTTTAATAATAGAAAAGGCACTTGTATACTTGCTTGTTTACTAATTTTAGGTACTTTATAAATTCTGTAGATTTCATTTTCTGTGTTTGCAACATTTGCTCAATGATAAGATCCCTTTTCTGATTGGTTGGCTTTGTGATCAAGTCATAGTTATCTATGTATCAGTTTTGCTCATCAGGCTTCCCTGGTGGCTCAGACGGTAAAGTGTCTGCTTGCAGTTTGGGAGACCTGGATTCGATCCCTGGGTCAGGAAGATCCCCTGGAGAAGGAAATGGCAACCCACTCTAGTACTCTTGGCCTGAAAAATCCCTTGGACAGAGGAGCCTGGCAGGCTACAGTCCATGGGGTCACAAAGAGTCAGACATGACTGAGCGACTTCTTTCTCTGCTCATCAGGTACTTTGAAATACTTGATCTTCTAGGGAAATCGGAAACTGTTAAAAGTAGTTTACTCGGGGACCTAGCTGTCTGTACTTTGCTTTGCTCAGATAAAGCCATTTACCAGATGTGAATGTGACCCTTCAGCTGAGTGGAACAGCTCTACAGTTGGGAGCAGATCACTAACTGAGGCGTGTTTCTGGAACTTAGCCTGGTTTCAGAAGGAGCGTGGTACCTTCAGTGGATCTGAATGTGCTTAGTCGCTCAGTTGTGTCTGACTGTTTGCGACCCCATGGACTGTAGCCCGCCAGGCTCCTCTGTCCATGGGGATTCTCCAGGCAAGAATACTGGAGTGGGTTGCCATGCCCTCCTCCAGGTGACGTTCCCAACCCAGGGATAGAACTTGGGTCTCCCCATTGCAGGCTGAACCTTCAGGGAGGCCCATACCTGGTGTCAAAGCTGGATTTCATAGAACCCTCAGGGAATGCCATTTGCTCATTCAGAATGCTGGAGTTCTTGAAGTTGCATTTCTTTTTGAGCAGATGTTCTGTTATTTTGTAATAAAAGTTCAAAGATTTGAACAGTGTTGCCCTGAAAGTTACTTTTATCTTAGTAAAGTACCCTTAAGTTCTGTTACACTGTTTTACCTTTGGTTTAGCAACCAGTTATTTATTTTTTTTCCATCACAGCTTTGGAAACATGATGAGCAAGGAGAAGCGAGAGGCTGTGAGTAAAGAGGACCTTGCCAGAGCGACTTTGATCACCATCACCAACAACATTGGCTCAATAGCAAGAATGTGTGCCCTTAATGAAGTAAGGGGACATGGATTTCTTTAGTTGCTCTGAGGAAAATACAGAACTTACTATGTGGGCCCCACCTTGTATACAGCGTCTGTCTTCTCCGAACAGTGCCTAAATGTAGTTGTAAGTGGTGGATTTTGTTTCATTGGCATAGTTAAAATGCTTCACATGTAGATTAATCTTAACAGATTTTTATTTTATTAATCAAGATAAACACTGCTACAGTCTAGAAGTAGAGCAGAAGGCAGAGGAAGGTGGGGAAGGTAGCCAGTTTTGCAGATAATGGGGACTGTTGGGTGGTGGTGAAGGGTGGCGATGCTGAATATAGATACCATGCTCGCTGTTGAGCTCAGGAGTCCCTGGGAATGAATCCAGAGGAAGGCACTGAAGCGGGGAGAAAACGGAGTGGGCCGAGGAATGCCCACCCTGCTCCCCTCCAGCTGGCTGCGGCAGAGCTGTCTTTGTGCTTTCAGCTTCTTTACAGTGCTGCCTTGTAGCATTCAGGTCAAGCAGCATTGTACAGGGCTATGAAAGAACTAAGAATGGCCTTCCCTTGGGCATCCAGTTGGTATAACTTGTCCCTATTTATACACTTTGGTTTAAAATAAGGCTTTTAAATAGATAATTCAGGCATGTGACTTAAATCTCAGGTTACAAAAGGATTGTCTCTTTTTAGTTAAAAGATACTGTATTTTCATGAAGAAATTTAAAATTCTTATTATGTTTTAACACTTCTGTTTTCTTTGTTGCGCGTTCCTTTTCCTGTGCTTATGTATTTTAAGATATTTCAGTTGATGTACATACAATTTTGTTTTTTACTTAGGTATTATAAATTGCAGGGTTGTATATTTGATTTCTTTTTATATCATAAGTCATTCACATAGAACTGGTCATTTGGTTGCTTGTCAGTGATCGCTCTGTGATAAAGCATTTTTAAGTGTGAAACTATTTCCTTGGATGTTTTATTCTTTTTTTTTTTTTTTAATGTTTATTTTTGTTTATTTGGCTGCAGTGGGGTCTTCTTGTGGCATGTGGGATCTAGTTCCCTGACCAGGGATTGAATCCAGGCCCCCTGCATTGGGAGTTTGGTGTCTTACCACTGGACCATCAGGGAAGTCCCTGGATTTATTCTTGATAAGGGATTTATTCAGGAGTGAGATTTCTTATCTAAAGAATATCATACTTGTGGGACTTCCTTGGTGGTCCAGTGGCTGAGACTCCACGCTCCCAATGCAGGAGGCTCAGGTTTGCTGCTTAGTCAGGGAACTAGATCCCACATGATGCAACTAAGACCTGGAGCTGCTAAGTAAAGAGATAAAATAAATATTTTAAAAAAGAATACCATGGTTATGAATCTTGATGGATATTGCCAAGATGCTTTGCACAAGGGCCGCACCATTTTAGATCATTCTTAGCAATGAATGAAAGGATCAGTTTGACCACAACTTGACTAATATTGGGGGTTAGTTAGAATTTCTGTTAGTTATTTTGCTGACTTTTTTTTTCTTTTAGTGCCTATCTAAAATATAGTTTTATTTAAGACTGTGTTTTCCACTTACAGTGCTTATAAAGTACAGTGTTATTTCCTTTCCCTGTGCGCATATTCAGCAGTATCAAGAATGCCCAATTGTTTACTGTAGGAGCTCAACTTTAAAACTGCCTTGGAATTTGTTTGTCCTTCAATGTTTTTGTGTGAAACAACGCTAAATCCATACCAAGTTGATGTAATCAAACTTCAGTGGTGGGCCCAGGTGGAGGTGCTCCCGCCACCAGGCAAGCCCCCAGGCATTCCTCCTGGCTGGCCTCCAGTGCTCCCGTATAGCTTGGTAGTGATAGACTTGCAGACTTTTTTTTCCAGCTCCGTCTGCCTTTGTTTCGATTCTTCCTTCACAGTTTGTAGTATGTAAGATCTTGGGTCACTCAGACATCCAGGAAGGGAACTGTCAACATCTAGAGTCTTTGCTAACTTTTAATGGCTCTAAAATTTTACTTTTTTTGCTCATTTAGTGAGGTTGAATTTTTGTGTGTGTGATATTTTCTCTTATAATTTGCCTGTGTGTTACTTTTCTTCTTTGAATTGGTCTTAGTATTTTTTTTTTAACTTATCTGTGTAAAACTTTGTATTTAATTGTAGTTATGGTTTGTCATGTTAATTCAAATGCTTTTCCTAATCTTTATTCTCCTGTGACATTTTCTGGCATGCTTTGAAGTGGGTTTAGAGTTGTCTGGGGCTCGAATTTAAGTAGCCCTGGATCAACTGGAGTAAATGTAGATATTTTTTTTTTTGATCAGCAGTCAACTTACTAACAGAAACTATGTACATGATACTCTCTTTGGGGTAGCTTTTAGGAGAGAACAGAAATTAACATGAAAACTAATTGCCTTTTTTTGATGTGCTCAGAACATTAACCAGGTGGTATTTGTTGGAAATTTCTTGAGAATTAATACGATCGCCATGCGGCTTTTGGCATATGCTTTGGATTATTGGTCCAAGGGACAGTTGAAAGCACTTTTTTCGGAACATGAGGTAAGCAGAGTTATTTCCTGTGACATGTTACCTTCAGAAAGGGCATGCTGTTCACGCTATGCTAGAATTTGAAGCAGTACTTATTATTTGTTTCTGTACTTGTATAATGTGGTTAACTTTGTTTGTATTCAAAAGCTGTTTCTTACCTGATTTAATGTAAGGTAAATATTTGGTTAATTTTATTATGAGCTTTAGCAATTTTAAAGAAGAAAGTCTTGACAAACATTCAGCTATATTCCTGATGCCATTTTCTTTTCCAAACCATCCTTTGTATTTTCCCCATTGCAGTTTGTACTTAGTTGTAAATGTACTTAACTCTGAGTTATTTTTTAATTTTTTGATGTCAGTTTTTATTGTGTTAATATAGTTCTTGTGCCAATTATTTTATTTAAGATGTATGTCCTAAAACCAACTCCATCAGTAAAAAGCATTCCAGAATTAGAGCCACACTGTTGTAAGAACTTAACACATAGGCTGTGTGAAAAAGAATAATTGAATTGCTTAACCTGATATCCTGTTTTGGAAAGTGTCTTTATGATTTGAGGAACAGTAAAACCAGAGCTATGAAAGGGACTTTGTCTTTCCTCCCCTTGGTTTTGGGGCAGTTGGACTCTTTCAAGGGTTAAAGGGGATTGTAGATAGTGTTAGCATGAACACTTTTCAGAATTGTGTTGGCATACTTACTTTATGATATGAACCCTTTATGAAGTTTGGTTTTCCTCTTTGGCTAGCCTGTTTGCTCTTTGTCCTTGTATTTTCCATTTTCATTTAGGCCTCTGGCTCTAATGTTGATCTCTGTACTTGTGGAGCTCTGATTATTTTAGGTTCTCTGAGTCATGAAATATACTCCTGCTTGCACACTGAAGTCATTGTGATTACTGTTGTGAAAGCTTTGTATAGATTGTTTTCAAGCCTTTCTTTTTCATTGTTCACTATTCTCATCTCACACTTCTTGGCTTGTAACAATCTCTGTCTGTTACTAGATAGTAACTTGGGTCTGGAGTGGAACTCAGTATAATGGTTAATTTTATCCCTTCTTTTCTGTAAAATAAAACCAAGATATAGAAAATCACGTAAAACAAAGTATGTAACTAACTGTTATGACTGCATTTCCTCTGCAGGAGGTGCTGGTTTAATTCCTTGAATGGGAACTAAGTCTGCATGCTGCAGGGCATGGCCAAAAAATTTAATAATAATAATAAAGTGAACACCCTTGAATGCTGTCCTCTGGCAGAATTGAGGGTTTCTGAGTGTTGCTGAGTCTTGCTCAGCTGTGTCCTCCTACAGTTTCTGACTTTGTCGTAACATGTCTGTGTGGCTGCTTTTTTTAAAAAATTTATTTTTAATTGAAGAATGATTGATTTACAGTATTGTGTTGGTTTCTGCCATACACGAACATGAACCAGCCGTAGGTATACGTATGTCCCCTCCCTCTTGAACTCCCTCCCACTTCGCATCCCTCTGGGTTGTCAGAGCACCAGTTTGAGCTCTGAGTCATAGCAGACTCCCACTGGCAGTTTTACATGTGGTGGTGTATATGTTTCATTGCTGCTATATTTGTCCTGTTCTCCTCCCCCACCCCAACCCCCGTCCTCAAGTCTGTTCTCTACATCTGCGTCTCTATTGCTGCCCTGCGTATAGATTCATCAGTACCACCTTCCTAGTTTCTGTATATGTGCATTAAAACGCAATATTTGTTTTTTCTCGTTCTGACTTCAGTCTGTATAATAGGCTCTAGGTTCATCCACCTAATTAGAACCGACTCAGATGTGTTCCTTTGTATGGCTGAGTAATATTCCATTGTATATATGTACCACAGCTTCTTTATCCATTCATCTGTTGGTGAACATCTAGGTTGAGTCCATGTCCTAGCTATTGTAAATAGTGCTACAGTGAACATTGGGGCACATGTGTCTCTTTCAGTTCTGGTTTCCTTAGGGTATTTGCCTCGTAAGGGGATTTCACATGGAAATTTTATTCCTAGTTTTTTAAGGAATCTCCATACTGTTCTTCATGGTGTTTGTATCAATATAAATTTCCACCAACAGCGCAAGAGGGTTCCCTTTTCTCCACACCCTCTCCAGCATTTATTGTGTGTAGCCTTTTTGATGATGACCATTCTGACTGGTATGAGGTGATAGGCATCTCATTGAAGTTTTGATTTGCATTTCTCTAATAATGACTGATGTTGAGCATCTTTTCATGTGTTTGTTAGCCATCTGTTTATGGGTATGGCTATGTATGTTTTCTTTAGAGAAATGTCTTTTTAGGTCTTTTCCCCACTTTTTGATTGGGTTGTTTGTTTTTCTGATACTGAATTGTATGAGCTGCTTGCACATTTTGGAAATTAATTTCTTGTCAGTTGTTTCCTTTGCTATTTTCTCCCATTCTGAGGGTTGTCTTTTCACCTTGTTTGTAGTTTCCTTTGCTGTGCAAAAGCTTTTAAGTTTAATTTTTAAATTTTTGTTTAGTTTTATTTTTATTTCCATTACGCTAGGAGATGGGTCATAGAAGATTTAATTTTTGTTTAGTTTTGTTTTTATTTCCATTACGCTAGGAGATAGGTCATAGAAGATCTTGCTTTGATTTATGTCATCGAGTGTTCTGCCTATGTTTTCCTCTAAGAGTTTTATAGTTTCTGGTCTTATGTTAAGGTCTTTAATCCATTTCGAGTTTATCTTTGTGTATGGTATTAGGAAGTGTTCTGGTTTCATACTTTTACACACAGCTGTGCAGTTTTCCCAGCACCACTTTTTGAAGAGACTGTCTTTTTCTCTATTGTATATTCTTGTGGCTGCTTTTTCTTTTTTTTAAAGCCAAGAAGTAGAGTGAAAGGGCAGGCCTGTCTTGTGTGGCTGCGTGTTCTTTGGAGAAGCTTTTCTTGGAAAAGCTTGAGGAATCTGAACCTTAGTTATTTATAATACTGCAGAGACTTATCATATGTTCTGTTCCACAGCAAGTCTTTCAGGATCTTCCCATGCTCCTTTTGCGTTCACTTCTCTCTCACACTGCCTTACTGTGTGATCACATCCTTTGGAGACTGGTAGATTCTGTATCATTGTACGATTATTCTGATTGTTACTGGCAGTTTCTTTCTGCCAGTATGGGTTTTGTCTCGTTTTTTTTTTTTTTTCTTTTTTTGTCTCGTTTTGTTTTTAATTTATTCATGTTTTGGTGGTTTTTGACCTCGATTGCTTACTTCATTAGGTGGTCCAGCATGGTCTTCCTTCAGCCGCTGCTTCTCTCTCTCACGTCTCTGCCTTCCCCGCCGGTGCCTCTGTTCTTCAGATGTTGCTCCTCTGACCTCATGCCTCTCTATGTGTTGCCTGAGGGTTCTGTGATCCTGCTGGCTGCTGCCTCGCTCCAGATCTAGACATCTGGTGGGTGTGGCTGCTTGGCTGCCTAGGGTACCTCGGCTTTGCACATCCTGTATGGACCCCCCTTCCTTGCTCTCCACATCTCTTGCTCCTGTGTCCTTGTTCTCAGGGTTGGTGTGACCGGATGTGGGGGAGGGACCTCAACCTCCCTGCCACCCTCCTTCTCTTCTTCAGGCCAAGTCTTGAACCCATCCCACCCCGTTCTTTGCTCTCCACCTCCAGCCCAGCAGGGCCCTCACCCTCTGTGACTTGTCCCGGCTCCTGCTCCATTGCACTTCATGTCTCAACTTCCCTTCATTCTGGAATTATCTTGAAATGCTCCAGGCCCCCATTGCTTCTCATCGCCTCATTCCCCAGGAGATGGCCCAGGTACTCTCTCTTAACCAGAGGTAATGGCCGCTGTGGGCCTCAGAGCTTGTGGAGCCCCCGCTGAGCACTCTGGTCTGATGTGCCAGAGTGTCCTCACCTGCCTGGGAGCTCCTCAGAACTTCTCTGCTGGCCTTGGGCTTGGCAAAATGGGCATCAGGAAATGAGTGGCAGGAATTAAGGGCCGTGTTGGCTTTAATACTAGTAATCATATTTATGGTAATATAAGTAAGTCTAAGGAGAATTGCTCTTATTTTTCTTTCTTTTTGCTTTCAGGGTTATTTTGGAGCTGTTGGAGCACTCCTTGAGCTATTGAAGATCCCCTGACTGTTACCTGGGGAGGGGTTCCTGGAACCTTCCACAATGGGATCTGTGGATGGACTCTTTTTTTTAAGACTTACTCAGTTTTATGATTGTGTACTACCTGAATCAAAGCGAGAAAGGACAAGTGTATTTTTCTAAGTCATCAAGATAAATTCTTAAAAATTCAGTCTGAACTAATAACCAGTAAGGAAATATATATGCATTAAAAAAAAAAAGTGGACCATGTCGGTGAGGATTCTCTGTATTTAAGTTGCTCTTCAGTATAGCTTTGTTCAGTGTACTGTGTAGTTTTGAAATTCAGCATCACTCAGTGGAGCCACTTCAGGAGAGACCTGTTCTTTGTTCAGCTGACTTTGGTTTTGTGTCCTGTTGAATTTGGTAAATATAAGGCAAGCAACTCTGTATTACAGTCTAATCACACTTTTGTCAGTGTGGCCTTGGAGAGCGTCGTCTTTGCATTAACTTTGTGTGTATAGCCTTGTGTGAACATTGAAAAACGTTTCAAGGTTCTGCAAACTTATTGGGTAGGTGAATTCTTAATTCTGTGCCTGTAACTTTTAACAAGCTACTTTTGGAAGGGCAGTTCCAGGTTCCACTAGATCCGGGGAAGGTCTGTTTGGGATGACAGGACTTCTCCCCTGGGCAGGATTTCCTTGGGTATTGGATGGATTATGGATGTGACAGAAGTGAGTAAGCTAGTAGAAAAAGCATATCTGAAAGGGCCAGACAGAAAAAACAGAAAGGGCTGCTAGTATTGATGTCTTTTCAGGGAATGGGGGGAATCTGGTTATTGCAGGCCAGTAGAAAGGGGAGAATGGAGCGGTCCATCAATTAGCCATGGAGAACGGGGGGCGGGGCTTCTGCTCCTCCCCTTGTGCTTGCCTGCAAGTGCCTGGGAGTTTGCCTCAGTTGGATATAGTGGAGGGGCTGTAGGAGGCTCAAAAGGCTGTTTGAGGAGAGGCAGATTTTTAGGTAGAGTCTTGGTGGAGGTTGACTTTGAATTTTTTGTTTCTGCTGTGCAAAATGATTTAAAAACCTCCTTGGAGAGAGAGCAACATTTGTATCTCATTTTGGTATTACTTGGTGCCTGCTTCCCTGGTGAAGGCAATGAAGGTTTTATGTAAAGCAACCTTTGAAACAGAAGGAAATCCCAAGGCTCTCTGGCCTGCTTCTGCCCCTTGGCTTCAGGCCAGGAGACTGGCCTGGGAAGGACCACATATGGGAGGTGATGTTCCAAGGGACAGAGGGGCACAGGAGAGTGGGTTCGGACCACCGAGGGAGGAGGGAGTTTGACCCTGCAGTCCCCTCCCTCTTGGCTGTTGTCAAGAGTCATGGCCTGCCCACCTGCAGGGAGGGCACAGCCTGCGTGGGGTCAGCGCAGGGCCATTTCCCAAGGGTGGCCACCCTTGCACACATCCTGGGCACATGTCGGTTGTGGTGCTGCTGGCTGGTGCAGGCTGTGGAGCTGGAGGGACACTGGGGGATGGGAATTGCAGCCCAGGGCCATGTGATCAGCTTCCTCTGCTGCCGCTGCCCCTCCTGGGCCTCAGCCTGAGTCACCTCCAGCCCTGTCCTTCTGCCTTCGGCCCGCTCCAACCATGTGCTTGTAGCCCCAACTGACCCCCGCGGCCACCAGAGTCAGTGCCACCACCCTCTCACTGGTACCATGGTCACGCTTTTCAAGCCCCTTGTACCCCAGACCCTCTTTCCTGCTTCCACTGGGCAGAGGAAGGGCGCCTGAGTAAGCCTGGTTGCTGCCCGTGGACACCCAGGTTGGCCTCTGAGGCCTCGTGGGGTCCTGCCTTTTCTCCTTGCACTTACTGTGTTCGTGAGGCTGTGCCAGTGCTTTTTGTGGGTCGTGTCACACGGCCCTTGTCATCCCCACCATTTAACAGAAGAAGGACCCTGCCCAAAGTCACACAATTAGGATCCAGCCCCCTTTCCTCTTACGCCTTGCAGTTGCCTTCCACCTCCATGGATTCACCACTTCCTGCTCTTGAGAAACTGCTTCTGTGGCTACACTTTGTGCTTCTGATTAGCCCATCCTTTTACTACAGTGAATCTCATTGCTAAATCTGATGGACATTTCATGTTCTCATCTTCTTTAGTTCTGTCATTGCAGACCACACTTGCTTTTCCTTCTACCTTCTAGGCCACTTTATTCTCCACTGAAGACAGAGATTGCCAGCTCTCAGGCTCAACCCTGGATCTACTTAAGCAGACATCACTCATTTTGATTTCCAGGGTAGCATGTCTGGCCCAGCCCTTGCCTCTAAGCTCGTCTCAAGGCAGTGACTGCCTTTTTCCTCTGCCCCCTTTTCTGTATCTCCAGGTCATCTTTACACAGAAATGTCTCCATCCTTTCCCCTGAACCTCTGCCAGCATCCTCTCCCAGTTACTGCTACTTCACTATATCTCCAGGTCATCTTTACACAGAAATGTCTCCATCCTCTCCCCTGAATCTCTGCCAGCATCTTCTCCCAGTTACTGCTACTTCACTAACTCCAATTTATAAGATGTGTGGAAGCTCACCCTCTTCACCACAGGCACCACCCTGATCTAAACCACTGCCCTGTCTCATCAGCAGTTATCCCTTCCAGTCTGCCAGCCTGGGTAGCCTGAGGGTCTCACCCCACACTCCCCCACTAGAGGCAGTGGGGGTGGTAGTGGCTGTAATAATGGTGCAGGTGTGAAAGGAAGGTGGCCAGCCCAAGATGGGAGCAGTGTATGGTCAGGTAGAGAGAGATGCTTTAGTGGGTTTAGAGATGTGGAGATTGGAAGTGGGGGAAGGAGGTTCTGTGAGGGTACTTAGGCTTGCTGGAGGGACTTAATCTTGGGCTGCCTGAATTTTGATGCCAAACAGGCTGCTGGATATTTAGGTTGGAGACAATAGACCTGACAATGATGTGCATGTAGGTGGGAATGTAGTGAATCCCAAGGTAGAGTGAGAATAACAAGAGGTGGACAGAGAAGGACAGGGCTGCAAAGAACATTGAAGAGGGGACTAGCACAGGGGGCCTGTTGCTCAGGAGACTGGAGGGGAGAGGAGCCCTCCAGGCACCCGCACTAGGAGGAGGTTTCAGAGTTGGCACAGATTTGGTTGCAGGTCATGGGTGGCCGTGAGGGGAGCAGTTTCCCTGATCTGTGGAGCCGAAGCTGAGCTGTGCAGAGGTCCTAGTGAGTGAGGGTTGGTGAGGAGAAACAGTAGCTGCCACAGGATGGCTTTGGACTGAGATTTTGTTTCTCCTCCAGCAGAATGGTATTTCCAGGCCTGGGATATAGCTAGAGGAGTGAGGTGTGGGCTGGTTCCACCACTGCAACCCTCCTGAGTACTGGCGTCCACATTTGGAAGACTGCTTGACTGTGTCCCCCCACATCTCCGGAGCTGAGGCCAGGGGTGGCAGGGAGCCCTTGACCTCTCTGCCTTCTCCCTTGCTGTGGCCTGATGCTCTACTGCTCAGCCCTGACTGGCACCCCACACCACAAGGAGACAGGCTGGCTCCTCTGTCAGTCACCTGTTGCTGGTGATCAATTCCCATTTGTTCAGAAGCACTTACCTTGACTTTTCAGCTCTTGCCACATGGGCTTAAATGGGATGTGGGTGACCAAGGGTATGTATGTGCTTAGCACAAAGTATTTTTAAAATCTGCTTTTTATTTACATTTGAGTCAATTACATGCATGTTTTATTTTTTAAACGAGTAATTAGCAAAATGCATTAAAATTTTAAAATAGCAATTAAATATACAAAAATATATAGCTTATAAAAAAACTGCGAATGTTTAAAAATATTCTGCTGCAGAATTCATAGTGTACAAACATGTCTATGAAACCTGAGGCTCAGCATTTCATAAACTCTTTTTTGAAGGAGTTATACAATATCTAGTGAATAAACCCCAGTGGGCTTAAAACTACAAGACTAATATCCCCTCTTTCTGGCAAAGATCTGTCAAGAGACCAAGAGAGGACAGTTCAGGAACACTTTCTTGGAAGACAGCTATCATCAGGAAAGAAACACTAGCCCCGTCTTATTCTTCTGTTCTAGGCCTTAGAGGGAAGGATGGATGGAGGGATGGTGTGCACCTGGCCCGAGATGCAGATTTTCCAGGCTTGTACTAGCTCAGGGAGCTGCAAGGGGCTTCATCGAAGTATAGCCAAGGCCCCTGACATGGGTAGGTGTGTGTCTCTGGGGCAGGGACCAGCCACAGAAGTGAGCTCTGGGTGATAAGCCACATGTGCTGGTGCTTGGTCTAAAAGTGGAATAAAACTCTGCATCTTGCAACAACAATTCAGGCGCTGACGCTGAACTGGAACAATAACAGATTTACTGAATAAGCCCCTCTATTTTCCTCCTCATGTTCCAATCAAATGGAAGCACATTCTGTGGCACACGAGCCTTCATTAATATTATATACTAAAGGAATGTGGCCCAGCATTTTCCAGTTATCAACTGCAGATTTCATCAGAATTTAGACACATTCATCTCCTTTGCTCAAATTCCTAAATACTAATAATGAAAGAGGTTCATCGATAGAAGGTGGTTTCACACATAGTTCCTTTCCAAATTTCTGGTCACAGGCTTAAGTTACACTTTTAATCCAGGGAATCCCTGGGCTGCTACTGTGGGTGGCAGGGTACTGGGGAGGTGGGTAAAGAATAAGAGGCACAGGTCCCTGGCCCTCCCCCCAAGGGCTGCCTGGAGGAAGTAGCTTTAACTCTGATCTCCTGCAGAGGGAAGAATGAACTTTTTAGAAAAACTGTTGGTGGGGTAATTTCTCGTTGACTGGAAAAAAATGTTGGGCGAGAAGATTCTGTGGGAACATTTGCTTTTCAGTGTGTGCATAGAGTGGGGAGGGAAAGGGAATAGGTTCATGAAACTTGAACATGGACATTCAGCCATGAGGCAGCTGACCACCTATTTGCTTAGCAACATTTGAGACATCTGCCCCACAAAAAGAATTGCTCAGCCTTCTGCTTCTCCAGCTCCTGCCTCAGAAACATAGCTTTGCCTAAGAAACTGTGACAGTTATAGCGAGATGTCACTGCTGGGCTGTCGGTCCTTACTGGAAACTGGGTTGGGGCCTGGGGTGCGCCTGCAGCCTGTGCTGCTCTGGCGTGTCCTGCCATAGACTCAGACACAGGCTGGGGACTTCCCTGGTGGTCCAGTTACTAAGACCTCGCTCTCCCAGTGCAGGGGGCCTGGGTTCAATTCCTTGTCCGGGAACTAGATCCCACATCCCACATCCCACATTGGGGAAGGAGAAAAAGGAGGGGGAAAAAAAAAGGGTTGTGCTCCCGTTATTTAGGCATCTGTGGTTAGGGTCAGGGAGGGACTGTAGTTCGATTTGTATAGGAAACGAAGATTTCATCATGCGGCAGTCAGTGGAAAATATGCCTTATTCAAAAGGAATGTGATTCCAAAAATATCCCCCAATTCTGGGCTCACCTTTTACAGATATTCTGACTTCTGGGATGGGTCTTCCCACATGACTAGGAATGGTCCTTGAGTAGTCCTTGTCTGGTATTACATAAGTGGAAAAAGAAAAAAATTACACACATAGAGCTGATTCTTGAACAAGATGGATTTGAACTGAGGTCTACTTACACATGGGTTTTTTTCAGTAAATACATTCTACACGGTCCAAGGTTGGTTGAATCCACAGATGCAGAACCACAGATGTGGATAGCTGACTGTCAAGTTACATGCAGGCCGTACAGGGTGTCAGCACCCCTAACCTGTGTTGTTAAAAGAGTCAGCTGTGTGTATATATATATATATATATACATATACATACACACATACCTACATACATGTACGTGTGTGTGTACTTGGTTGTATATGCATGAACGAACTCTGGAAGGTTCACAGGGAACCAGCTAATAGTGTGTACTCAAGGGGTGGGAAACTTGGCTTACTGGAGTCAGGGAATGCAAGGACGACTTAACTTTATGATTTGTGAACCACGTGGAAGGGATTACCTATTCAAAGAATTTAGAAGGAATATTCAGCACTGAGTGAAACCACATTGAGGAGCACAGTGGGCAAAGGTAAATGGAAGTGACTGAGGCAGATAAGGAGGGGAAAGGGGAGGGAGCCAGGTCAACTGGGGCTCAGCGGAGAGCCCCTGAATCTTAGGAGGCTCTCAGCTGTGGTGGTTTCTATCAGAACAACAGGGGAGTTCCAAGTGGCCAGCATGATGATGTCACCTAGTAGCACCAGCTCCTATGACCCCCCAGGCCTGCCTGCTGGGCTCCAGACATGGTAGTCAATCCCCGTAAGGGCTGATGGGGGCACTCTTAGTACACATTCCTGGGTGAGCAGCTAAGGAAACAGGCTTTGAGAGGCTAGTAGAAAGGCACATGGCTAGTGAGTGGCAAGGGGGTGACTGAAAAAACCTGAGCAGCTTTTTGTCCAGAGTTCTGGGGATGTCTCTCTGTGTGCATTTCATAATTTCCAGAAAACCTCTCAGAAACAGTTACTACAGTTGTTCAAAGTAACTTAGAGTGGAATCAGGCCATGAAGATGATAGGCTTTGGAATAGGGATGTGGAAAGAAAGGCTCTTTGTTAAGGGAGGTCCTCAGTATCCCTCAGCCCAGAACTCCCCATGGGCCACCTGCTCCTATCTGACCACTACTTTCTTGGCCTGACCAAATCTCTGTACCTCCTCAGCCAGGAATCAGGTCAGGCTGGTTTTGTTTCCTGTTCCTGCAGCCAGCTGAACTCAGCTGTACCCCTGGTAACAACTAGATAATGATTGACCCACCCGTGGAGTCGAGTTGAGGCTAAGTTCTGCTCCTCTAGCCCATGGTACACAAGCCACACCCAACTCTGGGCTGCTTAAGACATGTTAAGACCAAGTTAAAAAACCATGTCACCTGCCAGTGGCCCAAAAGCAGACCAGAGTCCTCACACAGGTTAATAAAAGGTGAATAACTCATGGAAATAGATCTGGACAGGGCAGCCTCACTGTCTCACTGTGAGGTGTGAGGCTGATCAAAGAGTATTAAGGAATCTTTAACTTCCTTAATAATGGGGATTTAACCTTGTCCCTCACACAAAACTGATTTTAATCAATTAAAGGAAGATGTAAGTTAAACCCTGGCCACTCGGTTACAGCAGTGCAGCCCAGCTAAGTCCTGGAGGAGGACCTAGATGTGGGGCGCAAACACTTGTGTTGTTAAGAGGCATAAGAACTCATGAGTGACACTGACCAGGTGACACTGGCCATGTTCCAGTAGGACACTAAGCCAGGAAAGAGAAGATGACTACTAGCAGAGTGAACACAACCACTTCAGTGTCAAGCCCCACCTTAGTGGAAGAGCTGAGTTTTTAAAAGCCCTCCATATTCACAAATGCTGAGATTACTACAAATACAGGGACTTCATGAGTCTGTCTTCTTGGTACTGACAAACTGAAATCCTATGAAAGCTGTGAGATGAAAATAATTTGCAAGCACAGAACACAAGATTCCTCCTCTGAAGGGAAAAATTCTTTTTCCTATTGGAACTCCATAACGAAGATGTGACATTTGTCCCAAGGCTGTTACATGAAAATGGTGAGTGTTGGCTATTAGTGAGGCAAGTCCAGAAGCAAGCCTACCTCTGACATTGGTCACTGAAAACATTTTACTGTAAACTGCTTTCCAGCATTCAACTCTATTGTGCTACAAATAGTGAATGCAGAAACGGTGAAAGTAGGAGTGTACAAATAGTTCTTTTCATGGGTGCCAGACAGGCTAATAAGGCTTTCATATAAAAATATTCCACACTTCCCTTGCCCTGTTTAAAGAAGCAGTCCAGTTGGCATACCACAAATAGGTCACATAGGGTACAGCCAATTCTGACCAATGGATTTGTAATTTTCCAAACTGGATTCTGCCCAGCACTTTTCTAGGGTAATGGGAATTTTCCTCCTCATCTGATCCCAGCCATCTGAGCCAAGGATAGGTTCCCTCTCCCATCCTAAGACAGCAGAGGTTGGATTCCAAACATATTCCTGGAGACATTCCATGAACAGAGTACAAAGTTTCCTCCCCCCTCGCTCCATGCCATACACGCTGTATTTCCAATGAGAAACTGCCCCTATTCACACCTGTGGGGTGGAGCAGAGGCAGTGCTGTTGAGGAGGAGTCCACCTCTATGATGGAAGGAGGTGGAGAGCAGGGCTGTGGAAAAGAACTTTCTGTCTGACCCAGTGCTGCTTCACATGGTGAACTTATAAAGTAGTCATGAATCCTGCTAGACTCTGAGTCATTTCTAGAAAAGGAAGATAGAAAGAACCAAAGAGCAGCATGCGTTTTTCTCCTATAACGACAGTTAATTATCGTTAAGTCTGAATACTGAGGCACACGCCAATGATGAATAGCCCTGCAGGAGCTTCCTGAAAACTATTTACAATTGCAAGTGCATCCCTGGCTTCAGAATTCCATAGGGATCTCATCTGGGATGCTTTAAATAGTTAAAATGTCAACGACAGGCATTTTCTCTTGAGGAGAAACAGAGATAGGGAAGGGAAGGGAGGGAAGAGAATGGAGGGCAGGACAGGGAGAGGCAAGGGGTTAGCATCCTCAGCTCAGCACGGCCAGGAGGACTGGCCATTATCAGAGAGATGCTCCTTCTCGGAGCCATGTGAAGGGCTCACAGCAGCTTCCTACGGGGGCAGTGGGCCAAGACTAGCAGCTACACTGGAGCCACATTGTATATGTGGGGATGTGGGCAGCACCCTGGGGCCCTCGGGTCATACAGGGACAGCATGGGCTCAGAGACCCATCCCCGGCTGGGGCTCCTGATGGTGGCTTGGCTGTGCCTCATTGGTGAGTAGGAGGGGAAATATGAGGAAATGGCTTTTGACCAGACCTTTCCAAGCACATCTACTGTTTTTAGCTCAGATGATTTGATAAGCAAATGTGAACTTGAGGAAGAATCAGTGGTGGCAGGTACTGCTGCTTTGTTGTAACCAAGCCCCTGGGTTGCCAAGATGGCCTTATCAAAGGACATAATGTGAATAGCCTTGTTGGCACTGCCTCCAGCATTGCAACCGGTTGTGCTTGGGCTGAGGTAACCGCTGTTTTCACTTGGCTTAGAGGCTGCTGGGAGGGTTTGCTGCTACAAAGGTGTACAGGGTCTGCAGAGAAGCTCATGTGTCCCCAGGGTGTGTGTGTGTGTGTGGGGGTGGGGGTAGGGGCTTTAAAGACCTGCCTTCAGTTCCCCTCTGGAACACTTGCGTTTGTCTTCCCTTCTGGTTGGTAAAGATTCACCTTGGCGTGGAGATGAGTGTCTGGGAGACAGAATGTAATGGAGTTAGCAAGAGATCCTCATGAGGTTTCTTGAACCAGATCGCGGGCTCATCCGTTCCTCTTGGCACGGGGTAGTGTCAGAGCACTTTGGTTGTCACAAGACCCAGAAGTCTGGGTTCCCAGCCTGGCTGGCCCGAGAGTTCTTCATGAGACAAAGGAAGCAGCAGCTGGCGCCCTAGGTAGAGCAGCCAACACAGAGACCACTTTTGTTCCTCCCAGCTCTGCTCCTCCCAGATCCTGCAACAGTTTGATCCTTGTGGTGAGCTATACAATGTTCTCTGCCCCGGGGAGGGGTCCCTGTAGGGGTCCACGGTCCTGCTTACTGTGCAACTGGGCCAGCTGCAGAACTGGCATGTTGCACAGTGGACATACTTTGCGAACTTCCAGCCATTTAATAAGGCACCTGCAGAATGAGACACCACAAGAGGCAAGATGTCAGTCCCGTGTTTGTGGCACCAGCTGCCCACACACCTCACATGCTGAACATTTTGGAAACCCAGATCTGGCGAGTGGAGTGAACAGCCAGGTCCTGAAGAGTTCTACCACTGGGTGGAGAATGCATTTCATTCTCTGGAGGAACCAGAGACTTCAGTTTTCCAAGAAGGTACAGTCAGCATATATCCTCAGTCATCCATGACTTCTTAAAGAACTAAGTACACTGAGGAGGGTGGTAGGGAGGAGGAGGAATCAAGTTTTCTAGTATACATACAAAACAAAATTGTAAGGGAGGGAGGTATATTAAACATGTCTGTAGGAAGGGGGAAAAGATGGTCCTACACTACTCCTTACATTGACTTATTTATTTTGATTTAAAATAATTATGGTTTTGATTAAAATAAACTTTTAGGAAAGTAAATTCTTATTGAAAAGTTCCAGTAAAATAGCTTTTTATAGCCTGGGTCTCCAAGGAGGTATGGGCTTGTCTGACTCTTGCCTTAAGTCCTGCCTTGGTAGTTACATTGCCATTACCCTGATCCCTCCTAATGTCTGTCAGTCTCTTTCTCTCTTACACACACACACACACACACACACACACACATAAATACAAACGCCACTCAGTAGGGTGCTTTCAGCTTTCTCCATCATAAACCAGTCATGAGTCACCAAGCTTGTCCGGCGCAGCCCCAAGCCCATGGGTGAGCTGGTCAATGTGCCTCAAGCCCAGGTCCTCTTAAATAATGCCATGCCAATACTCACTTTCTGTGGAAGGCATGCTTACACGGACAGATCCCCAACTCGTCTCGAGGCTTGAAGTCTTCTAGACACACTGCACAGAGCTGAAAGACAGATTTGCAGATGAGGCAAAGTCTCTGCTAAGTCACTCCCCAGGCCAATGTGAAGTGCAGGCCCCTAAGACCTGGGCATTTGAAGGGACTTCCAGTATCCCACAAGTATTTGAGTGAAAGAAACAGGATCAAATGGGCAAGGCCTTCTGAAGAAGAGTCTCCTGCTCTTCCTGCACATATCTCAAAATTTGAGGGCAGATGGGAGAGGACAGGAAGCAAGGGGCAGGTTCCTTTAGTCCATCGGAAGAGTCTGACTTAGGTTTCTTCATATCAGATAGACTGAACATAACTTAATTTTTTGTGCTGTGCCAAGGAGCTGACTTTCTGTAGGAAATGCTCTGCCTACTCAGCAGTAGAGCCCCTGAAAGGACTGCTCGGGTCCTGAGGGTGCTGGGGCTCTCCTTTTTCTGCTCTTCATAATGTGGAATCAGTAAACCATAGCACAGCCTTCAGTAATATGCTGCTTGTAGTTCCTGGGGTCCCTTACTCTGACACTGTCCTGTCAGTGTCTGTCTTTGTCATATAAAAAGTGATTCAAGAGTCACTGAATTTAAACTTAGGAAAATTTGCAGATGGGGCCAGGATTGCTCTGATAGGTGGCTAGCCTCAACTGCTTGGAAAGAAGCCTTATTCAAACCAGATGATGGGTTCCAACCACTACTTCTTGAGCACTTAACAGTGCCAAGGGACACCAAGTATCGTCCCACTTACTCAATTTACAGATGGGGAAACAGAAACTCAGAGCAGTAACCATGTTGCCTAGAGGCAATGCAGTTGGTGAGTGGCCAGGTCTGGCTGAGGATCCAGGTCTGTAAACACTTTTATCTGCCCAAAGCTTGAACTCCTCCCTGCTTGCTTCCCTGTCCATCTCCAGGGATCCTGGTTAAACCATCACCATTTCTTGTCCAGACTGCTGACCAGCCTCCCTGTCACCAATTTCTTAACCTATAATATGTAATCCAATATTCTTAGGTTTTGTGACAGGACATGTGGCTCTTTGTGCCCTGTGGCCAGTGCTATGAATGTTGGTCTTCCATCACCCTTCTCCACAGAACTCTCAGGGCCTTGTGTATATAGCAGACAAGATCTTCACAGGAGGAGGAGAATGGATAAGTGTCTTATCAGATTTGGATTACTGCTGAGACAGCAAGAGAGGAGGGAGGAAAGCAGGACAGATGGCTGGCCTTGGTTTGGACACGCAAGCTGTGTGACTTCTGCCATCATGATGCCTCTCAAGCTCTGTTCCTTCATCTGCAGGGTAAGGATATTATGTGCCTCTCCCTCCTCCACCTGAGACTGTCATCATGTCATCAGCTCAGGTTGGGGGCAGGCCTGAGGAGGTAGGAAGGCATTCTACTGATACCAGTTTTTATTCATATTTAAATTTAGTGATGGGAACACTATTTTCAAGCCCATTTTTGCTTTCTGGAGGAAGGTTAAGAACAAGCTGTGGGTAAAGATGAGAAACTAGCAGTTTTGGTCTTGGGATGATCTTTTGGGCTTCAGCTTCCCATCTGTAAAGGGGGAATGATGTTCCCACCTCCTACACTATGTGAACCGGTCCTCTGGCCTTAACATCCAGCTTTCCTCCTGGCATAACCTTCTGGAAAAAAAAAAAAAAACAATGTGAGGACTGCTGGCTCTGCCCTGTAGAGATTCAGTGCTGATCCTACCAAAGGGCAAGATGTTGGATGAGTCATTCATTTTTATTTGGTTATTTTCCCAGAATCCAAAATTAGATTTGTAGCCTTTTCAAATGGAGTTACTATTAATGGCTATTATGTTCTTTTAAAAAAATTCTAAAACCATAGTCACTTGAAAAAAAAGAACAAGAGAAACTCTGACATGTTAAGTGCTAAAGGTGACCAAAAGCCAAGGGCAGTCATGATAAGAAAAGCTTAGATCTGACTACTTAGCAGTTCCCTCAAGGGTCAAACTGATTTTACAAATTTACAGATTGTACTTTGCAAATGAGCTTTATTCTGCACTATTTCAACGAGACTGTTTTTCTCACTCCTTCTTTTAAAATGGAGATATAATTCATACACCATAATATTCACCATGCAAAGCATACAATTCAGTGCATGCTAAGTCACTTCAGTTATGTCTGACTCTTGGCAACCCCATGGACTGTAGCCCATAAGGCTCCTCTGTCCATGGAGTTCTCCAGGCAAGATACTGGAGTGGGTTGCCAATTCCTCCTTAGGGGATCTTCCTGACACAGGGATTGAACCTGGGTCTCCTGCATTGCAGGCAGATTCTTTACTGTCTGTGCCACCAGGGAAGCAATTCAGTAGTTTTTTTTTTTTTTTTAAATATATTCACAGAGTTGTGCAACCATCACCACTATCTAATTTGTACGTCAGCAGATTTGGAAAACTCAGCAGTGGCCACAGGACTGGAAAAGGTCAGTTTTCATTCCAATCCCAAAGAAGGGCAATGCCAAAGAATGTTCAAATTACTATACAGTTGTGCTCATTTCACATGCTAGCTGGTGGCTCAGAAGGTAAAGAATCTTCCTGCATTGCAGGAGACCTGGGTCGGGAAGATCCCCTGGAGAAGGAAATGGCTACCCACTCCAGTATTCTTGCCTGGAGAACTCCATGGACAGAGGAACCTGGGACTACAGTTCATGGAGTCACAAAGAGTCGGACACAACTGAGTGACTAACACACTCATACATGCTAGCAATGTTATGCTCAAAATCCTTCAAGCTAGGCTTCAGCAGTACATGAACTAAAAAATTCCAGATGTATAAGCTGGGTTTAGAAAAGGCAGAGGAACCACAGATCAAATTGCCAACATTTGCTGGATCACAGAGAAAGCAAGGGAATTCCAGAAAAACATCTACTCCTGCTTCATTGACTATTCTAAAGCCTTTGACTGTGCAGATCACAACAAACTGTGGAAATTTCTTAAAGAGATGGGAATACCAGACCACCATACCTGTCTCCTGAGAAACCTATATGCAGGTCAAGAAGCAACAGTTAGAACTGGACGTGGAACAGCAGATTGTTTCAAAACTGGGAAAAGAATACATCAAGGCTGTGTATTGTCACCTTGCTTATTTAACTTATATGCAGAGAACATCATGTGAAATGCTGGGTTGGATGACTCATAAGCTGGAGTCAAGATTACCAGGAGAAATATCAACCACCTCAGATATACAGATAATGATGCCACTCCAAAGGCAGAAAGTGAAGAGGAACTAAAGAGCCTCTTGATGAGGGTGAAAGAGGACAGTGAAAAAGCAGGCTTAAAGCTCAACCTTCAAAAAATAAGATCATGTCATCCGGTCCTATCACTTCATGGCAAATAGAAGGGAAAAAGTGTAAACAGTGAGAAGCTTTATTTTTTTGGGCTCCAAAGTCACTGCACATGGTGACTGCAGCTATGAAATTAAAAGATGCTTGCTCCTTGGAAGGAAACCTGTAACCTAGACAGCATATTAAAAAGCAGAGACATCACTTTGCCAACAAAGGTCCATCTAGTCAAAGCTATGGTTTTTCCAGTAGTCATGTACAAATGTGAGAGTTGGACTGTAGAGAAGGTTGAGCACCAAAGAATTGATGCTTTCAAATTGTGGTGCTGGAGAAGGCTTCAGATTCCCTCAGACTGCAAGGAGATCAAACCAGTCAGTCCTCAAGGAAATCAACCCTGAATATTCATCAGAAGGACTGATACTGAAGCTGCAACTCCAATACTTTTGGCCACCTGATGTGAACAGCCAACTCATTGCAAAAGACCCTGGTGCTGGGAAGCATTGAGAGCATGAGGAGAATGGGGGCAACAGAGAATGAGATGGTTGGATAGCATCACCACCTTAATGGACATGAGTTTGTGCAAACTCCAGGAGATAGTGAAGGACAGAGAAGACTGGTGTGCTGCATGCAGTTCATGGGGTTGCAAAGAGTTGAACATTACTTAGCAACTGAACAACAACAAATAAGCAGTCACTATCCATTCTGCCTTTTCCCCTGGTAACCACTAATTAATTTCCTGGCTTAATGTATTTGTTTATTCTGGTCATTTCAAAATGGACTGGAATCACGAAATGGCATCATACAACATGTGGTCTGTTGTGTCTGTCTCCTTTCACTTAGAATGATACCTTCATGGCTCATCCATATTGCAGCGTGAATTAACACCTCATTTTAATGGCAAAATGGTATTCTGTTACGTTGAATATACCACCTTTGTTTATCCAGTCATCTATTGATGGCAACTTGGGTTGTTTCTACCTTTTGGCTATTGTGAATAATGTTGCTCGAAACATTAGTGTACAAGCATCTGTTAAGAGTTTTCAATTCTCTTGGAGTTTTCAGTTAGGAGTAGAATTGCTGGGTCATACGGTAACTCTGTTTAAGTTCTTGAGGAACTACTAAACTGTTTTCCAAAGTGGCCAAAACCATATCACATTCCCATCAGCAGTGTATGAGGGCTTCAATCCCTCTATATCTTCAGGTTATTATATCTTATTGATTATATACAGTCTAGATGGTATGAAGAGATACTTTATGTTTGAACTGGATTGCCCTAATGACTAACGATGTGTTTATTGACCATTCGTACACCTTCTTTGGAGAAATGTCTTTTCAAATTCTTTGCCAGTTTTTTAGTTGGGTAATTTTTCTTTTTATTTTTGAGTTGTATGAGTTTTTTATATATTCTAGACACAAGTCCTTTATCAGATAGCCAACTGATTTTGACAAGGGTGCAAAAGTGTTTCTATGGCAGAAGGATGGCTTTTCAGCAGATGGTGTTGGAGCAACTGGACATCCAGAGGCACCAGAAGTATGATAGGATCCCTAAAGCAACCAAAAAAAAATTGGCAAACTGAACTTGATCAAATTTAAAAGCTTTTTTTCTATGAAAGATCCTGTTAGGATAAAAATACTGGGATAAAGTGTTTGCAAATCTTTTAAAATTTTTATTAATGAGTGAATGGATGGCTGTGCTGGGTTTTTGTTGATGCACGTAGGCTTTTCCTAGGTATGGCAAGTGGGAGCCACTCTTTGTTGGGATGCATAGGCTTCTCGTTGTGCTGGCTTCTCATGCTGCGAAGCACAGGCTTTAGGTGTGTGGGCTTCAGAAGTTGCAGCACATGGGCCCTGGAAACCATAGGCTCCTGTAGTTGTGGTGCATGGGCTTAGTTGCCCTGCAGCATGTGGAATCGTCCTGGAACCAGGGATTGAACCCACGTCCTCTGCATTGGCAGGTGGATTCTTTTTTTAAAAAATATTAAACATTTTTTTTAATCAGAGGATAATTGTTTTACAATGTTGTGCTGGCTTGTGCCATTCATCAACATGAATTAGCCATAGGTATACATATATCCCCTCCCTCTTGAACCTCAGTAGCAGGTAGATTCTTAACCACTGAACCACCAAGAAAGTCCCAGATCTTTTTATTTTGTAGGCTTTTTATTATTGAGTTGTAAAAGTTATTTATAAATGCTGAATACCAAACTTATCAGATAAAAGATTTGCAAATATTTCCTTCCTGTGATTTGTCTCTACTTTCTTGATAATATTCTTTGAAGCACACAAGTTTTAAGTTTTGATGAAGTTCAGTTTATCTAGGTTTTTCTTTGGCTGTTTGTGCTTTAGGTGTTGTACCTAAGAAACCACTGTCTAATCCAAAGCCATGAAGATATATATTTATGTTTACTTCTAAGAGTTTGGTTATTTTAATTGTTACATTTAGGTCTTTGATTCATTTTTGAGTTATTTTGTGTATGGTGTGAAGCAGGGCTCCAATTTCATTCTTTTTTTTCTTTTGCAAAAACTTTTATAGTTAAAATCCCCAATATGACTTCTAAGTTATTATTTTAAAAACTTTTATTTGACTATAGTAAGAATAATATAATTAAATCAATGTAATCCAGTCAACATCCTTTGACTTATTTTCATTTCCAAGGAAAGAAAAATACTTTGCACATGAGTAAATATTAGCAAGTTGGGCACAAAGTTATATATGATGACCAATTTCATTCTTTTGTGTGTGGTTATCTAGTTATACCAGGACCATTTGTTCTCCCCACTTTATCTTTTTCAAATTATGGGAGTAAGGCAACACATTTACAGGAGACTTGGAAAATACAAAGTTACATATAGTTCTACTATATATTATAATTACTTTTTAAGTAGATAAATTACAATTTTAATTGGAGTTTCAATATCATATATAATATGTAATATATATGTGAACTCCAAGAGGGCTCATGTGCCAAGGGGCACCTCCTTGGACTGCTGCTGCCGGTGCCCCCATCACTGCAGCGAGCCATGGCCAACCCAGGCCTCCACAGGAGACCCTCCAGCACTAAGCAGTAGTCTTCTGAGGTGACTGTTCCTTTCCCCTGGGTCTTGGCACACACAAGATTTTGTTTGTACCCTCCAAGAGTGGAGTCTCTGTTTCCCCCAGTTCTGTGGAAGTTCTGTAGTCAAATTCCACTGGCCTTCAAAGTCAATTTCTGTGGGGAATTCCTAGTTCCTTTGCCGGAAACCCAGGCTGGGAAGCCTGACAAGGGTCTCAGAACCTTCATAACAGTAGGAGAACTTTGGTATTACTGTTCTCCAGTTTGTGAGTCACTCACCCCACGAGTATGGGATTTGATTTTATGGTGACTGCAGCTCTCCTTACCATCTTGTTGCACCTTCTCCTTTGTCTTTGGACATGGGGTATCCATTTTTGGTGGGTTCCTGCATCCTCCGGTAGATGGTTGTTCAACAGCTAGTTGTGATTCTGGTGCTCTTGCAGGAGGAGATGAGCACATGTCCTTCTGCTCCACCACCTTGAACCAATCTACAGCACCATCTGTTGAATAGACTATTCTTTTCCTATTGAATGTCTTGGCACCCTTGTTGAAAATCAATTGACCATAAATATATCGGTTTATTTCTGAACTCTCAATTCTATTCCATTGATTTTTATGTCTATCCATCTGCTTGTATCACACTGTCTTAAATACTGTAGCTTTGTGGTAAGTTCTGATATTGGGAAGTGTGAATCCTCCAGTTCTCTTCATTTTTGAGATTGTATTTGGCCATTTGGGACTGTTACATTTCCATGTGAATTTTAAGTTCTGCTTGTTAATTTCTACAAAAAAAGGGCAGCTGTGATTTTGATAGGAGTTGTACTGATTTTGTAAATATTTTGGGGGAATGCTTCTCTATTTAACAATAGTAAGGACTTCCCTGGTGGTCCAGTGGTTAAGAATCTACCTGCCAATGCAGGGGACACAGGTTTGATCCCTGGTCTGGGAAGACTCCACATACCACAGGGCAACTAAGCCTGTGTACCACAATTTGAGCGCTCTAGAGCCCGTGCTCTGCCACAAGGGAATCCATTGCAATTAGATGCCTGTGCACTGTAACCAGAGAGTAGCCACAGTTAAGAGAAAACCTGCAGACATCCAGTGCAGAAAAAACAAACAAACAAACCCCAAATAGTAAGTCTTCCAAATCATGAATACAGGATGTCTTTCCATTCATTTATGTCTTCTTTAATGTCTTTCAATGATGTTTTATAGTTTTCAGTGTACAAGTCTGAGCATCTTTCTTTTGTCAAATTTATTCCCAGGAATCTTACCCTTTTTGATGCCATTGTAATTGGAACTGTTTTCTTAATTTCATTTTCAGATTGTTCATTGCCACTACAAAGCTGATTTTGTATACTGATCTTTATTCTGAAAAATTTCTGAACTCATTTATATCTTGATTTTTGGTGGATTCTTTTGGGGTTTCTGTGGCTACAAAATCGTATCTACAAATACAGTTTTACTTCTTAATTTCCAATCTGGATGCCTTTTACTACTTTTTCCTGTTCAACTGCTCTGGCTTGACCCCTCCAGTACAGTGTTGAATAAAAGGGATTAGAGTAGGCATCCTTGTTTAATTTCCTGTTAGGAAGAAAAGCTTCCAGTCTTTCAATAAGTATGATGTTAGTTGTGGGTTTTTCATAGAAGCCTTGATCAAGCTGCAGAAGTTCCCTTCTGCTCCTAGTTTATTGAGTATTTTTATCATAAAAGAATGTTGGGAAAAAAAAAGAATGTTGAATTTTGTCAAATGCTTTTTCTGCATCTATTCAGGTGGTCTTGTGTTCTCCCTACCCCTTTATTCTATCAGTTGGATGTATTACATTGACTGATTTTTCCTTTGTTGAACCAACTCTGTATTCCTGGGACAAATTCCATTTATTTATGGTATATAATCCTTTTTATATGCTGCTGATTTTGGTTTGCTAGTGTTTGTTGAAGATTTTTACAAATATATTCATAAGTGATATTGGTTTGGAGTTTTTTCTTTTTTATGATATCACTGACTGGTCCTGATATCAAGATGATACTGGCCTTACAGAATGAGATAGGAAATCACTCTTCATTTTTTGAAGTCAAAGAATAGATCCTATCAGCCCTGTCAGAAACTGGGCTAGGACATATGTTTACTGATTGGTCATTGCATAGATAACTTGAGTCCATTTGTTTTACATGAAAAAAGGCAGAAAGGTCCTTAACACATTATTGACTAGAGATATATTAATTCATCTTTTGTTACCTGAACATTATTGATCAGAGATGTATTAATACATTTTTTGAGAGTGA
Organism: Cervus canadensis; assembly: GCF_019320065.1. NCBI lineage: Eukaryota > Metazoa > Chordata > Mammalia > Artiodactyla > Cervidae > Cervus > Cervus canadensis. The sequence continues at coordinate 50,327,040 of NC_057395.1, read as the reverse complement.
TACAATTAACATTACCATGTGAAGTTGTTACAGTTTAAAATTGATCAAGGGTTCATTATACAACTTATGATTGTCATGATCATTCACATTTTGCTCTGTTGGGTTTTTCTTCCAACTTTGTGTATGTTATAAATGCTAGTTTACTACCGTAAAATTTAAAAAAATGACACACTGTGAAATTTTGAATTAAGAATTCAAATTAAGAGTTTTTTGGTAAATTTTATGCAGATACTTTCTCTGTTGTCTGTGCAACATATATACTAGTGTATCAGAAGATGATTTTTCAGAATACACTTCTAATTCAGATATGAATATTAGGCCAACAAAAATGACAAAAGACCTTAGTGATTGATTCTGATATGGAACGTGAAAATGAAGCTTGTGGTGCTGGAGAAGACTTTACAGGTGTGTCAGGTGTAACTAGTGAATGCAATAACCTGCAAAGTGTTAGTGAGACAACAGAACTGATTTTTGGCCAGCCAAAATAAAAATCACCAGCCACAGGCATTAGTTTCGGCAAAAATCTGCTAGTCAATAGCGAGTTAACTGACAGCTCTTCAGAGAATAGAAGGGAACTGGCATTTCAGAGTGATTTTTGCAGCTTGGGGAACAGCAGAAGCTTCAAGTTTGTGGGTACAAGACGGCATCATAATGTGAAGCCTCCAGACTAAAAAACATAAAGGGCCACCTTTTTTCCTCCACACTCAGAAGTTGGAGGATATGTCCATTCTCCTCAACTTTTTTAAACCTCAACTGCTATAAAAGCAAAACAAGGAATAACACTTACCTTACCTAACCTAATTTTTTTTATAGTGTGAGTTCCCTTGCTCCTGAGATAAATTATATGAAGAAAACAGACATCTTGGTAATCTTGCCACCTGGAATACATGATTCGTTTTTTTTTTTTTTTTATGTTGACATTATACCCATAAATAAAACAAACTTCAAGGGAAAATGTCTTTTAGGGACCATAGCACACTGGGAAGAAGACTAATTTTCTAGTACTAACAGAGTACATGATCCCTAAAATGCCCAAGAAGGAAGGATTTGACATTTTCCAAGAGCCTGACACAATCTGTAAATTTACCTCAAATGCGAGCTAGGGAATGGAGAGTCACATGGGGAAGACAATGTCATACAATGATAATGACCCACAGCTTATGTAATTTAGCCAAAATGATTTTCTCTTAAATAGACAATCATTCTTTGATGGTGGTGGTGGACAATAATTATTACACTTTTCCTTGAATAGTTACAAGGATAATCATATATCTGCAAAGGCAGCATTCCCAATTCAGAGGTGTCATTTAATGTTGGAATCTTTGAAAGCTATGAAAGCAACCTAAACATGGCTGTGCTGCTCAGGAGAGATCTGACTTTCTTGTTCCAAACTGAAGTACAATGGGCAGTCCCTTCCATGGCCTTCATGTATTCGTGTGCTCAGTCCTAGCCTCACTGGCTTATGACTTTTCTCTCCTGTCAGAACAGCGCTCTTTGAGGGAAGGGAGGGACTATACTCTGCTCACTCAGTCTCTAGGGTCCTGAATATTGTCAGTTCCCTATACATGCTTTGGGTTTTTTTTTTTTAATAATTTTTTACAATGTAAACTTGGGACAAACCTCAGTTGGGTTCTAAAAATAAATTTCAGTAATGTGATTTATAAGATTGATCAGTAATCTCAGAAAGATGAGTGGGTTTTAAATCTCCTCCCACATAAGAAAGGGATGTGGCAAAACTTGTAGCAACAGAGTCACCTCCTCACTGGACCAAAGGGAAAGGAGTGGGCTTGTGGGGAAGTGAGAAGGAAAAGATGCTCTTTTTTAAAAAATTTTTATTTCATTTATTTTTGGCTGTGCTGGACCTTTGTTGCTGCCCAGGGGCTTTCTCTAGTTGCAGTGAGTGGGGGCCTCTCTAGTTGTGGTGTGCAGACTTCTCATTGCGGTGCCTTCTCTTGTTGTAGAGCATGGCTCTAGGCGCTCTAGCTTCAGCGGTTGTGGCACTTGGGCTCAGTAGTGGTGCTGCATGGGCTGAGTTGCCCTGTGGCATGTGGGATCTTCCTGGACCAGGGATTGAATTGTGTCCCCTGCATTGACACCAGATTCTTTTTTTTTTTTAATTAAAAAATATTTATTTTATTATTTGACTGCACCAGGTCTTTTTTTTTTTGCACCAGGTCTTAATTGTGACCTGTGGGATCTAGTTCCCTCAAGAGGGACTGAACCCCCTGCATTGGGAGCATGGAGTCTTAGCCACTGGACCACCACGGAAGTCCCTAAAAACTTTTTTAATGTTAATTTTTAAAATTGAAATATAGTTGATTTGCAGTGTTTCAGGTGTACAGCAAAGTGATTCAGTTTTTAATATATATGTGTATGTATATGTATATAGATATTAAAGGTGGCGCTAGTGGTAAAGACTCGTCTGGCAGGCAGATTCTTAACCACGGGACCATCAGGGAAATCTGGAAAAGATGTTTTTAACTTCATTTTACACAAGGGGTGACTTCATGAGGTTACCTTCCTAGAGTCTCTTCCTGTGGAAACGAGGGTAGAGCAAGGCCATAGCATGTTTGCCACATGACCCCTCTTTCACTCTCTGCCTGACCCAGGAGTTTTCCTGGTCCTTGTGCAGCTAGGATCCCAGCTGCTGAGATGCAGGAAGGAGTAGGTTCTCCTTTCCTTTCTGCAATATCACCCTAACAGAAAAGGGGATGGACCCAAATGTGCTCAAATTTGGAAGCTACATGGATGTCTGTTATCACTGCATTGTACTGTGTAGATATAGGCCTAAGGTTCTGATTGGCCCACATGGCCACAGAAGGTGGATGAGGCCTTCTCTGGGAGAGTGGCAGGATAGAGTACAATACAGAAAAATAGCTAAAAAGCTTGGTGAAAGACAAATCTACATATTTATGAAGCTGAGTAAACTCCAAACAGGAAAAATCCAAAGAAATCCATGCTGAGACAAATCATAATCTAAATGCTGAAAACAAAAGGCAAAGAAAAAAATGGAAAGTAGCCAGAGAAAAATGACACATTATTGACAGGAGACCAATGATTTGAATGACTATGTTTTTCTCATCAGACACCACAGAGGTCAGAAGGAAGCGGCACAACATTTTAAAAGCACTGAAGGAAAAGAAATGTCAACCTAGGGATAAAGGTGAAATAAAGACATTCTCAGCTGAAAGCAAAGTAATAGAATTCATAGCCAGCAGATCTGCTCTAAAAGAATTGCTGAACAAGATTCTTCAGATAGAAGGAAAATTACGTAAGAAGGAAACTTGGAACAATGAACTATTTTTCCCCTCCGGAATTCTTTAAAATATATCTAATGGTTGAAAGTAAAAAATACAACACTGTCTGATGGGATTTTCAATGTACATAGATGGTATATACTTACTATATATAGGGGTAAAAGTAAAGGGATCTATATGGTGGGAAGGTTTCTACATTCCAACTGAAGTGCTAAAAAATTGATTCTAGGTATTTATTTTGTAATCCCTAAGCAACCACTAAAAAATTATACAAAAAGATAAAATCATAATATGATTTTATGAATGTTTAAATGACGCAAAAGAAGGTAGGAAAGGGAAACAAAGGAATAAAAAAGAGGAGGAAAAGCAGATGATAAATAATAAAAGAGTTGACCCAAGTCCAAACATAGCAATAATTACATTAAACATAAATAGTCTAAGCACATCAATTAAAAGACAGATTGGCAGGGTGGATTAAAAAACATAACTATATATGTTTATAAAAACACTACTTCAAATATAAATACACATAATGCGTTTACAGATTAGAAGACTCAAATGGTAAAGATGCCAATTTCCCCCTAACTGATTTACATATTTAATGCAAATAATAATAAAAAAGCAGGATTGTTTGTGTCTCTCTGTGTGTATTTATAGACAAGTTGCTGCTACAATTTACATGAAAGAGCAAAGGAACTAGACCAGCTAAAACAGTTTTGGAAAAAAAAAATAAAGTTGGAGGAATCATACACCTGATTTTAAGACTTGTTATAAAGGTACAGTAATCGAAACTGTGGTACTGGTGAAGGGAAACAAGCATAAAACTCAATAGAACAGAATCCAGAAACAGACGCAACCACTCACCATAACCAGAGCTGGGGATACTGTGGTGAACAAATCAAAGACTAAAGGCAAATGACAAGGCCCTTGGGCTTTTCTTAAAACAAAACAAAACTCAGATCTGGCAATAGCTGTCCTATATTCCCCTGGAGCTGAGTGCTGACAATTTCTTTAACACAAGACCTTGCATGCCCCAGTGTGTCACAGCTTCCAGGGCACTTTTCTGTTTCTCTTGATACCAAGATGCCATTAGATGCAATTTATTATCCCACTTACATGATTGTCCTATTGTTTTCTCTCAGAAATCTGTTTCTCTGGATCTATGTCTCTATTAAAAGATGGAGGAAGAAAAGATAAACAAGGAAGACTATGGGTTTTAAAATAAGGTATTTTTTCTTTACAGAAGGGCAATATATTCTCATGATTTTAATTATGTACACATCATCTCCTTAGTTTCACATGTTGAGTGTTGCTCGACTCCTAGACTGGTAGAACAATGTAAACAAAAAGTGATATAAATAATTGTAGCTGTAGAGTGGTCTGAGAAGTTGGAGGGGTGGGTGGTGTTTGGGTAGCCGAGTCTGCAAGGTCCCAGGAAGGCTCCATTAGGGGAGCAAAAGCCAAGAAGAAGCAATTGTGCAACAGTGAACCCCTCAAGAGCTTCTCACTGTTACTTCAGATAACACATGGCACCCTTCTGTACACTCTTGTGTGACTCTCATTTATAGTCTTCTGTAATAGATGGTTAATGTCTTTTTTTTTTTTTTTTTGGGTTAATGTCTTAAAAGCAGAGATTAGTTATGTTTCTTTGTGTCTCCATGGTTTATTACAATGTCTGATATGTTTTATATATTCAGTAACTTTTAAAATTACAGTTGACCCTGGAACATAACGCAGGGGGCTATGGGTGCTGACCCTCCATGCAGTTGAAAAATCCATATAATCTCTAGTCAGCCCTCTGTATCCACGGTTCCTTTGTATCTTTAGTTCCTCTGTATCCACAGATTCCAACAACACAAAGAAGTTTGACAAAAAATAGTTTCAACACAAAGAAATGCATCCAAAAAGAACCAAATGAACTGTGAAAAATATATGATCGGCCTCTGAAAACAGTTGTACAGCCAGGTTAGGTTTTCTTAGTTACAGTGAAACTGGAATTGATAGGTGCAGCTGAGATAACAATTCTGATACAAAATGATGCACCACAATGTACTTATTCAGGATAAAGATTCTAAACTAATAGGTCAAACCAATAAGGAAAACTTCTATTTCTGACAAACATGGTTATTCAACATCATTAATGTATGTTAGAATTTGATCTTTTCAATTATGGTCATCAAAATGACCCCAAACAGAAGAGGATCACTTTCTATTACTGTTTTGGGAAAAATTTTTAAATCAAGTAGTAGCTGATGCTTGAGTTTAATCCATGATTAAGTCTGAAATGCTGTACGGATTCTTTACCAGCTGAGCTACCAGGGAAGCCCAAAGGGCGTGTTGCCTCCCCGATGGGGAATCCTGGCCTCCCACCTGACAGGCGGGGTACTCACCACTGTGCAATGAGGATGGTGTACCATATCAACTCTTTGATAAAATATATGCAGAAAGAGCAAAGAAGCAGTGTGTGTGTGTGTGTGTGTGTGTGAGTTGCTCAGTTGTGTCCAACTCTTTGCAACCCCATGGACTGTAGCCTGCCAGGCTCCTGTGTCCATGGAATTCTCCAGGCAAGAATACTGGGGTGGGTTGCCATTCCCTTCTCCAGGTGATCTTCCTGACCCAGGAGTTGAACCCAGGTCTCTTGCATTGTAGGCAGATTCCTTTTTACTGTGTGAGCCACCAGGGAAGCCCAAAAAAGCAGCAGATGACTTCAGAGTGTTCAACAATAACATAAATTACTGTTTTTATTATTATTCAAATACTTTTACAAATTAACTCTCTTTGAAGAGATTGGCAATGTAGCTTCACCAGTTAGGTTACATAAAACATAGATATTATAATGTGAAGCTTTTCAAGTCCTTACTTTAAACCCAATTAAAAAACTCAGTAAGGGTGGAAGAGATAGGGCTCTAAGAATAAAAATTCTGAACATTCATAATCAGAGGTGACACAGGAATAAAATAAACAAGAATTATTATAGATTATTTTCTTAAGGTATACAGCAGGACACACACACACTTTTGTATTTAATTTAGAAAGCATAACAACATAGTGAATATCCCAACCCCACAACCTCATCACTAGGTAACTGCAAGAGTTCTTATCTCTCCTTGTATGTTCTTTCCCATTCCATCTTTTTGTCTCACCTCCCCAAATCCCCACTGTCATGAAGCAATCACTGCCTCTTTTGTGGCATTGGTAAAAAACTCTGGGAACATTTTTAAGAGTGAAATTAATGCAAATTCATCTTAAGTAGAAGAACTTGTTTAGATCTGTCTCCTACTCACATAGTGTGGACAGCAAGCAGCATCCCTGCTGCTATGAAATCTTATGTTGGCAACAACCCCATTAAAAATGAGTTATTTTACTCTCTTATAAGTCTTTGCAAAATGGATTTTTATGTGACCTCATCCTCAAATATTCTATTAAGCTGATCAAAATAAACCTAATTTTTTTTTTTCAGCTTCTGAAAATAAAGACGTTTAAGCATACCAGAGCATACCATTTCTATTAGAATATACTCAGTGGTGGTGTGTGTGCTCACTTGTGTCTGACTCTTTGCAACCCCATGGACTGTAGCCCACCAGGCTCCTCAGTCCATGGAATTTTCCAGGTAAGAAGACTGGAGTGGGTTGCTATTTCCTACTCCAGGTGATTTTCCGGACCTAGGGATCGAACATGAGTCTTCCGTGTCTCCTGTATGAGCAGGTGGATTCTTTACCACTGAGCCACCTGGGAAACCCCCAGATATACTCAAGAACAGGTTAAAATACTTATAGGCAACTTACCTCATGCAAATTCAGTTCTTTTACTTTTTCTTTTAATATAACCTGTAAGACAAAAAAGTATGCTTTTATGCCCATTTTTATCTGTAATTTAAAATATGTGTCATTTTACTCACAAATATTTTTCTTTTATATTCTTGTGTATGTAGCTCATATCACCTCATATTCAGTATTAGGGAGAATCTCTTTTACAGTTTGAGACAGAACATTTCAGCAATATTCTTTTAACTTGAGCAATGGTGCAATATTCTTCTGAAAAGCAATTTTAAAATCTCTTTGAGGACAGATTAAATTTTGGGAGACAACATTAATACATGCCAATCTGGAGTAATTGCTAATATGGGTGGGGGGGGGAGTAAATGAGATTGCTTGCCTCATGATTTGGTAAAACACAGTTTTGACTCATGGGACTGACTGGTAACTTGTAAAAGAATGAAAGGTAAAGTCAACCTTAATTTTTGAAGCTTTGCTTATTATTATACATCACTATCCTCAGAAAACTTTAGCTCTATCCAGAGTTATATAAATGGGCTTGAAATTCATCCAGGTGCTGTCCCTAACCTAACTTTATGGAGACTGCATGCATGCGTGCTCAATTGTGTCCGACTCTTTGCCACCCCATGGACAGCAGCCCAACAGGTTCCTCTGTCCATGGGATTCTCCCCTAAGAATACTGGAGTGAGTTGCCGTTTCCTCCTCCAGGGCATCTTCCCAATCCAGGGATCAAACCCATGTTTCCTTTGTCTCCTGCATTGGTAGGTAGATTCTTTACCCCTGAGTCACCGGGGAAGCCCAAAGGAAACCATAAGCAAAATGAAAAGATAACCTACAGACTGGGAGAAAATATGTGTCACAATTGACTGAAATAGTCACAAATGATGTGACTGAAAAGGGCTTAATTTCCAAAATATACAAACAACTCATACAACTCAGTAACAAAAAACAACCCAATTGAAAAATGGGCAGAAAACCTAAATAAACATTTCTCCAAAGAAGACATACAGATGACCAACAGTCACATGAAAAGATGCTCAATATTACTAATTATCAGAGAAATGCAAATCAAAACTACAATGAGTGCCACCTCAAACCAGTCAGAATGGCCAGCATTAAGAAATCTACAAGTAACAAATGCTGGAGAGGGTGTGGAAAAAAAGCGAATTCTGTGCTGTTGGTGGGAACGTAAGTTGGTGCAGCCACTATGGAAAACAGTATAAAGGTTTCCCAAAAAACAATTTGAGACAAAATTGAGACAAACAGATTCATTCCATTAGAAAACTAAGACATTTATCTCTGTAAATGAATCTCACAGGACCCATGGAGAAGAGTGAGGTTACCTATGAATATCAGTGTGGACATCTAAGGAACTTACCAATGAGCTCAGATTTCAAAGCAACACAGACAAAAGACGGGCAAAAAGATACGTAATTCTAAAACGATGACATGGTTCTGTAACATCAGTATCAGCAAAATTAAAGACCCAAATAAACTGAAGTTTGTGCCCCCGCTACTTTCCACCTCCCAAGCTACTGAGGATGACAAAAATAATTTCAAAAGAAAATTAAGGAACACCTAGGCCCACTGTTTGGTGTCAGTGGTAAAATATTAATGGATGACACATAGAAGAAAAAAAATTTTACGGGCCTTCAAGAAAAGCTAAATTTATTACCTTAAAGAACAAATCAGCAAAGGGACAGTAACTAAGGGCAAGGAATGAGGAAGGAATGACAGAAGTATCTGGACTTCTCAGTGGTATGATGTGAACTAATATTTAAAGTAAAAGGGGAAGAGATGAGATCAGTATAATAACAACTGGTTACCTCCAAAGAACTAGTATGTCTTTTAACAAGGAGGAAGGTAAAAAATTCATTTACTGGACCTCTGAACTCCATTAGAATAATAGTAACTTTAGGAATTTAAGCTACAGCATTTCCCTTTAGCAAAATGTTCGCCAGAGTTCCTTGTTAAATTGTATTATTTTATCATTTGAACTTTCTATAACTTCAAGTAATACTTAAGAATACGTAAAGTGAAGTGTATTGTACTGCAAACTGACAAGCAAAATGCTAAAATGAACACAAGCAAATCCAGTCTTAGTTCAAAATATGCATGGAAATCTGAGCCCTCATTATTTGGTGAAAAACATGATCAAAGCCAGTCTTAAGTAAATCTCTCTCACCTGTTTGTAGGCATAAAATTCTTTGTGTGCTTGATGTCTTAGCCTAAAAGACAGAAATGAGCAATGCAATGTTGAGATTTCCATATAAGACTTTGAAAAAAATTTTAAACTTCCTATTTTTGGTATTAATTTGTATCACATACAGTTTAAAATCTAGAATCTTTATTCTAGAATACACTCAAATGACATACCCACTACTATGTTATGAGAAAGTGACCAGTGAACCAGAGAACATTATCCAAACATATAAGATTAAGTGAAATCTCATTAAAACAAAATCTCAAATATTTTAATGAAGCCTCAATTCTTTTTCTATTTATGATATAATATTTAATATATCATATTTTTATTAATTAAAAGTTGAAGTATAATATACATCTAACAATGAACAAAAGCCTCAAGAATACAAATATTAAAAAAATAATTATACACACTTGTATAACTATCCCCCAGATCAGTACATAGAACATTTCCAGCATCCCTGAAATGACTCTTCCCAATCAATATTCACCCCTAAAACTCCTAATTTTTATCATTGTATATTAACTATGATTGTTTTTGAACTTCACATAAATGGATCATTTGGTGTATACTCTTCTGTGTTGACTTCTGTCAATCAACAATTACTTGAGAAATGCATCCATGTTGCTGCAGTATTGTTATTTTTGACTGACATAGTGTCCCATTTTATGAATAAATATGAAACTATCCATTTCACTGTTGACAAATATTTAGGTTTCTTTCAGTTTGGGGCTGTTACAAATAAAGCTGCTATACAAATTCTTCTGTGTGTCTTTTAGTGGACACATAGATTCATTTCTGTTGAGTATATACCTAGGAGTAGAACTGCTGCTCCAAAGTGCTTGTACAAATTGTATTCCTATGGGTAGGTAGTATACATGAAAGTTCTAGTTGTTCCACATCTTTGCCACAGTTTGATAAGGTCAGTTTAAAACTTTTTGGCCAATCTGGTGAGTGTTTAGTGGTATCTCATTTTGGTTTTCTTTCTTTCTTTTTTTTTTTTTTGATGTGGACTTTTTAAAAAAGGTCTTAATTGAATTTGTTAGAATACTGCTTCTGTTTTATGTTTTGGTTTTTTGGCTACAAGACATGTGGGATCTTAAGTGCCTGACCAGGGACTGAACTCACATTCCCTACATTAGAAGGTGAAGTCCTAACCACTGGCCTGCCAGAAAACTACCCTCTCATTTTGGTTTTAATTTTGCATTTCCCAAATGATGTTTAGTACCCTTTCATATGCCTATTGCCTGATTTGATACTTCTTTTTGAGGTGGGGCAGTGAGGCAGAAAAGGATAGCTTTATTGTTTTGACAGGCAAAGGGAGACAGGACAGGTTTCTGCCTCGAAAAACTATATGTCTCAACCCCAGAGAATTTGAGGCTTTTTATAAGGGCTCAAAGCTAGGATCTGACAAGATTAGGGTGTGAGCAGGGCTTGGACTCCTTTAATCTCAAGAATCCTGCAATGCAGGAGACCTGGGTTTGATTCCTGGGTCGGGAAGATCTGCTGGAGAAGGGATAGGCTACCCACTCTAGTATTCTTGGGCTTCCCTGGTGGCTCAGCTGGTAAAGAATCCGCCTGTAATGTGGGAGGCCTGAGTTCTATCCCTGGGTTGGGAAGATCCCTTGGAGAAGGGAACAGCTACCCACTCCAGTATTCTGGCGTGGAGAATTCCATGGACAGTATAGTCCATGGAGTCACAGAGTCAGACATGAGAGACTTTCGCTTAATCTCATCTCAGGTGACAGGTCTCCTAATCTTGATGGGCTTCTCTGGTCCCTTTAATCTTGCCTCACTGGTTTCTTGGCTGCTGCTCCTCCTTTGATTAGCAACTGTTTTAATCCACCCTTTGGAACTCAGGGAAGGTCATGGGAGACTGAAGTCTTGCCTACAAGAAATGGGAGACAGGGAGGGGACATATGTATACTTAAGGCTGATTCATGTTGATGTTTGACAGACAACAAAATTCTGTAAAGCAGTTATCCTTCAACCAAAAAATAAATAAATTAAAAAAAGAAATGGGAGACAGAAAGGCCTCCATCCTGGGGAGCCCCATAGGGCCCTGCCTGGTTTCAAGATCACACCTGGTCTCTGGATGTAATGAAGCTCTGCTTCTTGACTGCAGAAAGATTTTAAAGTCTCATTGCAGAAAGACTTCAGTGAGAGACAAAGTAAGAAGTGGGTTTATTTAGAGAGAAACACACTCCACAGACAGTGTGGGCCATCTCAGAAGGTGAGAGCTGCCTGGATATATTCTTTTATGAAATGCCTATTCAAGTATTTTGTCCATTTAAGAAAATGAGTTGACTGTCTTTTCCTTATTGATTTGTAGAAGTTCTTTAACTATTTTAGATGCAAGTACTCTGTTGGGTACTGCAATTATTTTCTCCTACTCTATGGCTTTTTTCATTCTTTTAATGTTATCTTTTGATGAACAACAGCTTTTAAATTAAGCCCAGTTGGGTTTCCCAGGTGGCTCAGTGGTAAAGAATCTGTCTGCTGATGGAGGAGACTCAGGTTCGATTCCTGAGTCAGGAAGATCACCTGGAGGAGGAAATAGCAACCCACTCCAGTATTATTGCCTGGATAATTCCATGGACAGAGGAGCCTGGCAGGCTACGGTCCATGTGGTCACAAACAGTTGGACAATGACTGAGCACACATGTGCCAGTTTATCAACTCTTCCCTGTTTATCAACTCTTTCCAATAACATCAGTTCTTTTTGTGTGCAGTTAAAGAAATCTTTGTCAACCTCCAGATCATGAAGATAATTTCGTGTGTGTACTGTGAAAATAATTTATTTTACCTATCACATTTAGGTTTAAGATCCATCTGAAATTTGTATGTATGACATGAGGTAGAGGTCAAGATTCTTTTTACCCACAGGCAGATTTTCATTTGACTCATTTATTGAAAAGATCCTTCCCCACTGTGTTGCAATGATATATCTGCTGTTAAGTCAGACCAGTATGTGGTTCTGTTTCTAGAGTTTCTGTTCTGTCCCATTGGTTTATTTGCCTATTCTTGTGTACTACATTGAACAGAGCCCCCTCAAAATTAATATCAAACTGCTACTTCAGAATGTAACCTTAATTGGAAATATAATTTTTGCAGTCTATGTATTAGTTAAAATGAGGTCATATTATGATGAGGGTGGACCATAAATCCAATATGACTGTTGTTCTTAGAAGATGTGAGGACATACAGAGACACAGGGAAGGCCAGGTGAAGACAAAGGCAGAAACTGAAGTGATGTACCTACAAGTCAAAAAACACCAAGGATTGCTGATAACCATCCGGAACTAAGAGGCAAGGAAAGATCCTCCCCAGATAGCCTTCAGAGGTAGCATGGCCCTGTCAACACCTTAATTTTGAACTCCTAGCCTTTAGAACTGTGAGAGATTAATAAATTTCTGTTGTTTTAAGCCATCTAGCTTGTGGTTCTTTGTTACAGTAACCCTGGGAAACTAATGCACCTTGTGTCAATACCATGCCAGTTTTTTTTTTTTTTTTTTAAATAATCTTGGACTTACAGGATAGCTTCAAAAAATATCAGAGATCACATATACTTCTCGCCCTAGTTTTCCAATATTCACATCTTATACAACCGTAGTACAATGATCAAAAGCAGGAAATTAACACTGATATTTTGATATTAATACTCATATAGTATTAACCAAACAGATTTTATTTGAATTTCACCAGTTTTTTCACTAATATTTTTTTCCTATCTTGTGATCCAATTCAGGATCCCAGTTTGCCTCTAGTTACATCTCCTTAGCTTTTACTAATCTGTGACAGTTCCTTAGTTTTTCCTTGCTTTTCAGGATTCTGATGTATCAAACATGATCATTTGGTTATGGCAGTGTCTACTGGGTCTCCCCATTGTAAAATTATTATTTTCCCCTTTGCAACTGATTGATACCAGTTGCAAATATCAATATGAGTTGGGGGAGAGGTGTTGAAATTATGAAAATTTATTTTTTTCTCAAGCTTTTGCCCACTGATTTTACCATCAAGACATCCTGCTTGCAACAATTCTGTACTGTTTGCCTAGTGGTGGTTTCATGGTTTCCTAATTCCTTGTACATTAACTGGGATTATTCTGTTAGGAAAAGATGCCCCTTCTCCCTCATTTGTTTATATCAGCATGGACTCATGGATATTTGTGTTAATTTAATATGATCATTATTTTGTTGTTCAGAATAGACTTAGGCTTTTAGGCCCTCCTTCAGATTGACTCTTGTGGCCTTTCAACATGCCCTCATCCTTTTCCATGCATTTTCTAGCTCACTGGCACCAAAACATGTTACAAGCTCATCTTTTACTTTCCATGCTCAGTTGTGGAGTTAATGACTTCTCTCAAAGAGCCTTGATTCCTTTTACTACAGAATATCTGGGTGCTGGGTGAACAGCACTCTGTTTTCAGTATTGGATCTTTGTAACAAATTTTGGGGTCTGGTAGAGAAATATCAATAACCTCAGATATGCAGATGACACCACCCTTATGGCAGAAAGTGAAGAGGAACTAAAAAGCCTCTTGATGAAAGTGAAAGAGGAGAGTGAAAAAGTTGGCTTAAAGCTTAACATTCAGAAAACTAAGATCACGGCAACTGGTCCCATCACCTCATGGGAAATAGATGGGGAGACAGTGGAAATAGTGTCAGACTTTATTTTTTTGGGCTCCAAAATCATTGCAGATGGTGACTGCAGCCATGAAATTAAAAGACACTTACTCCAAAAAAAAAAAAATAAATAAAATAAAAGACACTTACTCCTTGGAAGGAAAGTTATGACCAATCTAGATAGCATATTAAAAAGCAGAGACATTACTTTGCCAACAAAGGTCCATCTAATCAAGGCTATGGTTTTTCCAGTGGTCATGTATGCATGTGAGAGTTGGACTGTGAAGAAAGCTGAGCGCCGAAAAATTGATGCTTTTGAACTGTTGTGTTGGAGAAGACTCTTGAGAGTCCCTTGGACTGCAAGGAGATCCAACCAGTCCATCCTAAAGGAGATCAGTCCTGGGTGTTCATTGGAAGGACCGATGCTGAGGCTGAAACTCCAGTACTTTGGCCACCTCATGCGAAGAGTTGACTCATTGGAAAAGACCCTGATGCTGGGAGGGATTGGGGGCAGGAGGAGAAGGGGACGACAGAGGATGAGATGGCTGGATGGCATCACTGACTCGACGGGCATGAGTTTGAGTAAACTCTGGGAGTTGGGGATGAACAGGGAGGCCTATCGTGCTGCGATTCATGGAGTTGCAAAGAGTTGGACACGACTGAGTGACTGAACTGAGTGTAAGTCCTTAAGCTTTGTTCTTAACTATTTTGGTTATTTTTGGGCCTTTGCATTTTCATATAAATTTCATGAGCTCATCAATTTCCACAAAAAACCTGTTGGGATTTTGAATGAGATTGTGTTTAATTTTTAGATTAATTAGGGAGAAGAACTGACATCTTTGTAAGATTGAATTTCCAACCTATGTATATGGTACACTCTATTTATTAGGTCTTCCTTCTCTGTACACATTTCTATGTATAACACTTACATATCCTTCACTAAATTTATTCCTAGGTATCTGATAATTTTTGATTTACTGTAAATGGTATTTAAAAATTTTTAAATTCTAATTCTTTGTCACTACTATATAGAAAAAAATGCAACTTTTGTACATTGATCCTGTATCTAGTGACTTGCAAAGTTCACATATTAATTCTAAACAGCTTATCTGCAGAAGTTTTTGGATTTAAAAATATACAATTATTTTGTCTGCAAATAGTAAAAGCTTAACCTTCACAGATTTTGTTCTTTATTCTTTATTTTACTTTTTTCCCCCTGCACTGGCTAGGACCTTGAGTACAATATTAAATAAAAGTGGTGACAGTGAATGTCCTTATCAATAGTTACTATTAAATACAATGTTTTCTCTAGATTTTTTTGTGGATATCTTTATTCAAGTAAACAAAGTTCCCTGTATCCTAGTTTTAGATTAAAAAAAAATCATGAATATGTATTGCTGCTGCTGCTGCTGCTAAGTCACTTCTGTCGTGTCCGACTCTGTGCGACCCCATAGATGGCAGCCCACCAGGCTCCCCGGTCCCTGGGATTCTCCAGGCAAGAATACTGGAGTGGGTTGCCATTTCCTTCTCCAATGCATGAAAGTGAAAAATGAAAGTGAAGTCGCTCAGTCGTGTCCGACTCTTGGACAGCCCACCAGATTCCCCCGTCCATGGGATTTTCCAGGCAAGAGTATTGGAGTGGGGTGCCATTGCCTTCTCCGAACATGTATTTATTTTTGTCAAGTGCTTTTTTTTCCCATCATACTTTTCCTTTTTACTGTTAATGTGGTACACTGTATTGACAGATTTTCAATCTTCATTCCTAGAACAAAACTCCATTTGGTTGTGATGTACCACCTGTTTGCACACCCCTGAATTTGATTTACTAATATTTTGTTCATGACAGAGATTAGTCTATAATTTTCATTCTTATAATGTCCTTGTCAGGCTTTGGAATCAAAATTATCTGGCCTCATTATTTGAGTTAAGAAATTATATCTTCCACTTCTCTTCTCTGGAAAAGTCATATAAGAGTAGTATTTTTTCCTTAAATATTTGGAGAAATTCACTGGTGAAGCTACCTGGCTTGCAGTTTCTTTGTGGGAATGCTTTTCTTATTAGATATATAGTTATTAATACTTTCTATTTCTTCTTGACTCAGTTAAAAATACTATCATTTTTTTACTTGTATTCATATAACACACAATTAACCATCTTAAAGTGTATAATCCAGTAGTATTTATTATAGTCACAATATTGTGAAACCACTAGTTCACTTTAATTTCAAAACTTTTTTGGGCTTCCCTGGTGGTCCAGTAGTTATGAATATGCTTTGCAATGCAAGGGACACCAGTTCAATCCCTGGTTCAGGAAGAGTCAGGCTGTGGAGGAACTAAGCCAGAAAGCTGCAACTACTGAGCTCACACACTGCAACCACTGAAGCCTGTGTGTAGAGCCCGTGCTCCACAATAAGAGAAGCCACTGTAATGAGAAGCCAGCACACTGCAATGAAGAGTAGCCCTGATGTGCCGCAACTAGAGAAAGCCCGAGTGCAGCAACAAAGACCCATCATAGCCAAAAATATATAAATAAATCTTTAAAAAACACACACACACATTTATTCATCAAAAATATGTGGTACTTATTAAGTAGTTGGTCCCCATCCCATCTTCCCTGCTTTCTGTCTCTATGGATTTGTCTATTATAGATACATTACATAAAATTAATCATATAACATATGACCTTTCTGTATCTGGCTTTTCATTTAGCATGTTTTCAAGCCTCTTTCTAGTTGTAGTAAGCATCAGTACACTGCTACTTTTTTATGGCTGAATATTTCACTGTATGTGTATGCCACAAACTGATTACCCATTTATCTGCTGATGAGCATTTGGGTTGTTTACACCTTTTGGCTCTCATGAATAATGCTATAAACATAGTATACAAACTTCCTTGCGGACATACTTCTTCATTTGTCTTGGGTATATACCTAGGAGTGAAATTTCTGGGTCTTATGGTAATTCTATGTTTAACTTTCAAAGAGTTGATGAACTCTTTTTCACAGTGACTATACCATTTTATTCTCCCACCAGCAATGTATGAGGGTTCCTATTTCTCCATATCCTTATCAACACTTATAATTTTCCATATTTTTGACTACAGCATCCTACCTGTTGTGAATTTTGTTGTGGTTTTAACTTATATTTCCTTAATGACCAATACTGTTGAACATCTTTTCATGTGCTTGTTGACCATCTATATATCTTCTTTAGAGAAATGGCTATCTAAGCCCTTCACCTATTTTTTTTTTTTAATACTTATTTATTTAGGCTGTGCTGGCTTGTGGTGGCTTCTCTTGTTGGGGAGCATGGGCTCTAGGCCACACAGGTTTCAGTAGTTGTAGTGTTTGGGCTCAGTATTTGTGGCTCATGGGCTTTAGTTGCCCTGCAGCATGTGGGATCTTCTTGGACCAGGGGTTGAACTGGTGTTCCTTGCATTGCAAGGTGGATTCTTAACCACTGGATCATCAGGGAAATTCCTTTTACTTATTTTTAAATTCAGTTGTCTTCTTGCTGTTAAGAAAAATCTTATTTTTCTTTATTTTCTAAAATTAAGGAGAATATAATATGTTAAAAAAATTTTTATAATGCATTTTGAAAGCCTAAGTAGGTAATATTCTTCCTTAGTTTAAACTGTTTTACCAAAAATTAAGGTTAGACATCAGAATAAGTCTTCCTCATGTCTGACACCACAGTAGATTTTTGATAGAACAATCACCATTAAATATGCATAATAATAGTACTATGCTACACTAAATGTAAAATAACACCAGTAATACAGTCATTACCCCTGGGAACCTCAATCAAAAGCAGTCACCAAGGTTCAGTTCAGTAGCTCAGTCATGTCCGACTCTTTGCGACACCATGGACTGCAGCACACTGGGCTTCCCTGTCCATCACCAACTCCCGGAGCTACTCAAACTCATGTCCATCAAGTCGGTGATGCCATCCAACCATCTCATCCTCTGTCATCCCCTTCTCCTCCTGCCTTCAATCCTTCCCAGCATCAGGGTCTTTTCAAATGAGTCAGTTTTCCCATCAGGTGGCTATAGTATTGGAGTTTCAGCTTCAGCATGAGTCCTTCCAATGAATATTCAGGACTGATTTCCTTTAGGATGGACTGGCTGGATCTCCTTGCTGTCCAAGGGACTCTCAAGAGTCTTCTCCAACACCACAGGTCAAAGGCATCAATTCTTCAGCACTCAGCCTTCTTTACAGTCCAACTCTCAAATCCATACATGACTTCTGGAAAAACCATAGCTTCGACTAGATGGACCTTTGTTGGCAAAGTAATGTCTCTGCTTTTTAATATGCTGTCTAGGTTGGTCATAACTTTTCTTCCAAGGAGCAAGTATCTTTTACATGGCTGCAGTCACCATCTGTAGTGATTTTCAAGCCCCCAAAATAAAGTCTGTCACTATTTCCATTGTTTCCCCATCTATTTACCATGAAATGATGGAACCAGATGCCATGATCTTAGTTTTCTGAATGCTGAGCTTTAAGCCAACTTTTTCACTCTCCTTTCCACTTTCATCAAGAGGCTCTTTAGTTCTTCACTTTCTGCTATAAGGGTGGTGTCATCTGCATATCTGAGGTTATTGATATTTCTCCCAGCAATCTTGATTCCAGCTTGTGCTTCATCCAGCCCAGCATTTCTCATGATGTACTCTGCATATTAGTTAAAAAAGCAGGGTGACAATATACAGCCTTGACGTACTCCTTTCCCTATTTGGAACCAGTCTGTTGTTCCATGTCCAGTTTTAACTGTTGCTTCTTGACCTTCATACAGATTCTCAGGAGGCAGGTCAGGTGGTCTGGTATTCCCATCTCTTTCAGAATTTTCCAGTTTGTTGTGATCCAAAGGCTTTGGCATAGTTATTTGGCCTATAGCCCTTATCTTCATTACCCCCATCATAGTTTGGCCTCAGGTTAAACAAGGGGGAGGGGACACAGCCCTACCCATCAATAGAAAATTGGATTAAAGACTTACTGAACATGGCCCTGCCCATCAGAACAAGACCCAGTTTCCCCCTCAGTTTCTTTCATCAGGAAGCTTCCATAACCCTCTTATCCTTTTCCATCAGAGGGCAGACAGAGTGAAAATCACAGTCACAGAAAACTAACCAATCTGATCACATGGACCACAGCCTTGTCTAACTCAATGAAACTATGAGCCATGCCGTGTATGGCCACCCCAGATGGATGGGTCATGGTGGTGAGTTCTGACAAAACATTGTCACCAAGGTGAGGAAGTCTAAAAGGCTGAATATTAATTCAGGGTCCATTCAGCTGACATTAGGACTCAGGACAGGCATGGGTGTGCATTTGTAATAAACACAAAAGGTAAATATTTAGGGAAGAAATAACAGGATCCATTAGAAGCCTCCACTGTAGGGATGCTAGAATGTTTTGTCAAATCTAAGACACCATTGCCAGTCTGAGGTCATGAAGATTTACCCTTGCTTTCTCCCAAGAGTTTTATTTTTTTAATTAATTAATTAATTTAAAAATTTTGGCTGTGCTGGGTATTACCAAAACAGCTTGGTAATTCATTGCAGTGTGTGGGCTTTCTCTAGTTGCTGTGGAAGGGCTTCTTGTTGCAGTTTGCAGGTTTTTCAAGTTGTTGCATGTGGGCATCTCTTATTGTGAAGCATGGGCTCGAGAGCACGTGGGCTCAGTAGTTGTAGCACGTAGGCTCAGGAGTTGCAGGACACAGGCTCTCTAGTTGCAATACTAGGGTTTAGTTGCCCCTCGGCCTGCGGGATCTTAGTTACCTGACTAGGGATCAAACCAGCGAACACTGCGTTGGAAGGCAGATTCTTAGCCACTGGACCACCAGGGAAGTCCCTCTCACAAGAGTTTGATAGTTTTAGCTCATACTTAGGTTGCTGATCTATTTTTTGAGTTAATTTTTATATAGGAAATGAGACAAGGGTTCAAATGTATTCTTTTGCATGTATTATTCAGTTGGTCCACCATTTGTTGAAGATGATTTGTTGAAGACACTATTCTTTTACCACTGAAGGGGCCTGGCACCCGTATCAAAAATCAACTGGCCATACCATACTACCCAAAGCAATCTACAGATTTAATGTGATCTCTATCAAATACCCATGACACTTACAATGGGCAGAAGATCTAAATAGACATTCTCCAAAGAAGACACACAGATGGCCAAAAAGCACATGAAAAGATGTTCAACATCACTAATTACCAGAGAAATGCAAATCAAAACTCATACCTGTCAGAATGGCCATCATCAAAAAGTCTGCAAACAATACATGCTAGAGAGGGTATGGAGAAAAGGGAGCCCTCCTGCACTGTTGGTTCAATATAAATTGGTGCAGCCACTATGGAGAACAGTATGGAGATTTATTGAAAAACTAAAAATAGAGCTACCATATGACCCAGCAATCCCACTTCTGGGATACACCCAGACTAAACTATAATTTGAAAAGATACATGCATCCCTGTGTTCAAAGTAGCACTATTTACAATAGCCAAGACATGGAAACAACCTCAGTGTCCATCAGCAGATGAATGGATAAAGATGTGACACATATATACGATGGAATATTTCTCAGCCATTAAAAAAGAATGAAATAGCAGCACTGTTTATAATAGCCAGGACATGGAAGCAACCTAGATGTCCATCAGCAGATGAATGGATAAGAAAGCTGTGGTACATATACACAATGGAATATTACTCAGCCATTAAAAAGAATACATTTGAATCAGTTCTAATGAGGTGGATGAAACTGGAGCCTATTATACGAGTGAAGTAAGTCAGAAAGAAAAACACCAATACAGTATACTAATGCATATATATGGAATCTAGAAAGATGGTAACAATGACCCTATATGTGAGACAGCAACAGAGACACAGATGTATAGAACAGTCTCTTGGACTCTGTGGGAGAAGGCAAGGGTGGGATGATTTGAGAGATTAGCATTGAAACATGTATATTATCATATGTGAAACAGATCGCCAGTCCAGGTTTGATGCATGAGACAAGGTGCTCAGGGCTGGTGCACTGGGATGACCCTGAGGGATGGGATGGGGAGGGAATTGGGAGGGGGGTTCAGGATGGGGAACATATGTACACACATGGCTGATTCATGTCAATGTGTGGCAAAATCCACTACAATATTGTAAAGTAATTAGCCTCCAATTAAATAAATTAAAAAAAAAGAGAATGAAATAATGCCATTTGGATGAACCCAGAGATTATCATACAAAGTATGATAGTAAATCAGATAGCAGTTAGCAGATGCCAACTATTATACATAGTATAGGAGGTGGAGTGGTAAAGAATCCACCTGTCAATGCAGTAGGCACAAGAGACACAGGTTTGATCCTTGGGTTGGGAAGATTCCCTGGAGTAGGAAATGGCAACCCACTCCAGTACTCTTGCCTGGAAAAGTCCATGGAAAGAGGAGCCTGGCAGGCTACAGTTCACAGGGTCGCACAGAGTCAGACACAGCTGAGAAACTGAGCACAACAACAGCAACATGGATAAACAACAGGGTCCTACTGTGTAGCACAGGGAACTATATTCAATATCCTGTGATAAACCATAATGGAAAAAAATGTATATATTGGGACTTTTCTAGTGGTCCAGTGGCTAAGACTCTATGCTCCCAATGCAGGGGTCCCAGCTTCAATCCCTGGTCAGGAAACTAGATCTTGCATGCTGTATTGAAGATCAAAGAACCTACATGCTGCAACTAAGACCTGGCACAGCCAAATAAATAAATATTAAAAAAAATATGTATAACTGAGTCATTTTGCTGTACAGCAGAAATTAATACAACATTTTAAATCAACTATTTCCATTAAAAAAAAAAAACCTATATGGAGAGCCACAACCCACCCCCCCCAAAAAAAACAAAACACCAAAACATCAATTCATCATTGATGTTTGGATTTACTTCAGGACTCTCAATTCTATTTTACTGATTTGTATGTTCATTCTTAATGCTGGTACCGCATTTGATTACTGTAGCTTAAAGTAGTTTTGAAATTGGGACGTATGAGTCTTCCTGCCTTTTTTCTTTTTCAATATATATTTATATGTTTTGGCTATTTGGGGCCCCCTGCAGTTATAAATGAACTGTTATTTTTCAGTTGCTTAATTGTGTCCAACTCTTTGCGCCCCATGGACTGCAGCACAGCAGGCTTCCTTGTCCTTTTCTGTCTCCCAGAGTTTGCTCAAACTCATGTCCATTGAGACAGTGATGCCATCCAACTATCTTATCCTGTCATCCCCTTCTCCTCCTACCCTCAATGTTTCCCAACATCAGGGTCTTTTCCAATAGTTGACTCTTTGCATTATGTGGCCAAATACTGGAGCTTTAACTTCAGCATCAGTCCTTCCAATTCAGGATTGATTTCCTTTAAGATTGACTGGTTTGATCTCCTTGCAGTCCAAGGGACTCTCAAAGAGTCTTCTCCAGCACCACAATTCGAAAGCATCAATTCTTCGGTGCTCAGCTTTCTTTACAGTTCAACTCTCACATCCATACCTGACTACTGGAAAAGCCACAGCTTCAACTATACGAACCTTTGTTGGCAGACTGATGCAAATTGATGTCTCTGCTTTTGAATATGCGACCTAGGTTTGCCAGAGCTTTCCCTCCAAGGAGCAAACATCTTTTTTTTTTTTTTTTTAGTTCTACCAGTTTATTGCTACCAACCGATCTCCCTCCACCCTCGTGCACACATGCTCAGTCATGTAACCCCATGGACTGCAGCCTGCCAGGCTCCTCTGTCCATGAACTTTTCCAGGCAAGAACACTGGAGTGGGTTGCCATTTCCTTCTCCAAGGAGCAAATGTCTTAATTTCACAATTGCAGTCACCGTCTGCAATGATTTTGGAGCCCGAGAAAATAAAGTCTGTCACTGTTTCCATTGTTTCTCCATCTATTTGCCATGAAATGATGGGACTGGATGCCATGATCTTTGTTTTTTGAATGTTGACTTTTAAGCCAGCCTTTTCACTCTCCTCTTTCACCTTCACCAAGAGGCTCTTTAGTTTCTCTTCACTTTTTACTATAAGGGTGGTGTCATCTGCATATCTGAGGTTATTGATATTTCTTCTAGCAATCTTGATTCCAGCATATGCTTCATCCAGCCCAGCATTTCGCATGATGTACTCTGCATATAAGTTAAAATTAAATAAGCATGGCAACAATATACAGCTATGATGTACTCTTTTCCCAATTTTGAACCAGTCCTGTTGCTTCTTGATCTGTATACAGGTTTCTCAGCAGGCAGGTAAGGTGGTCTGGTATTTGTTCACAGTAAAGTTTCCTAAGGCCCCCTTAACTTCACACTCCAGAATGTCTGGCTGTAGGTGAGTGATCACATGATTGTGGTTATCTGGGTCATTAAGACCTCCGAGGATCAGTTTTTCCATTTCTGTATCAAAGGTTATTGGAATTTTGAATCTTTGTGCTGAATCTGTTGATTGCTTTGAGGAATATTGTCATATTAATAATATTAAGTCTTCC
Organism: Cervus canadensis; assembly: GCF_019320065.1. NCBI lineage: Eukaryota > Metazoa > Chordata > Mammalia > Artiodactyla > Cervidae > Cervus > Cervus canadensis. The sequence continues at coordinate 50,303,664 of NC_057395.1, read as the reverse complement.
AGTTCCTGAAATCTTTCCATTAATTTAGGTTTTCTTTATTTCTGCAATATTTTATAGTTCTCAGTGTATAAGCTTTTCACCTCCTTGGTTAAACTTATTTCCTAGGATTTTAATTCTTTTGGATGCTACTGTAAATGTTTCATCTATTTCCTTTTCAGATTGTCCCTTGCTGGTGAACAGAAATATAACTGATTTTTTTGGTCTTACTTCTATATTCTCAAAGTTTGCTTGTCTGTTAGTCCTAGATTTTTTTTGTGTGTGTGTATATATTCTATGGGATTGTCTATATATAGAATCAGGTCATCTTCAAAAACAGATAGTTTTACTTCTTTCTTTCCAATTGAATACCCTCTATTTCTTTGTCTTGTCTAAATCTTCTGGCTAGAACTTCTAGTACAATGTTGAACAGTAATGGGGAAAGTGAGCCTCTTTTTTTTTTTTTTTTAATGAATATCCATGCTTTAATTTTTTTTTTACTGTTTCTGTTGAGAAATCAGATCCTTTTTTTTTTTTTTTTTAAAATACACAATGACAGGTATCTACCATTATGCAGTGCTTAGTCACTCAGTTGTGTCTGACTCTTTGCAACCCCATGGACTATAGCCTGCCAGGCTCCTCTGTCCATGGGGATTCTCCAGGCAAGAATACTGGGGTGGGTTGCCATGCCCTTCTCCAGCGGATCTTCCCAACCCAGGGATTGAACCCAGGTCTCTAGCATTGCAGGCGGATTCTTTACCATTTGAGCTACCAGGGAAACTCAATGGAGTGAACTAGCCAACCATGAATGAGATGGAAGAAAGAGAAGGAATGCTCCTGAGAAACTGTAATAACTACTTCACCAAACAGTTATTCAACAAGGTCTGAGATGCTTCCCAAATGAGAACTACTCAGGTAACAATGACTCAATTTGTCAAGGAACAGAGTATGATCACTACTACAAATCTATTAAGATCCAATCCTGTTATGTTTAAGCTAAACATAACATTTGCTATGTTTAACATAATACTATCCCCAAAGCACTATCAGTCCTCCATCATACTCTGGGTGTGCTCAGTTGTGTGCAACTCTGCGATCCCATGGACTATAGCCCATCAAGCTCCTCTGTCTGTGGAATTTTCCAGACAAGAATACTGGAGTGGGTTGCTATTTACTACTCCAATCATACTCTTATTAGGATGGAAATAATCAGAAAAAGCTGAATAAGAAAAAAAAAAAAGAGAGAGAAAGCTGATTTACTCTGTCACAGAAAAACAAAGTAACCAAAGTCATAGCAGTTACATGCATACATATATATGTATAACAATCACTGTGCTGTACACCTGAAACTAACATGACACTGTTAAACAACTATATCCAATATAAAATAAAAAATTTAATAAATAAATAAAACATACATGCTTTTACTGGATATGCTAGAAATACTCCTTATGGATAACAAAATGAAGATGTCCTAGACCATGCAAATGAAATCCACCATTATAGTAACATATAAAATAGTCTCACTGACCTACACATTCTTTTGCTTCACCTGTTCATCCCTCCCTCTCCCCTAGCTCCTGGCATCAAGTGATCTTTTTACTGTCTCCATAGTTTTGCCTTTTTCAGTATGTCATATAGTTAGAATCATATAGTATGTAGCCTTTTCAAATTGGCTTCTTTCACTTAGAAATATGTGTTTAAGATCCCTCTATGTCTTTTCAAGGAATCGGGTGGAGAGGGAGGTGGGAGGGGGGATCGGGATGGGGAATAAGTGTAAATCTATGGCTGATTCATATCAATGTATGACAAAACCCACTGAAATGTTGTGAAGTAATTAGCCTCCAACTAATAAAAAAATTAAAAAAAAAAAAAGGCACAGCTCTCTTCAGTTCAGTACATTAATTTAGCTCAAGTAGGTTAACATCCTAGTTTAAATAAATGTGTTAGCAGAGAAAAATTACCTTCTAATTTCATTTTTATAAAAATTTTGCTGCACTAGATGCCATACTGAAATAAAATATTTTTTATGTTTTTAGAATGCTGAACTGAACAGGCCTGAAAAAAAAAAAAAAAAAAAAGTACATCGTTAACCAAAAAAAAAAAAAAAAAGATCCCTCTATGTCTTTTCAATGCTAGATATAACTCATTTACTTTCAGTGCTGAATAACACTCTATTATCTAGATCACTACAATTCATTCATTCAATGAAAGATATCTTGGTTGCTTCCAAGTTTTGGTAATTATGGGTACAGCTTCTTTCTACAAACATCAGTGTGCTGGTTTTTGTGAGGATGTAAGTTTTTAAATATTTCAGATATGCCATGTAGCAAAATTCTCTTTTTACAGAAATTCATTTCTCTCTCTGTGTGTATATGTGTGCATGCATGCATGTGTGTAATGTTTTCTCTTAGTCATGGATTGTCAGCCATTTTACAAGAAAACACTCCCCTCCAAAAGCCCATTTTTCTGTGGTTTGTTGAACTTCTTTATTATTATTATTTTTTAAAATTTTATTTATTTATTTTTGGCTGTGCTGGGTTTTTGTTGTTGCGTGGGCTTTTCTCTAGCTGTGAGCAGGGGCTACTCTCAAACTGCAGTGCATGGGCTTCTTACTGCAGTGGCTTCTATTGCTGTGGAGCATGGGCTCTAGAGTGTGCAGGCTTCAGCAGTTGCAATTCCCAGGCTCTAGAGCACAGGCTCAACAGTGTGGCTCATGGGCTTAGTTGCTTCATGGTATATGGGATCTTCCTGGACAAGGCTGGATTATGTATCACTGAGCCACCAGAGAAGCCTTAAGTAATATTTTAGATTGCACTATTTTGTCTTGCATTTGCTATGGCAGATGCATTTAACAGAAATATCTTTTTGCTATTCCAGGAAACATTCTAGTAATAATAAATTGTGACTTATTTAGCCATTCCCTTCTCTAGGGGATCTTTTCAACCCAGGGATTGAAACTGGGTCACCTGCATTGCAGGCAGATTTTTTACCATCTGAGCCACCAGGGAAGCTTGAAAGGAGGTAAGAATGGGGAATATTTTGTTTTCCTTAAGTATTGGGTTGGCCAAATAGTTCGTTTGTTTTTTTCTGTAGCAATTTATGGGCAAACCTGAATGAACTTTTTGGCCAACCTAACAGCTTACCATCTGTTACTAAAAGAAAAGTAAAGTAGGTTCTCGTCTTCATTAAAAAATTCCAGGCTCAAAAACGTTTTAATATTGTAAATCAACTGTACTTCAATAGAAAAGTTTTAGAATATCCTCAGTGTACAAATCTGTCCTTTGAGTGTGATTATGAAATTCTGAAGTGGTTATTTTGGAAATGAAGTCTGAAAAATATGATTTATTTTTATTTTTTTAAGTGGTTAAGAGCACATGCTCTAAGGTCAGACACAACTAGCTTTGGGTCCCAAGTCTAACCAATTTTCATCTGTGTGACTATAGGGAAATTATTTAACTTCTGAAAAATAAAGATAATAAGGTTACCTTGTTTAATTGCAGTGCACACACAGCACAGGGTCTGGCACACAGTAAGTACCTAATAAATATTGATTCCTAAAGTGTATCGAAGTGGTAAAGAATCTGTCTGCCAAGCAGGAGATGAGGGTTCAATCCCTCGGCTGGGAAGATCCTTTGGAGAAAGAAATGGCAACCCAATCCAGTATTCTTGCCTGGGAAATCCCATGGACAGAGGAGTCTTGCAGGCTACTGTCCAGGGGGTCGCAAAGAGTCAAACATGGCTTAGTGACTAATAAAAATTCATAAATATTATATCTATAAATATAATATTAAAGAGAATGAGCTAGTTGTGGAGGAATTGTGAGAATGAATGAATCATGGACCCACCTTAATTTTAGAACATTTGTTAATTACCATAGGTTTAAAACACTTTAAGGGCAGAAAGCTGATTTATTATTGACTGCTTAACATATATTAAAGCAACATAGAATGAAAATTGATTACCTAATCAAGTAGCAACAGAAGAGTAAACTAAGGATGAAGACAAATATAGCAGTGCCGAAAACCACAATATATATGTTGAGTGGCAGGTTCTGGAATCCAATATTAGGCATCCTGAAGTTGTAATGTGGGAAGTCCGAGCTCATGGATGAACTGTGGGGAAACAAAAGAATGAGAAAAAATTAGGTTATAAACACTAAAAACCATGATTACATTATTTTGTATAATACATGTATAGAGGAAAAATTTTTAATAAGGCTTGATCCCATTTAAAACAAATATGACAGATGAGGGTTAATATCCTTGCTATTAATTCATTTATCACACCACAAATACTTATTTAGTACTTACTATGTATCTGGCACTATTCCAGAAGCTTGTGATCCTACCTAAAACACTTTACAAAAAGGTATTCACAGAGAGGTACTTCACTGAAATAAAGGCAATAATCAATAAATACATGAAAATGTTCACCTCAAAGAAGTGGAAAGGGAAATAAAAGAAGTTTAAAGATTTTTAAAAACTCTTGAGCTTTTAAAGTAATAATATTTATAATGCTAAAATACTGGAAATAACTTACTGTCTCACAAGAAGATAATGATTAAATAATTATATAGAGTCATATGTTATAATATTATTTGGCCATGAAAACCTGTTTTCATTAACTTTTAAATTTTAATAAAGATATGCAGGAAAAATTAAGCAATATATAAATTGTATACAAAATATGATCCCAATTTGGTGGACTATATATGTAAATACATGTGTATATATAGGTGTGGACATGTGTGGCAGAAAAAAGCCTTAAAGCCAACACAGCAAAATGTTTTTTTAATTTGTTTTTTTCTCTTAATATTTATATTTTATTGAAGTATAGTTGATTTACAATGTTTCAAATGCACAGCAAGGTGAATATACACATACATTATTTTTGAAACTATTTTCATGATAGTTTGAAAATAATTTCAAAATAGATCTTGAAACTATTACAAGATATTGACTATACTTCTCTGTGCTAATACAGTGAACCTCTGTTGCTTGTTGCATATCTTTTTTTAAAAATTTGAATCTAGCACTCTATTCATAGTAAGTCAGATAGGTGGAATCAAAATGTCATACATTTTTTAGTTAGGCAAAAATTCATAAGTTTTCTAAAATAGATATATTATGCATATTATTTATATATAGTATGCAAAAGCTTTTATGCTACCTTTGATAAAGCCTTGAGAAAGAACAACAACAAAAAAAGAGATGGAGAAATTGAAAAACATAAACTAAATGAAATGGGAGCACTGAATATGACATAGAAAAAGTAAAACAAACTAGATAAAAGTAAAAGATCATCATATAATTCAGTTGTTTTTAAACATGGATGCTCATTAGAAACATATCTAGAGCTCTGGTGAAAAAAAAGCAATACTTTGGCACTTGCATTTTTCAAAAAATTCCTAGATAATTCAGATATGCATCTGGATTTTAAAAAGTGATTGCAGGTATTTCTATTACATGGTAATTTTGGTGATATAGAGTTCTGTTATTTTTTTGTTGACCAATCATGATACAATGGTATTAAGTGAATAATAGTTACATAATCACAATAGTAAAAGATGTTTAGTAGTTTTCACAATCAATATCCAGAAAAAAAAAAGATGATTATAATTGTAAGCCATAATGGGAACATGATTAACCTAATATAAAATAATTACATACAATTTGGAGGGTTAAGCAAAATGATGTGCTAAGTGGAAGTGCATACACGAACATGTTTTCATCCACCCAGCCAGTCTATGTCTTTTGACTGGTGCATTTAATCCATTTATATTTAAGGTAATTATTGATATATATGATCCTATTCAGCTCAGTTCAGTTCAGTTCAGTGGCTCAGTCGTGTCCAACTCTTTGCGACTCCGTGAATCGCAGCACGCCAGGCTTCCCTGTCCATCACCAACTCCCGGAGTCCACTCAAACTCATGTCCATTGAGTCGGTGATGCCATCCAACCATCTCATCCTCGGTCATCCCCTTCTCCTCCTGCCCCCAATCCCTCCCAGCATCAGGGTCTTTTCCAATGAGTCAACTCTTCGCATGAGGTGGCCAAAGTGTTGGAGTTTCAGCTTCAGTATCAGTCCTTCCAGTGAACACCCAGGACTGACCTCCTTTAGGATGGACTGGTTGGATCTCCTTGCAGTCCAAGGGACTCTCAAGAGTCTTCTCCAACACCACAGTTCAAAAGCATCGATTTTTTGGTGCTTAGCTTTCTTCACAGTCCAACTCTCACATCCATACATGACCACTGGAAAAGCCATAGCCTTGATTAGATGGACCTTTGTTGGCAAAGTAATGTCTCTGCTTTTTAATATGCTATCTAGGTTGGTCATAACTTTCCTTCCAAGGAGTAAGCGTCTTTTAATTTCATGGCTGCAATGATCCTATTACCATTTTCTTAACTGTTTTGGGTTTATTTTCTGTAGGTCTTTTCCTTCTCTTGTGTTTCCTGCTTAGAGAAATTAATTTAGCATTCGTTGTAAAGCTGGTTTGGTGGTGCTGGATTCTCTTAACTTTGGCTTGTCTGGAAAACTTTTGATTTCTTCATCTAACCTGAAGGAGAATCTTGCTGGGTAAAGTATTCCTGGTTATAGGTTCTTCCTTTTTATCACTTTAAATATATCGTGCCATTCCCTTCTGGCTTGTAGAGTTTCAGTTGAGAAATCAGCTGATAGCCTGATGGGAATTCTCTTGTTGCTTTTAATATTTTATCTTTGTTTTAAATTTTTGTCAGTTTGATTACCATGTGTCTTGGTGTGTTCCTCCTTGGGTTTATCCTGCCTGGACTCCCTGTGCTGCCTGGACTTGGTTGACAATTTCCTTTCCCATGTTAGGGAAGTTTTCAGCTGTTATCTCTTCAAATATTTTCTCAGGTCCTTTCTTTCTTCTCCTTCTGGGACCCTACAGTGTGAATGTTGCGGCATTTAATGTTGCCCCAGAGGTCTCCTAGGCTGTCTTCATTTCTTTTCATTCTTTTTTCTATATTCTGTTCTGCAGCACTGATTTCTACCATTCTGTCCTCCAGGTCACTTATCTGCTCTTCTGACTCAGCTATTCTGCTATTGATTCTTTCCACTGTATTATTCACCTTTGTTCTTTAGTTTTTCTAGGTCTTTGGTAAACATTTCTTGCATCTTCTTAATTATTTTTCTGAGATCCTGGATCATCTTCATTATCATTATTCTGAATTCTTTTTCTGGAAGTTGCCTATCTCCACTTCATTTAATTGTTTTTCTGGGGTTTTATCTTATCCCTTCTTCTGGGACATAACTTTCTGCTTTTTCATCCTGATTAACTTTCTGTAATATGATTTTTGTTTAAGCCACTGTGGGACTGTGGTTCTTGCTTCTTCTGTCTGCCCCCTGATGGAGGAGACTGAGAGACTTGTGTAAGCTTCCTGACAGGAGAGACTGGAGGTGGGAAAAACTGAGTCTTGCTCTGGTGGGCAGGGCCTCCCTCAGTAAAACTTTAATCCAATTATCTGCTGATGGGGTGGGGCTGCACTCCTTCCCTGGTAGTTGTCTGGCCTGAGGTGACCCAGCCGTTGGGTCTACAGGCTTTATGGTAGGGTTTATGGCGACCTCCAAGAGGGCTTACGCCAAGGGGGGCCTTCCCGCCCCAATGCTGCTAGTGCCCCTGTTCCTGTGGTGAGCCCCTGCTGACGCATGCCTCCTCAGGAGACTCTCCAACACTAGCAGGTAGCTTTGGTTCTGTCTCCTATGGGGTCCCTGCTCCTTTCCTCTGGGTCTTGGTGTAGGCAAGATTTTGTTTGTGCCTTCCAAGACTGGAGTCTCTGCTCCCCTCAGTTCTGTGGAAGTCCTATAATCAAATCCCACTGGCCTTCAAGGTCAGATTCCCTGGGGATTCCCAGTTCCTGTGTTGGATCCCCAGGCTGGGAAGCCTGAGGTGGAGTTTGGAACAGTTACAACAGTGGGAGAACTTCTTTGGTATTATTGTTCTCTAGTTTGTGGGGCACCCACCCGGTGGGTATGGGGTTTGATTTTATTGTGATGTGTGCCCCGCCTACCATCTCACTGCAGCTTCTTCGTCTCTGGATGTGGGGTATCTTTTTTGGTGGGTTCCAGTGTCCTCCTGTCGATGGCTGTTTAACAGCTAGTTGTGATTTTGGGGCTCTTGCAGAATGAGATGAGCGCACATCTTTCTACTTTGCCATCTTGAACTGGAAGCTCCAACATATCAAAATGTTAATAATGGCTTGTAGCTTACTAGTCATTTTTATTTTCTTCTTCTTTTTTTTTTTTTAAACACTTTATTAAATCAGATTATGGGCAACTCCCTGATGGTCCAGTGGTAAGGACTTTGTGCTTCCATTGCAGGAGGCATAGGTTTGATCCCTGTTCAGGGAACTAAGATCTTGCAAGCTGTGTGGCGTGGCGGGAAGAAAAAAAATCTCCCCTATTTTACAGATGAGGAGTTTTGGTGACATAGACATGACTGACCAAGTATGTATGGGAGTCAAGGACTCTCCAACTCCAAAGCCAGTGCCCTCAGCCTATATGCTCTAGTTTTAATAATCAGAAAACAGCAAATAATGTTTAAGCACTAAAAGGGGACTATTTCTGCTGATTAGTTTAATAATACTTATTGATCATTGTACAGTTAAAATTCCATGAATGAAGGTTGCCCCCTTCTTTATGGGATAAGCTACAGTGATAAAGTGGCTCATACCTTCATGTTAGAATTTTCCTTGTCATTTTGATTCATTAGAAAATAAAGAGCAACTGCCAGGCTTGATTATCAAGACCCATAATGGTAACTGGATTACAACTATGACTACTGCCAAAATCAAAACAAAATAAAACCACATCAAACAAAATGATTCTACTTTTATTAATCAAAGGCACATTACAAATGTGTTTGCAAATCTTTAGAGTCCTTGTTGGTTCCTGGAAGAGTATATTTATATGATAGACAACATGGAGATACTTGACTGGTTGTATCAGAAACCTCAGTGTTATTATCAATTTAATTTCCAACTTCTAATAACTTATACCAGGAAGTCAACAGCTGCAAAGCACTATTTCATCTCATGGAAACTCCTAAGAACTTCCAGACATAAATAATGTGTAATATTTATTTATGAACATTCAGCCTTTTTCTGCAGATTTTATTCAAATATATAATTTCCTTTTTCTTACACTCAAATCTGCTAGGAAGAGAAAGCAGTAGTTCAGGAGTACTTTACCAAATATATCTAGCACACATATTGTACAGCTCTAAGAAAGTTACAGCTGTGCAAACTTAACTCTTCCACATTGCTAATAGGGCTTCACTTGACTCCTGCTACAGTCAAGACTATCCCTCAATCCTTTAGAAATACCCCTCAGTAGACAAATTTTGCTTGGTAAAATAATTCTTACATTAGGAAAAACGAGATTAAATGCACATGTTGGGAAGAGTAAGAGAAAAAATAGGCAAACATATGGAAAATATGGTGGAAAAAGGGACAGGTTTGCACTCAGCAACTCTGGATATTGTTTCCAGAATGTCACTAGGTAGATGTCAATATTTGGTCAATCTATATACCTCACTGGGACAATGCTTCAAAGGATTCCTGAAAGGATAAAATAGATGGTAGATACTGAAGTATCTGAAAACTCTTAAGAGTTAGGACAAAATACTAAGGACAAAACATGTATGTGTGTGCGTGCTGTTTACAATAGCCAGCACATGGAAGCAACCTAATGTCCATTGACAGAAGAATGGATAAAGAAGATGTGGTACATATATACACTGTAATACTACTCAGCCATTAAAAAGAATGAAATTGTGCTATTTGTAGCAACATGGACACACCTAGAGATTGTCATACTGAGTAAGTCAGACAGGGAAGAAATATCCTATGACATCCCTTATATGTGGAATCTAAAAATAAATGATACAAATGAACTTACTTAGAAAACAGAAAGAGGGGTTTCTCTGGTGGCTCAGTGGTAAAGAATCCACCTGCCAACAAAGGAGATGCAGGTTTGATCCCTGGTCCAGGAAGATTCCACATGCCAAGGAGCAACTAAGCCAGTGTATCACAACTATTGAGCCTGTGCTCTAGAGCCCAGAAATCACAACTACTGAGCTGCAACTATGAAGTCTATACACCAGAACTACAGAGTAGCCACTGCTCGCTGCAACAAGTGAAAAATGAGCAGCAATGAAGACCCAGCACAGCCAAAAATAAATAAAATTATAAAAAAAAAAACCCCAAACAGAAAGAGACTCACAGACTTAGAGAACAAACTTATGGTTGTTGGGGAAGGGGAATGATGGGGTGGGGAAGGATAGTTAGGGAGTTTAGGATGGACATGTACACACTGCTATTTTAAAGTGGATAACCAACAAGGACCTACTCTATAGTATACAGAACTCTGCTCAATGTTATGTGGCAGCCTGGATGGGAGGGGAGTTTGGGGAAGAATGGATACATGTATATGCACTGCTGAGTCCTTTCACTGTTCACCGGAAACTATCACAACACTGTTTGTTAATGATTTATACCTCAATACAAAATAGAAAGTTTTTTTAAAAAAGAGTACACTGTATAGTGCAGGGATTATGTAATGTTTTACACAATAATAACTCAATTAAAAAATGTTTGCCAAAAGAATCAGAGAACCAAAAGAGTTAAAATCTTTAAGTAATAGAAATAGCTACAAAACATAGTCTTATTTAAAATAGGATGGTTTAAGTGCTAGAAATGCATTAATATAATGCATCTAGGATCTTTTCTGTACTTGACAAATAAAAAGCAGCCAATAAATGTTGATTATTACCGTTAAAAATGTGTTATTTTTATCAGATGACTGACTGAGAAGTACCTTAGTGAAAGCAAAAACACTGTTAAGATATATGTAAAGATTTACTAAAACAATGATACAAATGAACTTCCTTATAAAACAGAAAGAGACTCACAGACTTAGACAATGAACTTAGAACTGCCAGGGCAGGGGTGGTGGAGAGTGGTTGGTGGGAAAGAAGCGGGGAAGGGATAGTTAGGGAGTTTGGGATGGACATGTACTTACTGCTATAATTAAAAAGGTGAACCAGCAAGGACCTACTGTATGGCACAGGCAACTCTGCTCAATGTTATGTGGCAGCCGGATGAGAAGGTAGTTTGGCGGAGAATGGATATGGCTGAGTCACTTCACTGCTCACCTGAAACTATCACAATGTTAACTGGCTTTACCCCAATACAAAATAAAAAGTTAAAAATAAAAGTGTGTGTGTGTATGTACATTTTGGCAAGGGGTAGGTGAGAGCCCCTTGGACTGCAAGGAGATGCAACCAGTCCATCCTAAAGGAGATCAGTCCTGGGTGTTCATTGGAAGGACTGATACTGAAGCTGAAACTCCAGTACTTTGGCCACCTCATGCGAAGAGTTGACTCACTGGAAAAGATGCTGATGCTGGGAGGGATTGGGGGGCGGGAGGAGAAGGGGACGACAGAGGATGAGATGGCTGGATGGCATCACTGACTCGATGGACATGAGTTTGAGTGGACTCCGGGAGCTGGTGATGGACAGGGAGGCCTGGTGTGCTGCGATTCATGGGGTCACAAAGAGTCGGACACGACTGAGCGACTGAACTGCACTGAACTGAAGGGGAGAGGGATGACATTTAAAAAAATAGTAGATAACATAAAAGATGCCCTGGCAGAGATCAAATCTCTATAAAAGATTCTACCAAACCAACTGCTCCTTTCTCAAGGAACTCCTCTGCACACACTGCCAAACTTGTGCCAAACTGGCCACCAGAGGCAGGAAACCTATTCTGGCCAAAGGCAATCATCATATAGGCCAGCTGGGAGTGAACCAGTGGTGTGAGAATCTCACCCTGTAGGGGTCCTTGTACTAGGTGGCACCACCAACTCTGGGGGAATTCTGAACAGAGATACAGACAGGGAGTACTAGAGATAGCACTGTCATCAGAAGGAAGAGATGTCTGCCTCAGTGCTCCTGGAGGCTGGCTGTTTCTTATGAGTCCTCCCTTCTCAGGGAGGAATGGGGGTTGACAGGGGATACACTGATGTAGAACACATTTTAGGAATCATTACCCTGGTAAATGGAATTGCTTAGCTACAACTGATCTATTTCCCAACAGTCTAAGTAGATGGTGTATTATTCCAAGATGTTAACCTGGTCTATATATATTAATTTTATAATATTTTCATTATAATATTTTGGCATGAAATACGAATAATTTTTTAAAAATAAGTCAACCTTTAAAAAGAAAGCTACTGTTCAAGATCCTCATAATAAGCTAAGTATTCTTTGCTATTTAGCTATTACAAATGTAAAAGTTACTTAGTAACTGCTCTTTGTGGGAATGAAGAAAAGAAATAGAACATCCAGTACACTGTTGGATCTTACTTGGCACGTCTGACTTCATTCACATGAAAATTTTTTCCCCCTTTATGCAGTTCATAGTCCCTGAAATCTCTAATCTCAGTGTAAATTTCAAATTATCTAGTAAGTTTGTTAAAAAAGAAAGAAAAAGACAGAAATATCTGATTTTTTTTTAATCAGCGATGGGATTTTTTTTCCACCAAGATACAAAAGGAATAGACATTTAGCCCCACTGAGGACCTAAGCTTAACACAGTACACCACAGTTAGATGGGCTGTAGCAGGTGTTTTGTTGAAGTATGTTTGGTGGCCTCATTCTTCTTAGACCAGTTCCTGGTCCTAGCCAGCATCCTCCCAGTAGCCAGTACTCTACTTTTGCTTTAAAAATGCTCAGAAAAAGAAGAGACACCAGTATTTTCTAATTACACCAGTAATTAGACTGCTGTATTCTTTAATTTATGGTTCACAAGCCATTAAAGACCATATATTTCTTATAAATACAAGACATTCAAGAAAAACTTTCTAAGAAAAATTATTTTAGACTTTGTTAATCTTTAAAAAAACCAGAGATATAATTCATATTAAAAATGCACCCAGGTGTATAGGTCAAGGAATCTGCACAAATGAATATACCCTTGTTACCACCATTCTAATCAAGATGCAGAATATTTCTTTATCCCCAGAGAGTTCCCCGTACCCCTTTGCCATTAATCACCACTCCCAACTACTGATCTGATTTCCATCATTACAGATTAATTTTCCATATGTTAGGATTTCATATTCAAATGAAATCACACAGTATGTATTCTTTTGTGTTTAGCTTTTGGTCTCTCAATAGGTGAGAGACTCTTAACAAACAGCTCTATAAAATAATTCATGTTATATCCCTAGTTTGTCCTACTTATTCTATTATCCACAACTGGTATCCCCTAAAGATCACTAACTTCATCTTTGAATGTATCAATTTTATGGTTAGTTTTTAGGTAGTTCTTTTTTTAAAAAAAAAGGTTTATTTTAATTTTTGACTGTAGTAGGTCTTTGTTGCTGTGCATGGGTTTTCTCTAGTTCAAGCAAGCATGGGGTACTCTTCATTGTGGTGTGTGAGCTTCTCATTGTGGTGGTTTCTCTTATTAAAGAGCACAGGCTTCAGGCAAGTGGGCTTTAGTAGTTGTGGCTCACAGGTTCTAGAGAATGGGCTCAGTTATTGTGGCCTATGAGCTTAGGTGCTCCAGGGCATGTAGGATCTTCCTGGAACAGATATCAAACACCCATCCCCTGCACTGGCAGGTAGATTCATAACCACTGGACCAGCAGGGAAGCCCTGGATATTTATTTCTAAAACAAAATTCCTGGTTATCCTATTTAGGTGTCCCTTGGACTGTCAAGAAGATCAAACCAGTCAATCCTAAAGGAAATCAACCCTGACTATTCACTGGAAGGAGTGATGCTGAAACTCCAATACTTTGGCCACCTGATGCAAAGAGCCGATTCACTGGAAAAGACTGATGCTGGGAAAGATTAAAGGCAAAAGGAGAAGGGGGTGGCAGAAGATGAGATGGTTAGATAGCATCACCGACTCAATGGACGTGACTTTGAGCAAACTCCAGGAGACAGTGGAGGATAGAGAAGCCTGGCATGCTGCAATCCACGGGGTCACAAAAAGTTGGATATGACTTAGTGGCTGAACAACAACACTATTTTCATGGAAGAACATTTCACCATGTCCTTTACATGGGTGCTCCTTTCCATTTTTAAGTCTTTCTTCAGTGTAATACTTTCTACTTATTACTTTTTAAAAGTCTTCAACAGAGGAAATGTGTAGCTTGATTCACTCATCATATTTTGCTTCAGTCAAAATCTCAGGCAAAGCAGGAACTCCAAGGTGCTCAAGACTGGAATGGTGAAGCCCCTTTTATGGTGAGATATCTGCTGATATGGGCATGTCTCCTGGGGCCAAGGGAACACAAACTCAAGCTTGCAGCCTAGCCTAGGTGGGTTCCTGCATTAAGCCAGGAGGTAATATAAAGAAAGTGCACACACACAGCCTCTTTCATTTACGCTGTTGTTGATTATTTTCACTGTTTACTTCCATTTAATCATGAAAAAAACCCTCTGCATCTATTGTCCTATACATCTGTTCATAGGAAACATGTATAGCTAACAAACACATAGTCACATAGTCAACAAGAGAGTCTGAAATGCAGTAATTGGGTGCAACCTCAAAAATGACAGAATGATCTTAGTTCATTTCCAAGGGAAACCATCCAGCCTCACAGTAATCCAAATCTATACCCCAACCGCTGATGCCAAAGAAGGTGAAGTTGACTATGAAGACTTACAACACCTTCTAGAACTAACACACACACAAAGATGTCCTTTTAATCATAGAGAATTGTAATGCAAAAGTAGGAAGTCAAGAGATACCTGGAATAACAGGCAAGATTGTCCTTGGAGTACAAAATGAAGCAGAGCAAAGGCTAACAGAGTTTTGTGAAGTAAACACACTGGTCATAGCAAACATCCTTTTCCAACAACACAAGAGACAACTCTACACATGGACATCACCAGATGGTCAACACTGAATCAGACTGATCATGTTCTTTGCAGCTGAAGATGGAAAATTTTTATACAGTCAGCAAAAACAAGATCTGGAGCATACTGTGGCTCAGATAGTGAGCTTCTTATTGCAAAATTCAGGCTTAAATTGAAGAAAGTAGGGAAAACCACTAGGCCATTTAGCTATGACCTAAATCATGACCCTTATACAGTGGAGATGACGAACAGATTCAAGGGACCAGATCAGTTCTTCAGAGTGTGTGAAGAACTATGGACAGAGGTTTGTAGCACTGTACAGGGGGCAGTGACCAAAACCATCTCAAAGAAAAAGAAATGCAAGAAGGCAAAATGGTTGTCTGAGGAGGCTTTACAAATAGCGGAGGAAAGAAGAAAAGTGAAAGGAAAGGGAGAAAGGGAAAGATACACCTAACTGAATGCAGAGTTTCAGAGAACAGCAAGGAGAGATAAGCAGGCCTTCTTAAATGAACAAGGCAAAGAAATAGAAGAAAACAATAGAATGGGAAAGACTAGAGATCTCTTCAAGAAAATAAGAACAATTAGAACCAGACACGGAACTATAGACTGGTTCAAAATCAGGAAAGGAGTACATCAAGGCTGTATATTGTCACTCTGCTTATTTAACTTGTATGCTGAGTACATCATGTGAAAAGCCGGACTGGAAGACTCACAAAATAGAATCAAGATTGCCAGGAAAAATACGAACAACTTCAGATAAGCAGATGATACCACCATAATTGCAGAAAGTGAAGAGGAACTAAAGAACCTCTTGATGAAAGTGAAAGAGGAGAGTGAAAAAGCTGGCTTAAAACTCAACATTCAAAAAACGAAGATCATGGCATCCAGTCCTATCACTTCATGGCAAAGAGATGGGGAAAAAATGCAAAGAGCAGCAGATTTTATTTTCTTGGGGTCAAAAATCACTGTGGATGTTGACTGCAGTCATAAAATTAAGACGCTTGCTCCTTGGAAGAAAAGCTACGAAAAACCTAGACAGCATATTAAAAAGCAGAGACATCACTTTGTTGACAAAGTTCTGTATAGTCAAAGCTATGGGTTTTTCCAGTAGTCATGTGTGGATGTGAGATTGGGACCATAAAGAAGGTTGAGTACCGAATAATTGGTGCTTTCAAACTGTGGTGCTGGAGAAGACTCTTGAGAGTTCCTTGGACAGTAAGGAGACCAAACCAGTCACTCCTAAAAGAAATCAACCCTGAATATTCATTGGAAAGACTGATGGTGAAACTGAAGTGCCAATACTTTGCCCACCTGATATAAAGAGCCAACTCACTGGAAAAGACCCTGATGCTGGGAACAATTGAGGGCAAGAGAAGGGGACGAGAGAGAATGAGATAGTTGGATGGCATCATCGACTCAATGGACATGAGTTTGAACAAACTGCATGAAAGAGTGAAGGACAGGGAAGACTGGTGTGCTGTAGTTCATCAGGTTGCAAAGAGTCAGATATAACTTACTGACTGAACAACAACAAGAACAATTGTTACCACTGTGGAAAACTTGGCAAAGTACACAAGGGATCTCTGTATTACTTCTTACAACTACATATGAATCTACAATAATTAAAAAAAATCAGTTAAGAAAAAAATGTTTCAAAATTCAAATGACGAATTCAAATGAAAAATAGCCATTTCATACAAAAAGTCAGGAAAAAGGAGGTGAAACATATAGAAAACAAATAGCAAATGGTACATAAATCAAGCACAGTAAGAATAACATATATGTGAATCAACTACTCCAATTAAAGGCAGACATTGGCTGACTGGATTAAAACAAGCAAAAACAAAACTAAAGCCCCAAACCCATAAAAGAAGATCTAGCTACATGGGTTTTTTAATTTTTTTTAAGCAAGAAATGCACTTTATATTCAAAGACAGGATGATGGAAAAAGCTACATCTTGCAAAAAATATGCATAAGAGAGATAGAGTGGCTATGTCAATATAAGACAAAATATACTTTAACACAAAAAAATTTACCAAAGATGTTTTACAATAAAACAGTCAATTCGTCAGTAAGATAGGTCAACGTAACAACTGATCCCCAAAATACATAAGGCAAAAACTGACAAAATTAAAGGGGAAAATAGCCCAACAATAATAGTTGAAAACTTTAATATCTCATGCTTAATAATAGGTAGAATAGTTAGACCAAAATTCATCAAAGATAACAAGAGTTAAATAACACAATCAACCAACTTGACCTAACTAGCACTTAAAGAACACTCTACCTAATGAGCAGAATACACATTCTTCTTAAGCACAATTTGCAGTCATAGACTATATGGTAGACCAGTGGCTGGCAAAAAAGTTTCTTAAAGGACCACACAGTAAATATACTAGGCTTATTGCCTATATGGTCTCTGTCACAGCTACTCAGCTCTTTTCAGAAGCAGCCATGGACAACACTTTAATGAACAGGCATGACTGTGTCCCACTAAACTTTATTTACAAAAACAAGCAGGTTGTGCATAGTTTGCAAACTCCTGTGCTAGGTCATAATATAAATCTCAATAAATTAAAAAATATTGAAACTCAACAAAGTATGTGCTCTGATCATGATAGAATTAAATTAGAAGTCATCAAAAGGATGCACAAGTAAGATATACAAGTAAGCATATTTGTGAAGCAAGCACATAAAAGGATGTTCTACACTCAGCACAGGTAAGCCTAGTGTGCTGCAATCCATGGGGTCACAAAGAGTCAGACTGAGTGACTGAACAATGACAACTACAACTACATTGTTAGAGAAATGCAAATAAAAACCATAATGATATAGCACTTCACATCCACAAGAATAGGTATTTTGAAAATAGCACAGAAAATAATAAGCATTAGTGAGGAGACCGGCACAAACCCAGACATATAGATCAAAGGAACAGACTAAAGAGCCCCCAAAATAAACCCACACACCTATGGTCAATCAATCTTTGACAAAACGGACAAGAATATACAATGGGAAAAAGATGATCTCTTCAGCAGGTGGTGTTTGGGAAGTTGGACAGCTGCATGTAAATCAATGAAGTTTGAACAAATCCTCACACTGTACACAAAAATAAACTCAAATTGGCTTAAAGACTTAAATATAATACAGGACACCATAAAACTTCTAGAAGGTAACACTGGCAAAGCATTCTCTGACATAAATTCTACCAATATTTTCTTAGGTCAGTCTCCCAAAGCAACACAAATAAAAGGAAAAATAAATGGGATCTAATCAAACTTACAAGTTTTTGCACAGCAAAGGAAACCACAAACAAAATGTAAAGACAACCTGTTGTTGGGAGAAAATATTTGCAAATAATGTGACTGACAAGGGCTTCATTTCCAAAATATACAAAGAACTCATGCAACAGAACAACAACTACAACAAAACAAGTAACCCAATAAAAAAATGTACAGAAGACCTAAACAGACATTTTTCCAAAGAAGACACACAGATAAACAATAGGCACATGTAAAGATGCTGAACACTGCTGATTATTTGAGAAATGAAAATCAAAACTACAATGAAATACAACCTCACATCAGCCAAAATGGTCATCATTAAAAAGGCTAATAACAAATACTGGAGGGGAGGTGAAGAAATAGAAACTCTCCTACACTGTTGGTGGGTGGTAAGTTGGTGCAGCCACTATGGAAAACAGTATGCAGCTTCCTTAAAAAACAAAATAGAGTTGCCGTATGATCTAGCAATACTACTCCTGGTATATAGGCAGATAAAACCAACTCAAAAACATACATGCACCTCTATGTTCATAGCAGCACCATTTACAGTAGTGAGGACATGGAAACTGAAATGTCCTAATGTCCATTGACAGATGAATGGATAAAGAAGATATGGTACATATATACAATGGAATATTACTCAGTCATTAAAAAGAATAAAATAATGTCATTTGCAGCACTTAAATGAGCCTGGAATTATCACATCAAATGAAGTAAGACAGAAATTTTAAAAAAGCTTTTGAAAATAGAAAGTTAATAAAAAGACGTGGTATATATATGTATACACACACACAAACACACAATAGACTACTACTCAGCCATAAAAAAGAGTGCAATAATGCCATTTGCAGCAACATGGATAGACCTAGAGATGATCATGCTAAGTGAAGTAAGTCAGAAAGTTAAAGACAAATACCATATGATATGACTTATATGTGGAACCTAAAATATGGCACAAATGATCTTATTTGGGTTGCCAAGGGTGACAGGAGTTGGGGCAAGGATGGAGTGAGAATTTGGGGTTAGCAGATGCAAACCAGTATATACAGAATGGATAAACAACAAGGTTTTATTGTATAGCGGAGGGGACTATACTCATTATTCTGTGATAAACCATAATGGAAAAGATTATGAAAAAGATTAATATATATATAAAACTGAATCAATTTGCTATACAACAGAAATGAATACAATGTTGTAAATCAGGCATACTTCAATATAAGAAAAAAGAAACTGGTATACCAAGGGAAAAAAGAGAGATCACAGCAAAGGAACCAGTTCACAAAACAGAAAGACAACCTACTGATTGGGAGAAAATATTTACAAATGATATGACCAATAAAAGATTAATAACCAAAATATATAAACAGCTCATACAACTCAACATCAAAAAAAACCTAAGCAATCTGATTAAAAAATAGGCAGAAGACCCAAAGAGACATTTTTTTCAAAGAAGGCATACAAATGGCTAACAGGCACATGAAAAGATGTTCAACATTGTTAACCATCGGAAAAATGCAAATTAAAACTACAATGAGATATCACCCCACACCTGTCAGAACAGCTATTATCAAAAAGAACACAAGTAACAAATGTTGGCGAAGATGTGGAAAAAAGGGAACCCTTGCACGCTATTTGTGGGAATGCAATTGGTGCAGCCACTATAGAAAACTGTACGGAGGTGTCGCCAAAAGCTCAAAATAGAACTACCATGTGACCCAGCAATTTCATTCATGGGTCTTAATCCATAAAAACACTAATTCAAAAAGGTCCATGCACCCTAATGTTCACAGCAGCATTATGAGATTATAATATATGATTATATAATTGCGTGCAAATTATGGAAGCAACCTGTCCATCACAAATGAATGGATAAAGATGTGGTGTGTGTGTATACACACACCTATACAGACAATGGAATACTACCACTCAGCCATAAAAAAGAAGGAAATTTTGCCATTTGCAACAACACAGATGAACTTGGAGAGTATTATGCTAAATGAAATAAGTCAAGCAGAAAAGATAAATATTGTATAATATCAATTATATGTGAAATATAAAAAATAAAATTAATGAATACAACAAAACAGAAATAGACTTGAGATACAGAGAAAAAAATGAGTGGTTACCAGTGGGGAGAGAGAAGCGAGTGGGGCAGGATAGCAGTAGGGGATTAAGAGGTACAAACTACTATGTATAAGATAAATAAGCAACAAGAATATATAGTTAATAACTATAAATGGAATATAACCTTTAAAATTTGTAAATCATTATGTTGTACACCTGAAATGTATATAACATTTTATATGAATAAAAAAACATGGTATATACATGCCTCTAAGGCTGTGATCTGTGAAGTCCCCACCTGCTCCTAGAGCTCTCTGCAGCTGCCCTGCCTCCTGACCTCCAGAGCCTAGCACAGGACCATGATGCGGACGTGCTGGCTCGCACTCGTGCTGGTGGCAGTCACCTGGATCCACTAAGACTCAGTCATCACAGGACTGAAGACAAGATGGTGGGATAAAAGAATCTGAGCTCACCTCTTCTCACAAAAACACCCAAATCACCACCAACAGATAAACAACCATCAGCAAAAATGACTGGAAGCTACCAAAAAAGATATTTTACATCCAAAGACAAAGACGCCAGGAGACAGTAGGAGGAGCACTTTCACAATATAATCAAATCTTAAAACTGCCATGTGGGCAACCCACAAACTGGAAGATAATTATATCACAGAGGTTCTCCCACAGGAATGAGAGTTCTGAGCCTCATGTCAGGCTTTCCAGTCTGGGGGTCTGGTATTGGGAGGAGGAATCCCCAGAGCATTTGGCCTTGAAGGCCAGCAGGGGGCTTGGGTACAGGGGCTCCATAGGACTGGGTGAAACAAAGACTCCACTCTTGGAGGAGGGTTCATGTACTCTGGACCCAGGTACACTCCATAGAAGTCTGAGCCAGACCTACCTGTGGGTCTTGGTGGGTCTCCTGTGGAGGCAAGCATCATCTGTAGCTCACTGTGGGACAAGGACACTGGCAGTGGAGGCCCCATGGAATATTCATCTGCGTGCGCTCCTGGAGGTCACCACTTTGGCACTGAGACCTGGCACCACCCAGCTGCCTGATGGCTCCAACACTGGGACACCTCAGGCCAAACAACCAACACAGCCTGACCCGTCAGCAGACAAGCTGCCAAAAGTTGTCTTGAGCCCCAGGCTGCCTCTAAACATATCCCTTGACATAGTCCTGCCCACCAGAGGGACAAGACCCACTTCCACTCACCAGTGTGCATACATCAGCTCCATACACCAGGAAGCCCACACAAGACCCTGGACCAACCTCACATACCAGGAGACAGACATCAGAAGCAAAAGGAGCTACAAATCTGTAGCCTGAGAAATGGAGACCACAAACACAGAAAGTTAGACAAAATGAGACAGAAGAGAAATATGTTCCAGATGAAGGAATAAGATAAAACCCAAGATTAACAACTAAGATTCATAGTAACAACAGTAAAGATGATCCAAAACCTCAGAAAAAGGATGGAGGCACAGTACAAGACAATACAAGAAATGTTTAACAAACAGCTAGAAGATTTGAAGAACAGAGTTGAAAAATACAATAACTGAAATTAAAAACACACTAGAAAGAATCAATAACAGAATAAATGAGGCAGAAGAAAGAATAAGTGAGAAGACAGATTGATGGAAATCACTGCCAGAGAACAAAATAAAGAAAAAAGAATGAAAAGAAATGAGGACAGTCTAAGGAACTTCTGGGACAACATTAAACACACCAATATTTGCATTATAGAGGTCCCAGAAGGAGAAGGGAGAGAAGGGCCAGAGAAAATATTTGAAGCAATAATGGTCAAAAAATGGTCAAAAATGGTCAAAAATGGTCAAAATGGTGAGTGGGGGATAAAACCACTCACTCAAATCCAGGAAGTGCAAAGAGTCCCAAGGAGAAACAGTCCAAGACACATATTAATCAAATTGACAAGAACTATAGACAAAGTGAAAATATTAAAAACAAGGGGTAATCAACAAATAACACAGAAACGATATCCATAAGGTTAGCAGCTGATTATTCAGCAGAAACTGCAGGCCAGAAGGCAGTGGCACAATATATTTAGAGTGGTGAAAAGGAAAAAACTACAACCAAGAATACTCCATCCAGTCAGGCTCTCATTCAGATTCGATGGAGAAATTAAAAGCTCTACAGACAAACAAAAGCTAAGAGAATCAGCACCACCAAACCAACTTTACAACAAATGTTAAAGGAACTTCTCTAGGTGGAAAAGAGAAGTCCACATCTAGAAACAAGAAAACTACAAGTGGGAAAGCTCACTGGCAAGGTAAACATACAGTAAAGGTAGGGAACCATACACACACAAATACGATATCAAAACCAGCAGTTGTGGGAAGAGGTCAAGTACAAATATAGGATATTGGAAATGCATTTGAAATTAAGAGACAAGCAACTTAAAACAATCTTGTGTATATACAAACTACTATATCAAAACCTCATGGTAACTGCAAACCAAAAGTCTACAATAGATATACACACACAAAAGAAAAAGCAATCTAAACATAACACAAAAGATATTCATCAAGTCATAAGAGAAGAAAGCAAAAGAGTAAAGGAAGAAAAAAGACTTACAAAAACAAATTTGAAACAATCAACAAAATGGCAGTAAGAATACACATATTGATAATTACCTTAAATGTAAATGGATTAAATGCTCCAAACAAAAAGAAACAGATGGGCTGAATGGATACAAAAACAAGGCAAATGGATACATGCTGTCTACAAGAGTCCCACTTCTAATTTAGAGACACACACAGTCTGAAAGTAAGGGGATGGAAAAATGTATTCCATGCAAATGGAAACCAAAAGAAAGCTGGAGTAGCAATACTCATCAGACAAAATAGACTTTAAAGACGGTTAAATGAGACAAAGAAGGACATTATACATAACGATTAAGGGATCAATCCAACAATAAGATGTAATAACTGTAAATACATGTGCACCCAACATAGAAGCATCTCAATATATAAGGCAAATGCTAACAACCATAAAAGGAGAAATCAACAGTAATACAATAGTGGAGGACTTTAACATCTCACTTAACACCAATGGACAGAAAATCAATAAGGAATCATAGGCCTTAAATTATACATTGTACCAGATAGACTTAACTGATATCTATAGACGATTCCATCTGAAAGCAACAGAATACACATTCCTCTCAAGTGCATATGAAACATTTTTCAGGATAGATCACATGCTGGGCCACAAAGCAAGCTCTGGTAAATTTAAGAAAATGGAAATCATATCCAGCATCTTTTCCAAGTATAACACTATGAGATTAGAAATCAATGATAAGAAAAAAAAAAAAAAGCTGTAAAAAACCACAAACATGTGGAGGCTAAGTAATATGTTACTAAACATCCAAAGGATCACTGAAAATGTCAAAGAAGAAATGAAAAAATACCTAAACAACCTAGCTTTACACCTAAAGCAATGAGAGAAGGGAGAACAAACAAAAACGAAAGGGGAGGGAAAGAAATCATAACGATCAGAGCAAAAATAAATGAAATAGAGACAAAGAAAAAAACAGAAAAGCTCAATGAAACTAAAAGCTGGTTTTCTGAAACAGAGAAACAAACTTGATAAAACTTTAGCCGGACTCATCAAGAAAAGAAGGGAGAGGGTTCAAATCAATGAAATTAGAAATGAAAAAGGAGAACTTACAATTGACACCACAGAAATACAAAAGATCATAAGAGACTACTACAAGCAACTATATGCCAATAAAATGGACAACCTAGAAGAAATGGACACATTCTTAGAAAGGTATAATCTTCCAAGACTGAACTTGGAGGAAATAGAAAATATGAATAGACCAGTCACAAGTACTGACATTGAAAGTGTGAAAATAATTTTATTTATTTTTGGCTGTGCTGGGTCTTCACTGCTGTGTGGACTTTTCTCTAGGTACAGTGAGTAAGGGCTACTCTCCAGCTGTGGTGCGTGGGCTTTTCATTGCAATGGCTTCTGTTGTTGTGGAGCACAGGCTCTAGGGTGGGTGTATGTGCTTCAGCAGTTTAGCATGTGGGCTCACTAGTTGCAGTTGCTGGACCCTAAAGCACACACAAGCTCAACAGTTGTGCTGCATGGACTTAGTTGTTCTGTGGCATGTGGGATCTTCCTGGATCAGGGATTGAACCCCTCTCTCCTGCACTGGCAGGAAGATTCTTTACCACTGAGCCAAATCTATGGTATGGAAAAAAGATCTAAAACTGTCTTTCCAAACAGTCATTTATTCCAATAGCATTTGTAATATTTTTTTCTCTACTGTTTTAAACTTCTACTTTTTCCAGAGTCACTTTTTATACATGCCTGGGTCTGTTTTTGGATTTTGTAGTCTGTTCTTTTTTTTTTTTTTTCTGTTCATGATGACCTGCATCAGCACTCCAAGTTTTGTTTTAATGTAACTTTAGCATAAGGACAATATTTCCATCATTACTCTTCCTTTTCAATATGTTCAAGGCTATTATTACACAACTTTTTCCAGATAAACAATTAAAAAAATATCCTGTTGGGAAGTTGACTGAAAGTATATTACATTTATAGTTTACTTTAGGGAGACTGGGTCTTTATAGCCAGGCACATGATATGTTTTTCATATATTCCAGTCTCACTTTATGGCTCTCAGTAGATTCTCATAGCTTTAGTCATACAAGTTTTACACTTTTTGTTATTTTATTTCAGTTATTGTATATATTTTTATTGTTAAGATTGGGAACTTTTTTCCATTATATTTTCTGAGCTGGTTATTCCTGGCATGGAGTAAAGCTACTACTTTCTGTATTTTTATTTTGGAGCCTAACCTAAAGAAACTTTTAGGGCAGGTGTAACTAATTGCCTGTATAAAAATAAATCTTTATAAAGCACCCACAGAACAACACTCATCTCTGAGCAGTGAGTACTCCATGAAAAACTAGCTGCAAAAACACACTGAGTCAACTGAACATAGTGACTTTTTACTTATATATCACCAAATACAACTTTTATTATGAACTAACTGATTTAGAGATCATCTTTCTGGCAACAAAATAAGAAATTGTCAATTTGTGAGGTGGATGAATCTAGAGCCTGTTATACAGAGTGAAGTAAGTCATAAAGAGAAAAACAAATATAGAATATTAATGCATATATATGAATCTAGAAAAATGGTACTGATGAACTAACCTATTTGCAACTAAGGGATGGAGACACAGACTTAGACAAAGGAATTGTGGGCACAGTTTGGGAAGGAAAGAGTGGGACGAACAGAGAAAATAGCATCAACATATATATACTACCATGTGTAAAGTAGATAGCTGGTGAGAAGTTACTATATGACTCAGCGAGCCCAGTGTGCTGCTCTATGATGACCAAGACGGGTGGAATAGGGGGCAGGCTCAAGAGGGAGGTGATATGGGTATAATTATGGCTGACTTATGTTGTTATATGGCAGAAACCAACACAACATTATAAAGTGATTTTTCCCCAATTAAAAAAAAAGACTCTACCCACACAGGACAGTGCCCAAACACTGTGCTTTAGAAGATGTAACCGTTTTATTTTTCAATATATGCTTCTCAAAGCACTGTCTAGGTTTGTCATAGCTTTCCTTTCAAGTAGCAAGCACCTTTTAATTTCATGGCTTTTTGTTTACTCATATATAAATATATCTTTTGTATCTTTTAAATTTATTTATTTATTTTTGTATCTTTTAAATTTAAAGTAAAAAAATCTGTGAAATACTTGACCAAAATTTGTCTACAGCTACATATAAAAGCTAGCTGAGACAATGTTACTACAGAAATTTAACAAAGAGAATGTTAGTAGAAGTCCATCTGTATAGAAGCATAAATTTTATATACATATATATATATATATATATATATATATATAGTTAAACATATATTTTCTGCCATTTCCAGAGTGTGACAGTTAATTTCAAACAGGTCCCCCAGAAAGCACCCCTACACCAGTGAAGAATACTTTACATGTCACAGAGAAACACTTCTAACAACCACCTATGTTTATTCTAATTCTAAATTCACCAAAGTTATACACTGTTTTAAATTCTTTTTTCCTCACATGACTCCTCTAGTCAACATTCAAGTTTACCTGAAAATTTAATTTCTCATGGCGAATCTATAAATTGGCAGTCTTGTGAATTTTGTAGCAAGAGTTTTCTAGGCTTCAGTTAGCCCTGAGTAACAAAGGTAAGGCTGCATTTCTGTATATGTAAGAGGCCCAGACCCTAAAATGCAGCAACTCAAGTGGAGTGCCTGCACTGAGAGGTTTTGTTCCTGAATACATAAGCTGCCACTCCTGGATGGTTCCACTACCTCACTTCCTTCAAAGTGGTCTAGTCTCCACTACTTACATTTCAGAAGTTTCCTCTGAAGGAGAAATCAAAAGCTTTATAGATAAGCAAAAGTTAAGAGAATTCAGCACCACCAAACCAGCTTTACAACAAATGCTAAAGGAACTTATCTAGACAGGAAATGTAAGAGAAAGAAAAGGTCTACAAAAACAAATAAAAAACAATAAAATAAATGGTAACAGGATCATACATATCAATAATTACCTTAAATGTAAGTGGACTAAATGCTCCAACTAAAAGACACAGATTGGCTTAATGGATACAAAAATAAGACCGCTATACATGGTGTCTTGTAGAGACCCACCTCAGACTTAGAGACACATATAGACTGAAAGCAAGGGGCTGGAAAAAGATATTCCAGGCAAACACAAATCAGAAGAAAGTGGGAGTAGCAACATACATATCAAATAAAACAGACTTTAAAATAAAGACCATTACAAGAGACAAGGAAGAACACTACATAATGATCAAGGGATCAATCCAAGAAGAAGATATAACAATTATAAACATATACATGCACCTAACACAGGAACACCTCAATACGTAAGACAAATGCTAACAACTGTTAAAGAGGATATCAACAATAATACAATAATAGTGAGGGACTTTACTGCCCCACTCATACCAAAGGACAGATAGATCATCCAGACAGAAAATTAATAAGAAAACACAAGCTTTAAACAATATACTGGACCAGTTGGGCCTAACTGATATCTACAGGGCATTTCATCCAAAAACAGTAGATTTCACTTTTTTTGCAAGTGTATATGGAACATATTTCAGGATAGATCACATTTTGGGCCATAAACCAAACCTTGGCAAATTAAAAAAACTGAAAATATTTCAAGCATCTTTCCTGACCACAATGCTGTAAGTTGTTCAGTCGCTCAGTCGTGTCCAACTCTTGTGATCCATGGACTGCAGCACAACGGCTTCGCTGTCCTTCACCATCTCCTGGAGTTTGCTCAAACTCATGTTTGTGGAGTTGGTGATGACATCCAACCATCTTGTCCTCTGTCGTCCCCTTCTCCTGCCTTCAATCTTTCCCAGGATCTGGGTCTTTTCCAGTGAGTCGGCACTTTGCATCAAGTGGCCAAAGTATTGGAGCTTCTGCTTCAGTATCAGTCCTTCTAATGAATATTCAGAGTTGATTTCCTTTAGGATGGACTGGTTTGATCTCCTTGCAGTCAAGGGAACTCAAGAGTCTTCTCCAATATCACAGTTCAAAGCATCAATTCTTTAGCATTCAGCCTTCTTTATGGTCCAGCTCTCACATCCATACATGACTACTGCAAAAACCATAGCTTTGACTAGATGGACCTTTGTCAGCAAAGTAATGTCTCTGCTTTTTAATATGCTGTCTAGGTTTGTCAGGAGTTTTCTTCCAAGGAGCAAGTGTCTTTTAAACTCATGACTGCAGTCACCGTCTGCAGTGATTCTGGAGCCCAAGAAAATAGTCTGTCACTGTTTCCATTGTTTCCCCATTTGTTTGCCATGAAGTTAGGGGGCCAGATGCCATGATCTTAGTTTTTTGAATGTTGAGTTTTAAGCTAGCTTTTTCACTCTCCTCTTTCACCTTCATCAAGAGGCTCTTCAGTTCCCCTTCGATTTCTGCCATAAGGGTGGTGTCATCTGCATAACATCACTATAAGATTAGATATCAACTAGAAAAAAAGCATAAAAACACAAACACATGGAGGCTAAACAATATGGTTCTGCTGCTGCTGCTGCATTGCTTCAGCCGTGTCGACTCTGTGTGACCCCATAGGCGGCAGCCCACCAGGCTCCCCCATCCCTGGGATTCTCCAGACAAGAACACTGGAGTAGGTTGCCATTTCCTTCTCCACTGCATGAAAGTGAAAAGGGAAAGTGAAGTCGCTCAGTCGTGGCCAACTCTCAGTGACTCAATGGACTGCAGCCTACCAGGCTCCTCTGTCCATGGGATTTTTCAGACAAGAGTACTGGAGTGGGTTGCCATTGCCTTCTTCAAATATGGTTCTGAATAACCAAGAAATCACTGAAGAAATAAAAAAGGAAATTGAAATATATTTCCATGGTGATCCAGTGGTCAAGAATCCATCTGCCAATGTAGGGGACATGGGTTTGATTCCTGGTCTGGGAAGATTCCACATGCCACAGAACAACTAAGCCCATGTGCCACAACTACTGAACCCGTGCTCCAGAGCCCACGAGCTGCGACTACAGAAGCCCACAGCTCTAGGGCCCATGAGCCACAACTAAGCCTGCATGCTACAACTACTGAAGCTCATGATCCTAGAGCCTGTGCTTTGCAAGAAGAGAAGCCTGTACACTGCAACAAAGAGTAGCCCCTGCTTGCCACAACTAGAGAAAAGCCTGTGCACAGCAACAAAGACCCAGTGCAACTAAAATAAATTAATTAATTTTAGAAAAAGAAAAGATAAAAAATATACAAAGGAAGATATGAATAATTAAAAAGATGTATCCGCTTCTTGGTTGTGGAAATGCAAATATTAGAAAGATAGCCATTTCCTTAAATCTAAAAATTTAATGCCTGCCAATCACTTCTGTCATGTCTGACTCTTTGTGATCCTATGGACTGTAGCCCACCAGGCTCCTCTGTCCATGGGATTCTCCGGGCAAGAATACTGGAGTGGGCTGCCATTTCCTCTTCCATGGGATCTTCCTGACCCAGGGATTGAACTCACATCTCTTGCATTGGCAGGCATGTTCTTTACCACTAGTGCCACCTGGGAGATCCATAAATTTAATGCAGATACAATTAAAAAATTCTGACAATTTGGCTGTTTCTGGAGAGAGGAGGGTGGTTAGAGAAGCTAATTTTAGTTCAACAGGAAAAGTGAAAATGAAAGAACAGCCAGAAATGTCCCAGAGAAAGGAAAAACCTGTGTTATTACCACATGAATTGACAGGTTAACAGGACAGGACAGAGATACAGTTGTTAGCCATTGCTACTGTTTGCAAATATCTTCAGTTTTCCAACTAGGCTCATGTATGACTGCAATTCCTGGCTCTTTTGTAGTGGGTGAGGCTATGAAGTGAATACTTGTCAATGAGTTGTAAAGAGAATCGATATTTGTTACTTTCAGGCTAAGCAATGTATATGTTGATGGTGTAAGATTCTCCAGAGCCCTCTTTTCCTTAGCCAGGACAACTGGCAATGTTCAAGATGGTGGCAAAGAATTGATGCTTTTGAACTGTGGTGTTGGAGAAGACTCTTGAGAGTCCCTTGGACTGCAAGGAGATCCAACAAGTCCATCCTCAAGGAAATCAGTCCTGAATATTCATTGGAAGGACTGATGCTGAAGCTGAAACTCCAATAGTTTGGCCACCTGATGCGAAGAAGTAACTCATTAGCAAAGACCCTGATGCTAGGAAAGACTGAAGGCAGGAGGAGAAGAGGACAACAGAGGATGAGATGGTTGGATGGCATCACCGATTCAATGAGTAAACTCTGGGATTTGGTGATGGACAGGGAGGCCTGGCATGCTGCAGTCCATGGGGTCACAAAGAGTCGGATACAACTGAGCGACTGAACTGAAGATGGTGGCAGCCCTGTTAGCCTAAGTTTTTGAGTACGGAGGTGTGGTGCAGAGCCCCTAAACAACCCTTAGTAGGCATGTATCAAAGGGAAAGACATTTCTTGTTATAAGCCATTAGGATTTTGGGTTGTTTGTTACTAAGATATAATAGCCTATCCTGGCAGATACAAGAAAGTTGAAGAGCAGCCCACATTCAAGTAGAAACCTAATATGTCATAAAGTTGATATTATCCATTAGTGAGAGAAAGCACTCTCATAACACATTTTTAGTGAAACTGTCAATCAGTAAAATTGGCAGCCTCCATGAGAGCAACTGAGCAAAATTATGCAGGGATTTACCCACTGACCTAGCAATTTCACATTTAGAAATTTATCTTTCAAATGCGCTTACATGTATATTCAAAGTGTTCTTGGAGAGACATGGTGAATGGTTTTGAAGCAGGACATTACCTTCTTGCCCAGAAATTGAACCTGAATAGCCTGGATGACAAACTAGAAATCCTAGCCATTAGTCTATCTGGGGCCAGAGGCTAGAAGCAAAGTTGCCCTGGTTCTTGCCTCTTTTGAAAGCAAGAATGTTTCAAGGAGGTAAAAACTGTAAAAACAGGTCAAAGTTTATTATTAGAAGCACAATACAACATGTGGGAGAGCACACTGGAGAAGTATATTCAAGGCAGAAACAAAACAGGAATACACACTCACAGAGAAATGGTGTGGATGTCCTCCCTAATGAGGAGTGCAGTAAAGAGGTGGTTAAATTTTGTTTTCCTCTGGCCAATTATCTCTTCTTTTCCACATCTGACCTGCCCTAGGACTCTTTCCAATATGCATATGCATCTTTTGTTAAGATGAATTCCAGTGCAAAGGCTAAAAGGAGTATGGGTACACATATTATGGTATGATATCCCCTCCCTTTTTGATCACTGAGGAGCCTTCCGGAGTGTGTGTAGTCAGGGAGATTTCCTTGACCTCAGGAGTGATAGATGTGGTCCTTTTATCTCTTTATTCCAGCAGACCTCAGCTCCTGCCATTAACTTTGTCCTTGGAGTATCCAGGGAAAACAAAGTTCCAATTTACTATGCATGACAAACTCCAGCAGCTCAGCCCAGGGGCCTGTCTACCTTCTACCTTAAATGACACACATGTACCAAGGTCTTCTTTGCAGCTTTGCCTTTAATAGCAACAGGCTGGAAGCAGTCTAAATATGCAACTGTTAACCAGTTAACTTTAATGGCTGGAGCATATAACCATAATCTAATTCAGCAATTATTTTAAAAAGTGCTGTAGATTTATAGATTTGTTGATTTGGCAGTTTCCATTACAATATTACTATGTAAATAAAACAAAAACAAGGTACAGAACAGTGTATGTGGCATATTACTAGTAATGTAAAAAGAATTAAGAGAGAAGCTAGTTTTGCATATGTCTAAAAATTCTCTGGAAGGGAACATAAAAAACTGGTACTGGTGATTGCCTCTGACAGGGCTGGGAGGAGACTGACTTTTCACTGAATACTTGCTGATGATACCTCTTGTATTTTACAGTATGTACACATATTACGTATTACAGAGAATAAAATAAAACTTTAATTGTAAAAGGAAATAGAAAAAAAGGTTCCCTGTTTTTTCTGTAAAGATTTGAAAGGCTTTCTCGAGCTCAATTCTCTTTTTTTAAAAAAAATTTTTTTAGTTATTTATGGCTGTGCTGGGTCTTCAATGCTGTCCAGGATTTTCTCTACTTACGGCAAGTGGGGGTTGCTCTCTAGGTGCAATGTGCTGGTTTATCATTGCGGTGGCTTCTCCTGTTGCAGAGCACAGGTTCCAGGGTGTATGGGCTTTAGTAGTTGCTGCATGTAGGCTCAGTAGTTGTGGTTCCTGGGTTCTAGAGCATAGGCTCAATAACTGTGGTCCATGGGCTTAGCTGCTCCACGGCATGTGAGATCTTCCCGCACCAGGGATCGAACCTGTGTCTCCTGCATTGGCAGGCAGATTCTTTACCACCAAGCCACCAGGGAAGCTCTCAAACTCAGTTCTTATTTAAAAGACTTGGCTGAAAATCCTGGCCTTTTCTGGATGGATTTGGTGAGAAAAATTTCCCACAAAGATTATTAGATATCTCATAAATATCCTGTAGCTGTCTTAAATCATTATTTGCTTAGATAAGGTGATTGCTGAAAAATAATTTTCCTCCTTTGGAATCATATATATATAAATGGCTTCTTCTCTAATTGTCTAATGTCTCTAGAACAGTATTAAAAATAACATTAAGAGTGGGCATTTTTGTCTTATTCATATTCTAATGAGACTGCTGTTTTATCAGTAAATAGGATGTATATAGCTTAAACACATTTACCATATTAAGAAGTTTCCATCCATTTCTAATAAACTACTTCTTACTGAATTGGAAAATACTTTCTTTGAGGATAACAGATTTTACTTACTCATTTTATCAACTCAGTAACAATTAGTCTTTTTAATATTTTTCTCTACTCAAAAAAATCACTTAAGGACTACTTATGAGTAACTGACGTCACTTGAAGATCTTCTATTCCTTTGACCTCTTCTGGTCTTGGCTTTAGATTGAGATTTTTGAAAAAGAACTTCATTGATCTCTGTGAGGCTGCTTTATTGAAGTGAGTAAATCAATAGACATTAGACACAACACAGAGAATAATTAAGATCTAATTGAAGCCATACAGCAGCTCTTTACCAAATATCAAATCAGAGCATTTAACCATCTGAAATATGGACTTAGAATCAACTTTACATCTCTCAAGTGTAGATTTAAAAAAAAGTAAAATTTCATCACAGACAGTTGGCAATTCTACTTAAATATTTTCACTGAGCTCCTTGCTTTCAATTCGTTACAGAATAATTTACTTTTGGAAATGGACTACAAGGTTAGAGGTCTCATATAATTGGTAGGTTGGAGACTGTATCTTTCCGAGGTCTCTCTTGAAAATAACCCCACAGATTCCACTGATAGTTTTCGCTTTAAATTTCAGTAAAACTAACAACCTTGGGGCTTTCATATTTTAAATTCTCTTCCTAGGGTCATGACTTCCAGAGCAACAAGGTTTAAGCAACATTGGCTTAAATAAGTAAAAAAGTGTGCATGTAAAATTTCTATATTAAATAGACTATAATTTTCGGCTTACTGCTTTGTGTTTCTTAATCATATTGGTTAAAGTTCAAACTGATTGTTAATAATACAATATTCAAAATATCAAAAGCACAATTATAAATATATCACCTATAGATTCTGACTGCACTCAATGCACCAGTACAATTAATCTAGGAAAAATTACTGCAGGAGAGCCAGTCTAATGTATTCCAAACTGGGAAATCTTTTTTTCTTCAAACAATTCTTTAGGCTATTAATCAAAATAAACAATATGCAAAATGTTTTAGAGAGTCGATGACTAGCATTCACATACATAATTATGAATATGCTGATACATCCTGTATTATCTTCAATGCCTTAGAGAAAGAGGCCCAAGAAAGGCCAATAGTTGAGTTCAGTTCAGTTCAGTCGCTCAGTCGTGTCTGACTCTTTGCGACCCCATGAATCGAAGTACACCAGGCCTCCCTGTCCATCACCAACTCCCGGAGTTTACTCAAACTCATGTCCATTGAGTTGGTGATGCCATCCAGCCATCTCATCCTCTGTCGTCCCCTTCTCCTCCTGCCCCCAATCCCTCCCAGCATCAGGGTCTTTTCCAATGAGTCAACTCTTCGCATGAGGTGGCCAAAGTACTGGAGTTTCAGCGTCAGCATCAGTCCTTCCAATGAACGCCCACAACTGATCTCCTTTAGGATGGACTGGCTGGATCTCCTTGCAGTCCAAGGGACTCTCAAGAGTCTTCTCCAACACCACAGTTCAAAAGCATCAATTTTTTGGCACTCAGCTTTCTTCACAGTCCAACTCTCACATGCATACATGACCACTGGAAAAGCCATAGCCTTGATTAGACGGACCTTTGTTGGCAAAGTAATGTCTCTGCTTTTTAATATGCTATCTAGGTTGGTCGTAACTTTCCTTCCAAGGAGTAAGCGTCTTTTAATTACATGGCTGCAATCACCATCTGCAGTGATTTTGGAGCCCAAAAAAATAAAGTCTGCCACTGCTTCCACTGTTTCCCCATCTATTTCCCATGAAGTGATGGGACCAGATGCCATGATCTTAGTTTTCTGAATGTTGAGCTTTAAGCCAACTTTTTTACCCTTCTCTTTCACTTTCATCAAGAGGCTTTTTAGTTCCTCTTCACTTTCTGCCATAAGGGTGGTGTCATCTGCATATCTGAGGTTATTGATATTTCTCCCAGCAATCTTGATTCCAGCTTGTGCTTCTTCTAGCCCAGTGTTTCTCATAATGTACTCTGCATATAAGTTAAATAAGCAGGGTGACAATATACAGTCTTAACGTACTCCTTTTCCAATTTGGAACCAGTCTGCTGTCCCATATCCAGTTCTAACTGTTGCTTCCTGACCTGCATATAGGTTTCTCAATAGGTGGGTCAGGTGGTCTGGTATTCCCATTTCTTTCAGAATTTTCCACAGTTTATTGTGATCCACACATTCAAAGGCTTTGGCATAGTCAATAAAGCAGAAATAGATGTTTTTCTGGAACTCTCTTGCTTTTTTGATGATCCAGCGGATGTTGGCAATTTGATCTCTGGTTCCTCTGCCTTTTCTAAAACCAGCTTGAACATCTGGTAGTTCACAGTTCACGTATTGCTGAAACCTGGCTTGGAGAATTTTGAGCATTACTTTACTAGCGTGGGAGATGAATGCAATTGTGTGGTAGTTTGAGCATTCTTTGGGATTGCCTTTCTTTGGGACTAGACTGAAAACTGACCTTTTCCAGTCCTGTGGCCACTGCTGAGTTTTCCAAATTTGCTGGTATATTGAGTGCAGCACTTTCATAGCACCGTCTTTCAGGATTTGAAATAGCTCAACTGGAATTCCATCACCTCTACTAGCTTTGTTCGTAGCAATGCTTTCTAAGGCCCACCTGACTTCACATTCCAGGATGTCTGGTTCTAGGTGAGTGATCACACCATTGTGATTCTCTGGGTCGTGAAGATCTTTTTTGTACAGTTCTTCTGTGTATTCTTGCCACCTCTTCTTAATATCTTCTGCTTCTGTTAGGTCCATAACATTTCTGTCCTTTATCGAACCCATCTTTGCATGAAATGTTCCCTTGGAATCAAGGCAAATTGGAAGTGGTCAAACAGGAGATGGGAAGAGTGAATGTTGACATTCTAGGAATCAGCGAACTAAAATGGACTGGAATGGGTGAATTTAACTCAGATGACCATTATATCTACTACTGTGGGCAGGAATCCCTTAGAAGAAATGGAATAGCCATCATGGTCAACAAGAGTCTGAAATGCAGTACTTGGATGCAATCTCAAAAATGACAGAATGATCTCTGTTCGTTTCCAAGGCAAACCATTCAATATCACGGTAATCCAACTCTACGCCCCGACCAGGAATGCTGTAAAAGCTGAAGTTGAACAGTTCTATGAAGACCTACAAGACCTTTTAGAACTAACACCCAAAAAATGATGTCCTTTTCATTATAGGGGACTGGAATGCAAAAGTAGGGAGTCAAGAAACACTTGGAGTAACAGGCAAATTTGGCCTTGGAGTACGGAATGAAGCAGGACAAAGGCTAATAGAGTTTTGTCAAGAGAACGGACTGGTCATAGCAAACACCCTCTTCCAACAACACAAGAGAAGACTCTACACATGGACATCACCAGATGGTCAACACCGAAATCAGATTGATTATATTCTTTGCAGCCAAAGATGCAGACACTCTATACAGTCAGCAAAAACAAGACTGGGAGCTGACTGTGGCTCAGATCATGAACTCCTTATTGCAAATTCAGACTTAAATTGAAGAAAGTAGGGAAAACCACTAGACCATTCAGGCATGACCTAAATCAAATCCCTCATGACTATACAGTGGAAGTGAGAAATAGATTTAAGAGACTAGATCTGATAGACAGAGTGCCTGATGAACTATGGACGGAGGTTTGTGACACTGCAGAGGAGTCAGGGATCAAGACCATCCCCATGGAAAAGAAATGCAAAAAGGCAAAATGGTTGTCTAAGGAGGCCTGACAAATAGCCGTGAAAAGAAGAGAAGCAAAAAGCAAAGGAGAAAAGGAAAGATATTCCCATCTGAATGCAGAGTTCCAAAGAATAGCAAGGAGAGATAAGAAAGCCTTCCTCAGTGATCAACGCAAAGAAATAGAGGAAAACAACAGAATGGGAAAGACTAGAGATCTCTTCAAGAAAGGCCAGTGTTGTACCATAATTCCCAATTTGGAACAATGAAAAAAAATTGAAATAATTTTAGATTTACAGAAAAGTTCATGAATTCCCATATACACTTCACCTAGCTTTCCCTCATGTTAAAATCCATCCCCTGATTTTTTTTTTTTGGCTGCACCGTGCAGCATGCCAGATCTTAGTTCCCTAACCAGGGACTGAACCCACATGCTGGGCAGTGGAAGCACTGTCTTCACCACTGGACTGCCAGGGAAGTCCTCCCTAATGTTAAAACCTTACACAGCCACAATACAATGACAGGAAGTCATAGTTTCGTACAGTACTATTAACTAAACTTCAGACTTTGCTCAAATTCGACCAGTTTTCCCACTGATGTCCTTTTTGTTTTCAAGGATCCAATCCAAGATCCTATATCACACTTAGTTATGTCTCTTTAATCTTCTTCAATCTGTGACAAAGAACTGTGACTTTTAAATTAAAATTAGTCAAGGTTTATTTGATTCTGAAAAAGGCATAGCATTTCTGGAAAGAGCATTAAATACTGAAAACCTGCCTTGGGAATTGCTGGGTCTATGTGATAATCAAGAAAACATCCTAAAATAAAGAGCTACTAAAGAGCTACAGTGGTCTCACAGATGGAAAAAAGAATCACTTTAAATAAAAAGAAGACTTTGCTGAGATAGTCTGAATCGGTCAGTTATATTTAACATACTTGTCCACAGAAAAGAAGTCAACAATCAGTTATAAATCCCTGGAAAAGCACAGGGTACCAGATAGAAATCAATACAACTCTGTTTAATAGAGTAGTCATGAAAGATTAATTTGTTTTTAAAGGACCTGAATGTGTTCCATCTACAGATAAGGGAACTTAATAACTAAATTCAAGTATACAAAAGGTTATTAGAAGGCACTAAATTTCCCCTACATATGGACTCTCTTTTCTAAACTATAGCATAAAAGTTGCTGAGTTGTGGGTGACTCTAATTGAAACCCTTAACCCTTTGGAAGATGCACAATCTCTACACATTATTTAAGCTACTTAGGGAGAAGTGGCAAGACGGTCCTCTACAAACTTGGGTAGGTTACCTCCTATTTTTGAGGATTCTGGGTTGAGCACATTAATTATAATGATGATTATAATTATAATGATTAAATATAAATATAATTATACTTTACTAATGAATTCTCAGTTACCTGAAAAGGTAATGGTTTTTCAGAATTCCTACTGGAGCTTAGAATTCCTGAAGAGGAAAGATTAGAAGATATAACTGTGTATTAAAACTGAAACAAGGAAGTTTAGTAAGTCAAAGCAAATCTAGAGTGATCACTGTGGACAGGGCCTGCAGACATGAAATTAATAGATGCTTGCTACTTGGAAGGAAAGTTATGACAAACTTAGACAGCATTAAAAAGCAGAGATATCACTTTGCCGACAAAGGTTCGTATAGTCAAAGTTATGGTTTTTCCATTGGTCATGTATGGATGTGAGAGTTGGACCATAAAGAAGGCTGAGTGCTGAAGAATTGATGCTTTTGAACTGTGGTGCTGGAGAAGACTCTTGAGAGTCCCTTGGACTGCAAGGAGATCAAACCAGTCAATCCTAAAGGACATCAACCCTGCATATTCACTGGAAAGACAGATGGTGAAGCTCCAATAGTTTGGCCACCTGATGTGAAGAGCCGACTCATTAGAAAAGACTTTGATGCTGGGAAAATTGAAGGCAAAAGAAGGGGCAGCAGAGGATGAGATGGCTAGATAGCATCACAGACTCAGTGTACATGAGTTTGGGCAAATGCTAGAAGACAGTGGAGGACAGAGGAGCCTGGCATGCTGCAGTCCATGGAGTCGCAGAGTTGGACATGATTTAGCAACTGAACAACAACAAAGAAAAAAAAAAAACAAGAACAAGCTAACAAATAAAAAACTGAAGATTCTGTTAGTGTACAGCCTTAAAAACTAAGAGAAAACAACGTCTTTGTGGTTTAAAAATTTATCAGCCAGGAAATGAGGGTAAATCGGAAGGATCCACGGCAGTAAGTGGGCTCCACAGAAGATGCCATAGCAGAGGCATTGACTTCAGACTTGAGCTTAGCCACACCTGCCACTAAGACTGGCAAGTCTAAAATTTCACATGCATAAAATGAGGAGAGTTACAACATCTGTTTCTGAGGGATGTGCCTAGCATATAGTAAGTGCTTATCATCACTAACGTCTCTTGGTTCTTTGGTGCAAGATTAGCATTGGGGTTCGTGTCTAAATTTTCCTGAGCCAGAGCCTGAGTTGCTGACTGGAATTGGGCCTGAGTCACGTGACTTAGCAGCAGTAGCAGCACATTTCCCTGGGCCACTCTGGTTCAGATACAAATGTTTAAGACTGGGCCACAAGTGGACTCCTTTCTGAACTGACTCAGATACAGCAGAGAATTTTGGGAAACAGGAATTAAGTTAGGTACATTTCTTCAATAACGATTTCCAGATGGGTAATCTGTATAAATCAAAAGCCTATCCATTTTTGGATCTTAATTTTGCAGAAGGGAAATTCTGTAGCCTTAAAACAGCATCTAACATGCTTATGACTAACTCAGCAAACCCCAATAGTTATGAATATAGCAAAGTGTGCAGGTTGCCAGATAGTTTGACACTCATGATAGCCTTAAGTTTCTAGAGATTACAGTCCTAAGCATGGCCTGAAAGTCTGCCCTTTGTCTACTGGGAATCATTTTGTTCTTTTAAGAAACATATGAGAAAATATCTTTAAGATGATTTCAGAACAGATGAGACAACGGCACAGGTAAAATATATTATTTCAATATTCTGGGGGGTGAGTCTGGTTCTGCTGATTTTGTATTTTCCAAAATTCTAAAAAAAAAAAAAATCACAATCATTCCAGAACAGTGAATAATTCTCCACTAAATAGGATTTTAAAGGTCAAGACTTGCTTTATCATCAGCCCTGGAAGCTCATATATAAAAACATGTTATAAGACCACTAGTCATGTAAAGCAGTATTATTTTGATTTCATAGATGGTACAAGTTTGTGATTTTTTTCCCTCCTTCAAGATCAGGAATGAGATGGGTGGCTCAGGTCAGATGAAGCCTTACAAGGTATATGGTCCCAGTAAGGTCACTGTACATCTAGGGTTGGGTCTATTCTCTGCTTAATCAATTTCCCCTGGCATTATTGGGCTCAGTGGGAAAAATTTACAGTAACTAAATTTGTATGAGGCTGGCTCATACATCACAATATCAACTGATGAATTCAAACAGGAAATGTGTCTAGCAGTTCTCTCTTGGAAGATCTTGTGATAACCCCAATTTACAGAAAAAAGAATAACATATTCTTAACAGATGATTTATTGTC
This sequence comes from Cervus canadensis, assembly GCF_019320065.1. Lineage (NCBI taxonomy): Eukaryota > Metazoa > Chordata > Mammalia > Artiodactyla > Cervidae > Cervus > Cervus canadensis. The sequence goes on along the minus strand of NC_057395.1, from coordinate 50,263,860 downwards.
AGTTTTTTTCTAAAGGACATTTCCATTTAGAGAACCAGTATCAGCAACTAAAAACAGAAGCATCCTTCTGTAGTGGAAGAGATATAATGGCATATATTCCTTGATTTTCCTTTCTGTATATCTAGACAGCAGAGACACACCTTCCCTCCAATATCTCATCTCCTTTTCTCCCACTGTAATCACAATTTTTAGCTTCCCAGCTTTCCTTGCAGCTGTACATGGCCACATGTTTCATGATTCATACATGATGACTCCCAAGGAAGTAACTGGGAATTATGCTTAATAGAGCACTGAAGGTATTATCAACCATATTCTGTTTTATTCCTTTCTCCACCCTGTAATGTTTATGCCATGATCTTGCTTAATAAGAATATAGTTTACATTCAAGGGGAAAACAGAGTACTAAGAAAAAGGGGATAAATGGTAAAATGCTATCAAGTTCCCTTCATAATGCCATCAAGTTCCCTATCACATCAGTGCCAACTCTTATATGCATAAGAAATAAAATTTAATCTTGTGTTAAACCAATTGTTTTGGATTTTGTTACTCAGAGTTGAACCCATCTATCTAATATACAGGTGTTCTGGATGAGTACTATTAAAAATTATTTTGTATTAATTCAGTTCAGTTCAGTCACTCAGTCGTGTCCGACTCTTTGCGACCCCGTGAATTGCAGCATGCCAGGCCTCCCTGTACATCACCAACTCCCAGAGTTTACTCAAACTCATGCCCATTGAGTCGGTGATGCCATCCAGCCATCTCATCCTCTGTCGTCCCCTTCTCCTCCTGTCCAATCCCTCCCAGCATCAGGGTCTTTTCCAATGAGTCAACTCTTCGCATGAGGTGGCCAAAGTACTGGAGTTTCAGCCTCAGCATCAGTCCTTCCAATGAACACCCAGGACTGATCTCCTTTAGGATGGACTGGCTGGATCTCCTTGCAGTCCAAGGGACTCTCAAGAGTCTTCTCCAACACCACAGTTCAAAAGCATTAATTTTTCAGCGCTCAGCTTTCTTCACTGTCCAACTCTCACATACATACATGACCACTGGAAACAGACACTGGTAAAAGGCAGACCATCTATCTTAGCTCCAGTTCAGAAAAATATGATTTTTGCTAAGACATTTCATTAGCTTTCTGTCATGATACCACATTACCAAGGCACAGAGAGGCTGGGTTTTTCAAAGTAAAAAAGCTGATTTTTTTTTTTTAACTGCAGTCACAAGCTTGGCGAAAATATGCTCTGAGGATTGTATTTCTACGTATCCTGTTTCTAACAACTCACTTCTACTAATACATAATCATTGATTATCACCAAATAAAATACCCAGCACTTAGCTCATCAAGCTCACATAAAAATTAAAAATGTAGCATGTAACAACAGACAATTGTATGTAACTTGTAGCATGTGACCACAGACATTATATAGTGACTGAGTTATGTAAAACGCTCAGCAGGAAAATTAGTCACAATTGGAAAATAGCAAAAAAAAAAAAAAAAAAAGATGGTGGTGTAACAGTTTTAGTTAAATAGTCCCATAGAGTTACACATTATTACAATCATACATTATTAATGTACATCAATGCAGCAAAAAGGAATTCTGGGACATAAATCTTTCCCACATTTATACTGAAACACCATTCTTTGTTTTGCAGCCACAGTAATAACTGTTTATAAGGCTTTTCTCACCATTTCTGACTGAACACCAGTCATGTGACACCAATCAACTTTCTTTATTTTAAAAAAGTCACATTATCTCCTCCTGTAGGATGCGTTGGTGTGCCTCTAAAAATCTTAATGTAACAAAAAAGGGGTGTACTTCTGTGGTGGTCCAGTGGTTAAGAATCTGCCCTGCAGTGCAGGGAAAATGTGTTCAAGTCCTGGTTGGGGAACTAAGATTACACAGGCTGCAGAACAACTAAGCCCGCATGCCACAGCTAGAGAGCCCATGTGCTGCAACAAAGATCCTGCATGCTGCAAATAAGACCTGATGTAACCAAATAAAAAAACTCAGAAATCAAAAAGGGAACATGGAGAGATCTTGAAAACATCATGCCTAGGTAAAAGATGCCAGTCAAAAAGGACCACCTATTGTATGATACCATTTATCTGGGCTTTTATAGAAAGCCCAGAACAGGCAAATCTATAGGAAGAGTATGTTAGTAATTTCTCAAGGGTGGGAATGGTGTATGTGGGGGGATGGTGGCAGCACTGGGAATGATGGCTATGTGAGTAGGGCTTTTTTGGGGGATAATGATAATGAAAATATTCTAAAATTGATTGTGATAATGGATGCACAACCTTTTGAATATGCCAAAAACCACTGGACTGTAAATTTAAAAGAGTGAACTATATGGGATATAAACAATGTCTCAATAAAGCTGTTAAAAAAAGGAGGGGGGTAGTCTTAGCTACAGAAATCAGACAAGAAAAGGAAATAAGAGGAATCCAAACTGGAAAGGAAGAAGTAAAACTGTCACTGTTTGTAGATGACATGATATTATACACAGAAAATCTTAGAGACATCACCAGAAAACTACTAGAGTTCATCAATGAATTTGGTAGAGTTGCAGGATACAAAATTAATACAAAGAAACCTGTTAAATTTCTATATACTAACAAAGAACTGGACTTCCCTGGTGGCTCAGATGGTAAAGCGTCTGCCTACAATGCGGGAGACCCAGTTTCAATCCCTGGGTCGGGAAGATCTCCTGGAGAAGGAAATGGTAACCCACTCCAGTATTCTAGCCTGGAAAATCCCATGGATGGAGAAGCCGGGTAGGCTACAGTCCATAGGGTCGAGAAATTAAGGAAACAATGCCATATACCATTGCCTCAAAAAGAATAAAATACCTAAAAGTAAGTCTAACTAAGGAAGTAAAAGATGTGTAGTTAGAAAACTATAAAACACTGATGAAAGAAATTGGAAGATGACACAAATGGAAAGATATACTGTGTTCATGGATTTTTAAAAGACAATGACAATACTGTCAAAAGCAATCTATTTTTCATAGAACTAGAACAAATAAATATAAAATTTGTACGGAAACACGAAAGACCTTGAATAGCCAAAGTCATCTTGAGAAAGAAGAGCAGAGCTGGAGGTATCATGCTCCCGGATTTCAGCACAAAGCTACATTAATCAAAACAGTACAGTATTGGCACAAAAACAGACACACAGATCAATGGAATAGAATGCATGCATGCATCTGTGCAGTTGTGTCCAATGCTCTGTGACCACAGGGACTGCAGCTCGCCAGGCTCCTCCGTCTGTGGGATCTCCCAGGCAGGAGTACTGGAGCGGGTTGCCGTTCCTACTCCGAGGGATCGTCTCGACCCAGGGGTCAGACCCACATCTCTCATGTCACCTGCACTCGCAGGTGGACTCTCTATCTGAGCCACCTCGGAAGCCCATGGGTAGAAGTGGAATGTGCTCAGTTGTATCTGACTCTCTGTGACCCCATAGAATGTAGCCTGCCAGCTTCCTCTAACTGTGAGATTATCCTATCAGGGGTACTGGAGTGGGCTGCCATTACTCCTCTAGGAAATCTTCCCAACCCAGGGACCGAACCTGCGTCTCCTAAAGCTCCTGCACCAGCAGGTGGATTCTTTACCAATGAGCCACCTAGGAAGCCATGAAATAGAATAGAGAGCCCAAAAATAAACCCATGGATTTATGGCCAATTAATCTATGACAAAGGAGGCAAAAACATACAACAGAGAGATTACAGTCTTTTCAGTAAGTGGGGAAAACTGAACAGCTACATGTAAAAGAATGAAATTAGAATATTTTCTCATACTATATGCAAAAATAAAATAAAAAGTGATTAAAGAGCTAAATATAACACTGGAAACCATAAGACTCCTATAAGAAAACTTAGGTAGAACACTCTTTGACATAAATTGCAGCAATATTTTTTTGGATCTGTCTCCTAGGCAAAGGAAACAAAAACAGAAATCAACATGTGGGACCTAATTAAACTCAAAAACTTTTGCACAGCAAAAAGCATGACGAAAGGAAACCAATGACAAACAGAAAGACAAACTACTGAATGGGAGAAAATATTCACAAATGATATGAACAATAAGAAGTTAATATCCAAAATATATAAATAACACATGCAACTCAACAGCCAAAAAAAAAAAAAAAAAAAAAAAAAAAAAAAAAAAAAAAAAAAAAAAAAAAAAAAAAAAAAAAAGCAATCTGATTTAAAAATGGGCAGAAGACCCAAATAGACATTTTTCCAAAGAAGACACAAAGATGGCCAATGAGGACATGAAAAGATGCTCAACACTACTAATCACCAGAGAAATGCAAATCAAAACCACATTGAGATATTACCTCACACCTGTCAGAATGGCAATCCTTCAAAAGTACAAAAATAACAAATCTTGGTGAGGATGTAGAGAAAGGGGAATCTTTGTACACTCATGGTGGGAATGCAAATTGGTGCAGCCACTATGGGAAGTATGAGGTTTCTCCAAAAACTAAAAACAGAACTACATTAGGGTCTAGCAATTTTACTACTAGGTATTTACATAACAACAACAACAACAACAACACCCCACCAAAACACTAATTCAAAACGATACCTGCATTCCAACATTCACAGCAGCATTATTTACAATAGCCAATATATGGAAGCAATCTAAAGTGTCTATCAACAGATGAATGGATAAAGAAGATGTGGTCTGTATACACAATGGAATACTACTCCATCATAAAAAAGAATAAAATCTTGCCATTTGCAGCAACATGGATGGACCTGCAGGGCACTGCTGCTGCTGCTAAGTTGCTTCAGTCGTGTCCGACTCTGTGTGACTCCATAGATGGCAGCCCACCAGGCTCCTCTGTCCCTGGAATTCTCCAGGCAAGAACACTGGAGTGGGTTGCCATTTCCTTCTCCAATGCATGCATGCATGCTAAGTCGCTTCAGTCGTGTCTGACTCTGTACGACCCTATGGACAGCAGCCCACCAGGCTCCTCTGTCCACAGGATTCTCCAGGCAAGAATACTGGAGTGGGCTGCCATTTCCTTCTCCGATTTAATTGCTAAGTCACATCTAACTCTTTGGAACTCCATGGACCATAGCCCATCAGGCCCCTCTGTCCATGGGATTTCCCAGGCAAGAATACCAGAGTGGGTTGCCATTTCCTTCTCCATGCAGGGCACTATGCTAAGTGAAATAAGTCACAGAAAAACAAATACTGTATGTCATAACATGCATGTAGAATCTAAAAAAATACAACACACTAGTGTTGTTATTGTTCAGTCGCTAAGTCATGTCTGGGTCTTTGTGACCCCATGAACTGCAGCACGTCAGGCTTCCCTGTCCTTCACTATCTCCCCAAGTTTGCTCAAACTAATGTTCACTGAGTCAGTGAAGGCATCCAACCATCTCATCCACTGTTACCCTCTTCTCCTCCTGCCCTCAATGTTTCCCAGCATTGGGGTCTTTTCCAATGAGTCGACTCTTAGCATCAGGTGGCCAATATATTGGAGCTTCAGCATAAGTCCTTCCAGTGAAAATTCAGGGTTAATTTCCTTTAGGATTGACTGGTTTAATCTTCGTGCAGTCCAAGGGATCCTCAAGAGTCTTCTCCAGCACCCATAGTTTGAAAGCATCAATTCTTCAGCACCCAGCCTTCTTTATGGTCCAACTCTCACATCCACACATGACTACTGGAAAAACCATAAATTTGACTATATGGACCTTTGTCGGCTTTGATGTCTCTGCTTTTTAATATGCTTTCTAGGTTTGTCATAACTTTTCTTCCAAGGAGCAGGTGTCTTTTAATTTCATGGCTGCAGACACCATCCACAGTGATTTTGAAGTCCAAGAAAAAGAAATCTGTCATGGTTTCCACTTTTTCCCCATCTATTTGCCATGAGGTAATGGGACCAGATGCCATGATCTTAGTTTTCTGAATGTTGAGTTTTAAGCCAGCTTTTTCATTCTCCTCTTTCACCTTCATCAAGATGTTCTTTAGTTCTTTGCTTTCTGCCATTAATGACATATTATCTGCATACCTGAGGTTGTTGATATTTCTCCTGGCAATCTTGAATCCAGCTTGTAGCTCATCCACCCTGGCATCTCGCATGATATACTCTGCATGTAAGTTAAATAAGCAGGGTGACAAAACACAGCCTTGACATAGTCATTTCTCAATTTTGAATGAGTCCATTGTTTCATGTCTGGTTCTAACCATTGCTTCTTATGCTGTATACGGGTATCTCAGGAGGCAGGTAAGGTGGTCTGGTATTTCCATCTTTTTAAGAATTTTCCACAGTTTGTTGTGATCCACACAAAGATTTTAGCATAGTTATGAAGCAAAACTAGATTTTTTAAAGGAATTCCTTTGCTTTTTTTATGATCTAGTCGATGTTGGCAATTTGATATCTAGTTTCTCTGCCTTTTCTAAATCCAGCTTATACATATGGAAGTTCTTGGTTCACTTATCGTTGAAGCCTAGCTTGAGGCATTTTGAGTATTACCTTGCTAGCAAGTGAATGAGCACAATTGTGTGGCAGTTTGAACATTCTTTGGCATTGCCCTTCTTTGGGACTGAAATGAAAACTGACACTTTTCAGTACTGTGGCCACTGCTGAGTTTTCAAAATTTGCTGGCATACTGAGTGCAGCACTTTAATAGCATCATCTTTTAGGATTAGAAATAGCTCAGCTGGCATTCCATCTCCTCCACTAGCTTTGTTCATGTAATGCTTCCTAAGGCACACTTGACTTCATATTCCAGGATGTCTGGTTCTAGGTGACCACACCATCATGGTTATCCGGTTCATTAAGACCTTCTTTGTATAGTTCTTCTGTGTATTCTTGCCACTTCTTTTTAATCTCTTTTGCTTCTGTTAGGTCCTTGCCCTTTTTGTCCTTTATTGTGCCCATCTTTGCATGAAATGTTGCCTTGGTGTCTCTAATTTTCTTGAAGAGATCTTTAGTCTTTCTCATTCTATTGTTTTCCTCTATATCTTTGCATTGTTCATTTAGGAAGGCTTTCTTATCTCTTCTTGCTATTCTCTGGAACTCTGCATTCAGTTGGGTATATCGTTCCCTTTCTCCTTTGTCTCTTGCTTCTCTTCTTTTCTCAGCTATTTGTAAGGCCTCCTTAGATAACCACTTTGCCTTCTTGCATTTCTTTTCCTTGGGACGGTTTTAGTCACCACCTCCTGTACAATGGTGTGAACCTCCATCCATAGTTCTTCAGGCACTCTGTCTACCAGATCTAGTCCCTTGAATCTATTTATCACCTCCACTGTATAAAGGGATTTGATTTAGGTCATACCTGAATGGCCTAGTGGTTTTCCCTACTTTCTTAAATTTGAGCCTAAATTTGCAATAAGGAGCTGATGATCTGAACCACAGTCAGCTCCAAATCTTGTTTTTGCTGACTGTATAGAGCTTCTCCATCTTTGGCTGCAAAGAATATAATCAATCTGTATTTGGTATTGACCATCTGGTGATGTCCATGTATAGAGTCATTTCCTGTGATGTTGGAAGAGGGTTTTGCTATGAGCAGTGTGCTCTCTTGACAAAATTCCGTTTGCCTTTGCCCTGCTTCATTTTGTACTCCAAAGCCAAACTTGTCTATTATTCCAGGTATCTTCTGGCTTCCTACTTTTGCATTCCAGTGCCCTATGATAAAAAGGACATCTTTTTTTGGTATTCTAAAAGGTCTAAAGTTATAAAGGTTCTAAAGTTCTAAAAGGTCTTGTAGGTCTTCATAGAATTGTTCAACTTCAGCTTCTTCAGCATAGTGGTTGAGGCATAGACTGGATTACTGTGATATTAAATGGTTTGCCTTGGAAACGGACAAGTCTCTCTGTCATTTTTGAGATTGCACCCAAGTACTGCATTTTGGACTCTTCTGTTGACTGTGAGAGCTACTCCATTCTTTCTAAGGAATTCTTGTCCACGGTAGTAGATATAATGGTCATCTGAATTAAATTTGCCCATTCCCATCTATTTTAGTTCACTGATTTCCAAAATGTCGATGTTCACTCTTGCCATCTCCTATTTGACCGCAGTGAATTAACCTTGATTCATGGACCTAATATTCCAGGCTCCTATGCAATACTGTTCTTTACAGCACTGGACTTGACTTTCAGCACCAGGTACATCCACAACTGAGCATCATTTCCACTTTGGCTCAGCCTCTTCATGCTTTCTGGAGCTATTTCTCTGTTCTTCCCCAGTAGCGTACCGGACACCTACCAACCTGAAGGGCTCATCTTTCAGTGGCATATCTTTCTGCCTTTTCATACTGTTCATGGGGTTCTCAGGGCAAGAATACTGAAGTGGTTGCCATTCCCTTCTCCAGTGGACCACAGTTTGTCAGGCCCTGACTAGCAGGGACACGCCCTTCAGCCACTTCACATAGCTGGATGGTATGCTCGGCGCCCTGGTTGTCCCACCACTGGCCTCGTCGAGAGTGTGACCCTTCACTGGCTGTTGGATGTTGGTCAATGTGCCGCCTGGGAGCCGAGGCAGCAGCCCTGCTGGAGTTGCAGGAAAGGGGGTCTGGTGAAGGCTGGAGCTGATGTTGGAGGATGCCCAGGAACAGAAAGTTCTCTGGCCTCACTGTTGCTACTGGCCACTCTGGGGCCGATCTGCCACCCAGGAGCAGAGAGCATCCTGGTCTCTTCACTGCCATTTGCTGCCCTGGGGCTGATCCATTGCCCCAACACACTAGTGAATATAACAAAACAGAAACAGACTCACAAAGTAATGGTTATCAGTGGGGAGAAGGAAGCAGGGAGGATCAAGATAGAGGCAGAGGATTAAGAAGTACAAACTACTATGTATAAAATAAATAAGGTACAAAGAAATATTTGTACAGCACAGGAAATATAATCAACATTTTATTATAACTTTAAATGGTATATAATCTATAAAACTTTTGAATCACTATGCTGTATATCTGAAAGTAACATAATACTATAAATCAAGTATACCTCAATTTTTTTAAGTTATTTTCTGAAAAAAAAGGGAGGGAAGAAAACTGACTTAAGATAACCATCAGAAATGAGATACCCAAAACCTCCTAACAACTTAAGAAAGTATATAGTACCGTTAAGTGGTAATAATTTCTTATATCATCTGACCACTACTGGAATGGAACCTCTAACCAGCCACAGTTTGGCAGCCAGGTTGAAATAGCAGCATAACTGGTCTCATATTTATGAAAAGGGCAGAACTGAGTAACAGAAAAGATTGTTCTTGGGTTCACCCTTTCCATTGCTCCACTCCTTGCCTAACAACAACAATCACTAGGAGAGTACTTTATTAAAGGTGATAAACTATACTCACAATAACCTCTGAAGTTACTCAATTATAAATTCAATAATTCTAAAAAAAAAAAATAAATTCAATAATTCTGAAAGATTCCATTATAATTGTTCCTTTTGAGGCTAAGAGAGGTAGTACTTCACCAAAGCCAAACAGTTAATAAGTAGTAGGGCCACACAAGGGCTTCCCTGGTGGCTCAGATGGTAAAGAATCAGCCTGCAATGCAGGAGACTGGGTTCGATCCCTGGGTTGGGAAGATCCAGGCCCTGGAGAAGGGATTGGCAACCCACCCCAGTATTCTTGCCTGGGAAATCCCATGGATAGAGGAGCCTGGTGGGCTATAGTCCATGGGGTTATAAGAGTCAGACATGACTTAGCTACTAACACACAGGGCCACTTAAGTTACTTAAATTCCAACTTAAAAAAAAAAAGAAACAACTTACTTAAATGCCACATGCTTTCCACCACATCACCTTATTTCTTTTTTGCCTATATAAAAATAGACTTGTAACTTACTGTGTAAAAATATATGCTTAGGTTTTCAAGAGTTAGAAGTTAGTCTGAATAAAATCTAAATGCAGCCTCTGATCTACTGATTTCACTGCACTTGTGGTTAGTTATCTTAGCCTGAAAAAAGTCCTGAACTTCCTCGTGAGGTTTCTTCAGCTTTACAGAAAACTTTAAGTCAGATAATACATAAAATGTCAGAAAAAGAATATTAAAATTACAACCTCAGATCTAATAAATTCAGATGTTACCCATACCTTAACTTCATTTAAATGTAGTGGAGTTATTCAACAAGAGTGTCTTACCATGAGACGTGGGATTTCTATAAATTCAGATTAAACAATACCTGGCACTTAAAAGATACTCAGTAAGTATTATTGGGAACTGGACAAAGGCTGCATGGTGGGGCATAAGCACAGAGGCTTCTGGCTGCAAATGAGGGTACGGAGACAACACAGTTGAAACACATATTTCCAGAGGGTTCTCTGAATAAAAGAAATACATATGAAAAATTTTTTTGTATTAAATTTTGTATTGGCATATAATTTATTTACAATGTTGTATTAGTTTCATGTATACAGCAAAGTGATTTATTCATACATATATTCATTCTTTCTCAGATTCTTTCCTCATAAAGATTATTATAGAATACTGAGTAGAGTTCCCTGTGCTATACATTAGGTCCTTGCTAGTTATCTACTTTATATATAGTAGTGTCTGCTTGTTAACCAAGTTCCTGAATTATCCCTCCCCACTAACTTTCCCTGTTGGTAACCATAAGTTTCTTTTTTGACATCTGTTTTGTAAATAAGCTCATTTGTAACTAAGTAATGAACTTGTAAATAAGTTCATCATTTTTAAAAAATTAGATTCCACATATGAGTGGTATGGTATTTGTCTTTCTCTGTATGACTTACTTCACTTAGTATGATAATCTCTAGGTCCATCTATATTGCTGTAAATGGCATTATTTCAAATCTTTTCATAGTTGATTAATAATCTATTGTATATATGTACCACATCTTCTTTATCCATCCCTCTGTTGATGTTGATGGACATTTAGGTTGCTTCCATGTCTTGGCTATTGTAAACAGTGCTGCAACGAACTGAGGTGAATGTTATCTTTTCAAATTATAGTTTTCTCTGGATATATACCCAGGAGAGGGGTTGCTGGATCATATGGTAGTTCTAATTTCAGCTTTCTAAGGAACCTCCATACTGTTATACATAGTGGTTGTACCAATTTTTTAATACATTGCTACCAACAGAGTTAAGAGAGTTCCCTTTCCCCCACATCTACTCAGCATTTAGACTTTTTTTTTTTTTTTTTAGCATTTAGACTTTTTGATGATGGCCATTCTGACTGGTGTGAGGTGATACCTCATTGTAGTTTTGATTTGCATTTCTCTGATAATTAGTGATATTGAGCATCTTTTCATGTGCTTTTTGTCCATCTATATGTCTTATTTGGAGAAATGTCTATTTAGATCTTCTGCTCATTTTTTGACTGGTTTTGTTTTTGATATACAGTAAATGAGCTATTTTATTGTATATTTGGGAGATTATCCCTTGTTGACTGCTTTGTTTGCAACTATTTTCTCCCATTCTGTGGGCTGTCTTTTCGTTTTATTTATAGTTTCCTTTGTTGTGCAGAAGCTTTTAAGTTTAATTAGGTCCCATTTATTTGTTTTTACTTGCACTACTCTAGGAGGTGGATCAAAGAAGATATTGCTACAATTTATGTCAAAGATTGTTCTATGTTTTCCTCTAAGAGTTTTATAGTGTCTGGCCTTACACATAGGTCTTTGATTCATTTTGAGGTTGTTTTTGTGTATAGTGTTAGGGAATGTTCTCATCTCCTTCTTTTATATGTAGCTTTGCAGTTTTCCCAGCATCACTTACTGAAGAAACTTGTCTTTTCCCCATTTAATATTCTTGCCTTCTTTATCACAAATTAACTGACTATAAGTGTGTGGGTTTATTTCTGGGCTTTCCATCCTGATCTATTGACTGTATTTCTGTCCTTGGGCTAGTACCATACTTGTAGCTTTGTAGTAAAGTCTGAAGTCAGGGAATGTGATTCCTCCAGCTCTGTTTTTCTTACTCAGGATTTCATTGGCTACTTGGGGTCTTTAGTGTTTCCATACAAATTAACAAAAATTTTTGTTATAGTCTGTTAAAAATGTCATTGGCAATTTGATAAAGATTGTAGTGAATCTGTAGATTGCCTTGGGGAGTATTGTCATTTTGACACTATTGATTCTTCCCATCAAAGAATATGGTATATCTTTCTGTTTATATCATCTTTGATTTCTTTCATCAGCTTCTTATAGTTTTCAGAGTACAGGTCTTTTGTCTCCTTAGGCATGTTATTTTCAGGCATTTTATTCTTTTTGATGGGGTGGTAAATGGGATTGGTTTCATAATCTTTCTTTCTGATCTTTCACTGTTAGTGTAGAGGAATGCAAGAGATTTCCATGTATTAATTTTTATCCTGCAATGTTACCAAATTCATTATTGAGTTCTAGTAATCTTCTGGTAGTATTTTGTTTCTGATTTTAGAGAGAATGCCTCAGCTTTTCACAGTTGAAAATGATGTTAGCTGTGGGCTTGTCATATATTGCCTTTATTATGTTGATATAGGTTCCCTGTATGCCCACTTCATGGAGACTTTTTACCATAAATGGATGTTGAAGAAGTATGTACTTTCTTCTTTATCTGAATTGCGAAAGCAACCATACTACTCAGCACTAAGCATAATGACTTGCTTAGAGTAAGTGTTTTGCAATCATCTGTTTTAATTCAATAGGTAGGGAAATGTAATTTTCAGCACTAAAACCATTTTAGAGTCCTGATGAGGAATAATCAGCTCAACTGACTAAAAATGTTTATACTGATTTTATCTATGGTCTTTTGAGGCATCTCTCTATAAAGACATTCTTTATCTTTCAGAAAAGACCCATAGTACTATTATTTTAAAATAAAACAGCATAATCATAGCAATATTTTGCCAAGGGACAAATCATAATAGCACATACATTTAATGATCTCTCAAATATGATTAGAGGCTGTATAGAGATGGTTATGAAGCTAAAAACACCTGTTTAATTTCCATTTCATATCAAAGTTACTTTCCCCAGAATACACAGATTCAGAAGATAAATAAACACAACTGGCTTAAAATAAAATGAAGGAAGAAAAATAAGTAAGGCTTTATATTTGCATGACTTTACTCAGTAATTTTACTGAATAAGAATGTCAAGACATGAAGTTAAACAAAATGTATTATGAGAAATAGTAATCAAAGGATTTTTTTTCCCATAAAGTACAATTTAAAGAAAAAGAATGATATTCAATGAAGAATTCTCCCTGCCTTTGAAGATATTTAAACATTAATTCTGTAATACATAACCTTGATTTCTTTAGTCTAGACACAATCTCATGAAAACACTCACTACACGTTAGGGATATACTATGTGAAAAGCTCAGTCTAAGAAGAGTGAATGGATTAGACATTCAAGGGCTGGGTCATGCTGACTCTGGAAATCTTTCAATTTTAAAAATTAATTAAATAAGAAATTGAAGTACAGATGGTGTACAATAGTGTATAAGTTACAGATATACAGTCATTTTTAAAGGCTATTTATACTATTTATAGTTATTACAAAATATTAGCTCTATTCTCTTCCAATTTTTATTTTTTTATTTTCTCTTCCAGTTTTTAAATTTTAATCTAGTTAGTACTCTTTCCTCTTTGCTCCTTGATTTTAATTTATAAAAGCCTTTCATTTATCTTTATCTGTAACTTCCAGAGCAATTAGAGTGTACATTGTCAATTGTTAAAAAAAAACAAGGACTTCCCTGGTGATCCAGTTGTTAAGAATCTGCCTTCCAACGCAGGGTGAATGGGTTTGATCTCTGGTCGGGGAACTAAGATCCCACAAGCTGCAGGTCAACTAAGCCAGTGCATGGCAACTGAAGAAGCCTGTGTGCCACAACTACTAAGCCCATTTGCTCCAGAACCTGTGCTCTGCAACAAAAGAAGCCCACGTGCCACAACTAGGAAAGCCTGCATGCTGCAACAAAGAGCCCACATGTGGCAATGAAGACCCAGAGCAGCAAAAAAAAAAAAAAATCATTCACATTTTTACTACAGTACTCAGAAGTTCATCGTATATTTATTAAAACAAAAAATTACACAATTCCTTTTATCCAGATTCAAATTCATTATCTCTTATCAAGAACATTAGCAGTGTAAGATTCCTTGGCAGTCTCTCATACAAAATGTATTTCAGAGTAACCCAAGACAGTCCTAGTTGATGACATACAGGTCTTTCTATATAGAACTCCTGATAATAAATGTAGAAGAGAGGACAGGATAAGAAAATCACCATTTGGGCATTTCCCTGGTGGTCCAGCAGTTAAGAATCTGACTGTCAGTGCAGGGAACATGGGTTCCATCTCTGTTCTAGGAGGACCCCAAACGCTAAGGAGCAACTAAGCCCTTGTACCATAACTATAGAGACTGCACTCTAGAACCCACGAGCCACAGCAGCTGAGCCCACGCACTGCAACCACTGAAGCCCTCCTGCCTAGAGCCTGTGCTCTGCAACAAGAAAGGCCCCACAAGAAGGCCAAGCACTGCAACTAGAGGGAAGCCCCTACTGGCTGCAACTAGAGAAAGCCTGCATACAGCAATTTAGACCAGTGCAGCCAAAAATAAATAAATAAATAAAAATTTATAAAAAAGAAAATTACCATTTTGCCACAAAGGATGCTGACATGACCATCAGTGTGGTCTTTTAGCATCACTAGAAGTGAGGTAGCCAGAACTACCCCACTACCCCAGCAGGACTCTGGATGTGATGCAATATTAAGCATCTCCTAAGCATTCTTGCTAAAAAATTTAAATCTGTTTTAATCAAATCTCAAATATGAGAAATTCCATAAGACAATTGACCTGGTTCCTGTAACTAGTCTATGACACACAAAGAAAAAGTGGGGAGAAAGGAAGGAGGAACTGCCCTAAATCAAAACAGGCATGAGGCACAAAATGACCAAACATGATCTGTGGACTCTGAAATCCTGGTGTGAACAAATCATCTCTGAAAAAAGATATCCTTGAGATAATCAGGCAAACCTTAACAGCATCTAGCTATTAGATGATACCAAGGAGTAACTGTTAATTTTATTAGGTACGAGAATAGCATTTTGATTCTATAAGATAACATCCTTATTTTAAAAAGATGCATACAGAAGTATGTCAGGAACTATGTACAAAAATGCCTTGGATTTGCTTTAAAATACCTCAGCAAACAAAGTAAAAGGAAATAGGATAAATGACCTATTTTTGAATGTATTTACAGTTACTTATAATAAAAAAATTAAAAAGAACCTCATTAGCAGAGAAACCTGAAAAATAGTACAGGTCAATCTATTTAGTAATACTAATCTTGGGTAGAAAATAAATGGATCAATGAAAAAATTAACACTGCAGTGCTTATTTAGAAACTGAATCAGTTATATGGAAAATATAAATTTTCTCTTTGTATCATAAGGTTAGTGCTAAAAATTGTGCTATAAAGCAAATATCCCCCACTGCTCCGCAAATTCACACACTGAAATCTAATCCCCAATGTAATGGTATCTGAAAGTGATTAAGTGTTGAGGGTGACACACCCAAGAATGGGATTGATGCCCTTATATAAGAGGCCCCAATAAAGAAAGACTCTAGATAGCTTCCTCACCCCTTCCACCACAGGAGGACATAGCAAAAAGACAGTGAAAAATACTATCTATGCACCAGCAAGTGAGCCCTTACCAGACACTGAAACTGCTGGTGTTGGATTTCTAAGCCTTCAGAATTATGAGGAATTTCTACCGGTATTTTGTTATAGCAGCCAGAACAGATTAAGAAATCTGACACCTGTGAAATATTAAGTTTTATTCCTGAGGTAGGTTACAATACTGAAAACCCATGGCAAAAACTAAGAAGTTTTATAGGATACATTAAAAAATTTTTTTAGGAGTACAACTTTTTCCTCTCCTCAAAACTGTGGAGTTTATATAATTCTGGAGTTCTAAATAGACGGAGGCAGTGAATTGAAATAGAGAAAACTGAAACACAGAAAACAGAAATCACAGTTTGTATTCTGAACTGAATTGTGTGAGCTTTGGATTATCCAGGTGGACTCTAAACCCAATGACAATGTCTTTATAAGAAAGAAAAAAAAGACCATGTGAACATGGAAGCAAAGAATGGAGTTATGTAGACAGAAACCAAGGAATGTGTGGAGCCATGAAAAGTTGGAAGAAGCAAGGAAGGATTCTCTCCTAGTTTTTGGAGGGAGTGCAGCAACTCTGTTGACACACTGATTTCATTCAGACTTCTGGCCTTTCAAACTGTGAGAGACTAAATTTCTACTGTCTCAGGCCATCAATTTTGTAGTAATTTGTTACAGCAATGCTAGAAAACTATACAGCCTCTTTGCTGCATTCTAACAAATCATTTTTATTTACCTCACTTTTATTTACTGCAAAAGTTCTATAATGGTAATTACTTCGAGTATCAAAAGAAATAAAAAATATATTATGCTCCCCAAATCTCTCCTTATTTGCCAGCCATTTTCTACAAAGGTCTCTAAATTTCCTTTATCAACAGTCTTTCAGGAAATTCCCTGGTAGTCCAGTGATTAGGACTTGGCACTTTCACTGCCATAGCCTGGGTTCTATCCCTAGTCAGGGAACTAGGATCTCATAAGCCACTTGGTGTGCACCCCCTACCCCAGATTGTTCCAAAAGTCCCAGTGCAGGATACCAAGTGAAAGTGAAAGTCGCTCAGTGGTGTCTGACTCTTTGAGACCGCATGGATTGTAGCCTGCCAGGTTCCTCTGTCCATGGCATTCTCCAGGCCAGAATACTGGAGTGGGTAGCCGTTCCCTTCTCCAGGGGATCTTCCCAACCCAGGGATCAAACCCAGGTATCCTGCATTGCAGGCAGATTCTTAACCATCTGAGCCACCAGGGAAGCCCCAACTGAATAGCAAGATACCAACTGAATAGAAAAGATCTGTGTTCTTGTGAAAGTTGACAATATCAACTGAGACATGTGATAGGTTGGAGAATAAAAGCCTGGGTTCTAAACCTGACCCAGGTGACTGTGTGAACCTAAACAGCTTACTGCTTTGACTTTTTGCTTTATCATTCATTAATAATCCTTTGAGGGATGCTGTAAGAAGTAAAGAAGAAATGCGTGTAAAGATTCTGATGTTGTTGTCTAGTCGCTAAGTTGTGTCCGATTCCTTTGCAACCCCATGGACTGTAGCCTGCCATACTCCTCTGCAAGAGGAGGATTTTTCAGGCAAGAATACTGGAGTGGGTTGCGATTTCCTGCTCTAGAGAATCTTCCCAACCCAGGGATCGAACCCACATCTCCCGCATTGGCAGGTGGATTCTTTACCACTAAGCCAACTAGGAAGCCCAAAAGATACTGACATGAGAGGTTTTTACTATAGGTTAGCTAATGTGAAAGATGATTTCTGGGTACAATATTGCTTCTGGCTATTGATATACTGTTCTATTATATATAAAAAAAAATCTTACTACCACAAAATTTCCTCTGGACTGCTTTCAAGGGCAGTTAATAAATTTAAGTAAAATCTTTTATTTAATTATAGCCAAGCATGAAATTTCCAACACACTTCTGAAGAAGTTTCGCAATTTCTTTTGCACTAAAGGGAAAGAATGAAAGCCTACACTTTTGATTTACGTTTTCACCAATTTTCCATAAATTATACTGGCTCATACTTTGATGTTTGCCAAACTTTTTCTCTCAGTCTAAGATGAAGAGCCTATTTGGATATTTCAAATTAATACCATTGAGCAAAATTTTTCATGCTCAGAGTTGGGAGAGAACAATAAAGAGGCACAAGTAATTTATAATATTTTGGTTTGCCTAGATGAACTTAACAAACAGGTAATACAGCACCATTCAATCTCCAAATGAAAAAAAATTAAAGATAACATAAAGCATACTGATAAGACTACTAGTGAAGTAATTAACTTTGAGAATTCAATAAACACTGTCATCAAATGAACTACTAATTATACTTGCAGTGCCATATTTGTACTTCTTTTGTTCTCAATTAAATAATTATAACATTAAGTTTGCTCGAGAAGAACTGTATCTGATACAAACACCTGTCTAGTTAGGAAAACATAAATAATAGACAAAATGATTTTAAGACAACATATATAATTAATGCCACAAACTTCTATAGTTGCTAAAATAGTAAGCAACTCTAAATACACCTAACAGCGTTCAATCTATAAAAATTCAAGTTGCATTACAGTTTCTCAGAGCAAAATCACTATGTAATATGAGGTTTACTTGTGATGCTATCTAAAAAGTAGCTTCCTTTCCTTGCCATTCAGGTTTGTTCCAACTCAGATCCATGGAGGTGCAGAGCAACTATCTGGTGTCATACTGTCTTTACAGCAGGTGGAAGGCCTAGGCTGACTTTCCCAACCAAAAGTAAGGCCACTGGTCAGTTGTTCCTAGGCCAGCTAGTATGGAACAATGTCTGAGTCCTACCTTCAGAGCAGATAAATAAAGCTCAGTCAGCTGGCTTTCAAAGGACTGCTTGCACTAGTGTTCACATTTCCTTTGAAACGATCCGGCATTCTTTTTGTATCTTAAATTTATCTAATACTACAGTCTAATGTCTGAAATGCTCAGATAATTGGAGGTGTCTCCACTGCCTACCTAGATAAGAAACAGGCAGAGTAATTGGTAAGTCAATTACTTCAAGAAACAATTTCTAAAATTAAAAATCAGACAGAAAATAAGGGGTATAGACAATTTAATATGTGGAAAAGCTTTAAGACTCCCTTAAGGCTGGCTGGACACAACTTTCCCTACTTTGGACTTCTATTAATACATAGCCTGTCTTTATCCCTCAGTGAGGCCTATAGAATGGATTTTGTATTGTATTATATATTTATCTTCCAAGCTAGCTAGTAAGTGAAAAAAATAGTATCTTATAACTACTTAAAAAAATCTGTTGATGACATACTGGGTGTTTTAAAAGTTCCATTACCATAAATAAGAATATTTAATGAATTAACACAAAGAAGCAGCCTCACCTCTGGGCAAGCCAAATAAACAAAGTACAGAACTTGGCTTGAAATAAAAATATTTCATCAAGTTATCAAAATGATTTCTCAATGACCAAACTGCTGGGAAGTGCTAGGGGGTGCTCATCTGTCAATGAAGATCATTTAATCAATCTATTGGTATTATGTGGGGGTAATGTGGGGAATAGAGGAGCAAGGAATTAGAAAAAAATCCAATAAAACTAAAAACAGGAGAGTCACATTCATAGTCAATATACTCTAGGAGATAAATACTTCAAATAAAAATACTATAGTGACAAAACAACAACAACAAAAAAAAAACAAACAAAACTACAGTGACCAAGTCAGATCAAACATTAGAAACCAAAGAAGAGTATACAAACAATAACTGTAACTATTTTCATTGTATTAGCCACCATGTCAAGTACTTGGTTTAGCATTTTACATGTTATCTCATTTGACCCACACAACATATGAGGTGGGTACTTTCTTATTTTCATCTTGCAGATGAAGAAACAGAGAGGTTAATCTGCCCAAGGTCATATGGCAAAAAGTGAAAAGAACTAAAATTCAACTCCGATCAGTCTGACTCCAGAATCCAGGTGTAAGACTGCCAATTTAAATTACACTTAGGAAAGAACGAAATGTAATGTAACATAGGTAAAATTCAACCATTAATACAGTCTTCTTAATTTTTCAACTTTCAAGTGTAGCAAAAAGTAGAGAATAATTTAAAAAATAAATGAAAATTGATTTTGTTAGAAAATTTTTAAAAAAGAGCTATTCTACCAGGTTAAATATGTCAGTTATGCCTTTTACTGAGTAGGTACTTGTGTCAATTGCTGTCCTAGGAACATAGTGGTAAACAGGATAGACGAGGTCTTGCTTTCCTGGAGCTCACTGTCCAGTGGAGGGTAAGAGACAAAAAAATTCAGTCAACAACAGAATTTCAGAGAGTGACACATGGTACAGAGGAGATAGGGAGGAAATGTGTAGACTACTCTTTTGAGACATTTAACCATGAAGGTAAACAGAAAGGGATGGATGTAAGGTCAGGGGAAAGTTGTTTTAATTTTTTGTTGTTTTTAAAGATAGGCAATATCAGAGCATGTATGTATGCCAATATTGGTGGTGCCTTGGAAAGTTGTTGAGGATGTGAAAGACAGCACAAAAGCAGAAGTCAAGTTCTCAACTAGCTCTGAGCGGGGAGTAAGGTGGGGAGGCAAGTTGGCCTCTGATGGGAAGAAAACAGAAAACAAGGATCCTAAGCAAGGTGGATTTATAGATTTGGTGAGGAGAGGATGAGGAGTATCTGTCTGATAACTTTTAAACCCTCAGTGAAGTACACAGCCTACTTATCAGCATGGGGATGGGTGGGCTGCTCATGAAGTTAAAGAGTGGGGAGAGATTAATATAGGCAAAAATTAAGAATTACAAGTTATTAAGAATCTGGCAATTTTCTGGGGGCAGTGATGAGAGTAGTCCACTTCAGATTTTTAGTCCTAAATCTGAAGTTCTCTAGTAATATTCAACTTATATGATACGGGCCCACGGGGAAAGCTAGATGAGGAGTGAAGCAGCTGTAAATAGAAAAAAATTCATGGGTTAAAAAATATTTAAAAGTATGTATGCCTGAGATAAACACTAAGTCACTAACAATGTCCAAACAAGCCCTGGTCTATATAACTCCATTTGCCTCTATCTTCTTATCACAGAAATTCTTGCAATAATGTATCTATCTTAGTCATGAGGTATTTAATCATGAAGCTTACAGATTGTTTCTTTTTGGTCATAAACAGCTCTATCACTTCCTAAAGTAGATTTCTAAAAAGATGCAACTGATGGTCTTGATGTTGATTCCAGAGGTGATTACACCTCAATGCTGAAAGAAACTTTCTCTAGTGTTAACTGATATTTCTAGTCAAAAGCAAACTGATGATTTCATTTAAAAGTAAAATAAATAAATAAATAAATAAAACACCCCCTCAAGGTGGTTGCTTTTGATCATCCAACTGTATTCCTAAACCACGATGTTGGCTCAAGACCCAAAACATCCTGGGAAGCACAGGCTGTCTACACAGGTTCAAGGAGAGGAAACAAAGACCGCACCTCTTGAAGGATGCACGTCAACATCATGAAGAATAGCAGTGTTGGGTGAGAGAGTATGTATGCCTGTGTGTACATATATATAGATATTTGGGGAAATATTATCTGCCCTACAAGCAAAAGGAAAGAAAAAGGAACACCACGAAACACCATTTTGAGGAACACCATGAAATGTCAGAACACCAGGGATAAATAGAAGATCCTAAAGTCTTTCAGAGTGGGAGGAAAAGAGAATGGGGATTACAACTGGAAGCCTTCAAGAGACAGACACTAATTTTCAATCTAGAATTCAATATCCAGTGAAACCATCATTCAAGTGTGAGGGTAAAATAAAGACATTTCAGACACGCAACTTCTGAATTCAGGAATAAATTTCAGAGTTTGTAGAGGTTCTTTCTCAGGAAGCTACTAAAGAACAAGGAAGACACAGGATCCAGGAAATCAAGGATGCAACATAGGAGGAAGGCAAAGAGAATTCACAAGAAGATAAGAAGGGAGGTCCTATATGACAGCTAGGAAATAGAAATGAAACAGATTATCTGAATATATTGAAAGATGATCATTTCTGTCATAAAATTTGAGGAGAATTTGTGACTGGTAAAAAGAAAACTAGGCAAATGAAAAACAAACAAAAGTGGCAATTATTTAACTCAGGAGAAATAAAGTTGTACAAGAAAGAAACATAATAGGTAATACATATCCAATACGGCTCATCTGTGAATTATAGATACACTGCCACAGTCTTATAAATACTGAAAACTGACTTAACTGAAAACTGTAAAGCACAGATATGAGTGGGGGATAGAAGGATGGTTATGTGGAACAATTAAGTACTCAAATTCCAAACTAGAACTCCATGGATAATATACAAAGGTAGACAATCAAGGAATTGCAGTTTAAACATTGAAAATGAAATAAATATAAAGGTAAATGCTAGAAAGAACTGCTAAGAATTCAAAATAATTGAACCATATGAAACCACTGATTTTTGATAACTCCCCAATCTAAAAAAAAAAAATGGCAATTTCATATAGTTTAAGCTGCTATTAGGTTAGTGCAAAAGTAGTTGTGGTTTCAGACTGTGAATTTTAAATCATTATAACTAGGCTCAAACACATATTTATTAATCAAAATAGAAACCATTACAATCAATACATTTTTGTCAACAAGAAATACGTTTTTTTATTCCTGCTGTGTAAAAATCTGTGCTTTGGGATTTGATGAACTTTTGGAAAGTATTTTCTGCCTCCTGCTGGTTGTAGAAGCATTTTCCCTGGAAAAAGTTGTTGAGATGCTTGAAGAAGTGGTGGTCAGTTGGCAAGAGGTCAGGTGAATATGGTGTTTGAGGCAAAACTTCATAGCCCAATTCATTCAAATTCTGAAGCTTTGGTTGTATGACATGTGGTCAGGTGGTGTTGTGGAGGAGAACTGGGCCCATTCTGTTGACCAATGCCAGCTGCAGGCATTGCAGTTTTCAGTGCATCTCATTGATTTGCTGAGCATACTTCTCAGACGTAATGGCTTTGCTGGGATTCCGAAAGCTGCAGTTGATTAGATGGGCAGCAGACCACCAAACAATGACTATGACCTTTCTTGGATGCAAGTTTGGCTTTGCGAAGTGCTTTGGAGCTTCTTCTCGGTCCAACCACTGAGCTGGTTGTCATATAAAATCCACTTTTCATCACACATAATCTGATCGAGAAATGGTTCATTGTTGTTGCATAGGATAAGAGAAGACTACACTTTAACATGATGATTTTTTTGATTTTCAGTCAGCTCATGAGGCACCCACTTATTGAGCTTTTTCACCTCTCCAATTTGCTTCAAATGCAGAATGACTGTAGAACGGTTGATGTTGAGTTCTTTAGCAACTTCTCACGTAGCTGTAAGAGGATCAGCTTTGATGATTGCTCTCAGTTGGTTGTTGTCAACTTCCAATGGCCAGCCACTGCGCTCCTCATCTTCAAAGCTCTGTCTCCTTTGCAAAACTTCTTGAACCATTACTGCACTGTATGTTTGTTAGCAGTTCCTGGGCCAAATGCGTTGTTGATGCTGCGAGTTGTCTCTGCTGCTTTATGACCCATTTTGAACTCCAATAAAAAAAAATTGCTGGAATTTGCTTTTTGTCTGACATCATTGCTATAGTCTAACATAACCACATTTATTTAAGAATGTATTCCAATATCAAATGGCAAACTTCAACAATGCAAAATTGCAATTACTTTTGTACTGATCTGTCTAGTCAAGGCTATGGGTTTTCCAGTGTAATGTATGAATTTAATGAAATGTATGAATTTAATGAAAATGAATTTAATGAAAAAAAAACTTCTAAAACATCCAATGTAATGTATGGATGTGAGAGTTGGACTGTGAAGAAAGCTGAGCACCGGAAAATTGATGCTTTTGAACTATGGTGTTGGAGAAGACTCTTGAGAGTCCCTTGGACTGCAAGGAGATCCGACCAGTCCCTCCTAAAGGAGATCAGTCCTGGGTGTTCATTGGAAGGACTGATGCTGAAGCTGAAACTCCAATACTTTGGCCACCTCATGCGAAGAGTTGACTCACTGGAATAAGACCCTGATGCTGGGAGGGACCGGGGGCAGGAGGAGAAGGGGACGACAGAGGATAGAGATGGCTGGATGGCATCACTGACTTGATGGACATGTGTTTGAGTAAACTCTGGGAGTTGGTGATGGACAGGGAGGCCTGGCATGCTGTGATTCACGGGGTCGCAAAGAGTCGGACACGACTGAGTGACTGAACTGAACTGAATAATACATTATGATAAGATTATTACTAACTTTAGAATAAACTGCCATTTGAAACAGAAAACAATTAGTATTTGGCTGCACAGCATGTTGGATCTTAGTTCCCCCACCAGGGATCAATCCGTGCCCACTGTAGTGTAAGCAGAGTCCTAATCACTGGACCACCAGGGAATTCCCAGAAAACAATTACTGACAAAATGCTGGGAGGATAATGTATCCCAGTTTGGGTGACAAAGTGTCACCATATATACTATTACTATCACTAACATAATATTAGTATTTCTAATGAATATAAAGATTATATTTATTAATAAAACAGCTCGTAACCTATTTTGACAACACAGATATTACTTTGGAATTTTTCTTCAATCATCCTACAAAAATGCAAAACTATAGACTGGTAAAAATTTTGATTAACAGAATGCTGAAGAACAAGGCCAGGATGTTTTTAGTTTCCTTTGTTGGTACAAACAATAGCTAAGTCATGCTTGCAAAATTAAAGTTGCACAATATTGTAGTACTATGCAAGCCTATTTCAATGATAATTCCGGTTACACTATGCTGTTTATTTAAGACTTCCCCTTATGATTTGTTTTAAAAGGCTTCCTAAAAAAGAAAAATCTTATGCAGGCAATTCATAAGTTATCTGGGTTGCTTCAGTATTAGTGACACTAGTTAATGTAATTAATGAAGCACTCATTTATAAGTTGCCTTATTTTGAGTTAAATTCATAAAAATTTTATTTAAATCTGACATCATAAAACCAAAATTTTAAATTGAAAAATCAACTTTTATTAATTTTAACTTTTACAAAGAAAGAATTTGATCATGCTAACATAAGGTAAGATTTTTACCAAGAATAATGGATCCTGTTCCAACCAAATGGAAAATTTCTCTTGCAAATTAAAAGCAAATGTTTGCAACAGAGGGAATATACATAAACAGATGCTATGGAAGACTGCTTAGTTTTGATTTCATTTTGCACCAAAAACTACCAGGAACTAAAATATATGTTATTAAAAATAACCTTAAAGGGAATCTTAAAACTGAATCAATTCAACTATTCATATCCTCTAATTAGCTCCTACTTTTTTTTTACTGCTGCTATTCTGAATCAAAAGATCATAACAAAAATACATTAATATTTGGAGGTATGTTTCTTACAACAACTAAGTTTAGCTAATTTCCTGTCACTCTGCAAAATTATAAGGGTACAAAATAGAAAGAGCAAATGCAACCAACTATCTTCTAAAACTTATAAGATCTAGTTTAAGAGAGGAAAAGGTCCAAGTGAAACAGCAAGGAATAGCTGGCGCTATTATAACTGCTTCTTTTTAATTGGTCCATATCAACTGTGACTCCTCATAACTTCACCGAGACAACAAAGTCAGGCAGTCAGTCCCCACAGAGCCAAAGTCTGTGGGAAACTGCAGAGCTTCCTCCTCTCTCTGGGGAGGAGGACAAAAAAAAAAAAAAAAAGGTGTTCTGTTTTCCAATAGTCCTGTAAGAGGTGCCACTGAGCTGGGGCTGCACAACCATACAACAGAGCACAGGAAAATTCAGATCAAAGCAAGGGCGCATGCCAGGGAAATTTGCAATAAAACCCTTTGCCAAAGAATTACGGGGATAAAAAAAAAAAAAGCAATGAGGCGGAGAGAACCTGCTGGACCACCTTCTTATTAACACAGGGAGGCAGGAAGAAACAAAATCTGCCTGTACTGAGGAGCCTAAAAAAGTGTCCTAGATATACTGGAGCGTTTCTATAGACAACGTATATCAATATACAGACATAATTACCAATTAACTAAAAAGCAGTGTTCTATATGTACTATTCTCATGTACATATACATGAGTATACGACCACTTACCAACACCCGGAAAGCAACTGTTCTGGATATACTGAGAATATAGACATATATTGAGAATATAGACACGTATTTTAATTAACAAAACCCACTGGTTTTGCAGCAAGAAACAAAGAAATACTGTTTGAAAGAATGCCAGAGACAGAATTGGCTGAAGATCTGATGAAGTAATATGTCTTTTTTCCCTCATCCCCTTTAAATGATCTTCGACTCGCTCATTTCAGAGGTCAAAGACAAACCATTAAGTCTCTGGAAACAAAAGAGGGGCCTTAATTCTCTGGCCTGTGGAAGCACACACGGCCCCCCACTCACAACTATGAGGCCAGCACCTGACTTTCATTAATGAGTAAGCGAGGCAAGAGGTCTCATCCCAGACCATAGCTTATACCCAGTGACAAACGGGCATGAGATAGACGCCACAAAGAAAGGGGAGGAGCAGACGGGGACCAGGAAAACACTGCCACGCCGCGCCCCCCCAAGGCGCGTTCCCACGGCCAACAGGGAGGCAGCCGTCTTCGCCATCCTCGTCCTCGCTCCGGGCACATCCCAGCAGCTCCCACGCCCAGGGACCAGACGCGGGGCACGGGCTAGCTGGGCGCACAGGGCGCCGCGAACCTTATCTCTGTGGTCTCCCGGTGACAGCTCCGCGCCTCCCTTTGTGCGGGACTCACCCTCCTGTTCGTGCGCGGACCCTTTTCCGCGCCCCTCCCGGCCCAGGGCCGCTGTCCTACCCGTCCCAGCTCCCGGCCGAGGCGCCGGGAGTGTGAGTGGGGGAGGCTGGCGCGGGCCCACGGTCTCCTTAGCATCCCGAACCCGGACCTGCCCGGTCCCTTACTCCCCAAACCAGGGGGCGACGGCGCTCAGCGGCCCAACCCTCGCTTGCTCACTTACTCTGTCGTGAGGGCAGCGGCGGCGAGCGTGCTGGGACCGTCAGCTCTGGGCAGTAAGCAGAGGGCGTCTGGCTGAACCGAGCGCGGCTGAGGTGGCAGCGGCAGACGGCGCGCCACAGCCCCGGCGAGGGGCGGGCCCAGCGGGGGAGGGGCGGGCGCCGCGCCTCTCATTCATGCAGCGGGGGCGGGGTGAGGGAACCCGGATGGCCGGGCAGCCCCGCCCACCTCCCTCAGATGGCTTGTGCTTCAGAGTCCGTAGTGCGCAGGCGCGGCTCTCTGGAGCGCGAGCCTGCCTCACCGGCCGGGGGTGTCCTGGGACGGAGTTGCGCCCTTCTGCTTCTTATGTTTAGTATTTTTGCACGACCTATAAAGTTTTAAAGTGAAAAATTGGAACTGCTACCTCTTCCTAGCATTCAGTGCACCAGCATGGCAGGGACACAGAGTAGCATGAATAAGGAAGACACCTCCCCTTCTTCCAACTGCTTCATCTGCAGCAGGTCCTCTCAAACCTCTGAGACCCAGAATCTGCCCAAATACTGGAGAGCAGCGTGTGCAAGAAAGAGTGCATTACTTTATTTGCATTGACCTAGTCTGTTCAGTCCCCAGCTCCCATTTCATAAGGCAGGCAAAAAAACTGACCTTTGTCTGAGGGGTTTGACTTCCCTGGTGGCTCAGCCGGTAAAGAATCTGCCTGCAATGCAGGAGACCAGGGTTTGATCCCTGGGTCGGGAAGATTCCCTTGGAGAAGGGAATGGCAACCCACTCTAGTGTGCTTACCTGGAGAATTCCACGGCCAGAGGACCCTGATGGGACCCCAGTTCATGGGATTGCAAAGACTTGGAAGTGGCTGAGCAACTAACGCTTGGAGGGGGGTGGTTTAGCGCATCCTGTAACAACAAAGCCTAGGGTCAATCTAATGCTGCTTCAAGAGCAGAAGAGGCGTCTTTTCTTTGGCAGGGAGTGTACTCTCAAGAGACGCCTCCTGTTCCCAGCTCCTTGGCTCTGCTATTCCTGGCCCTCAGAAATCTTTGGTGCTGTTGGGAGTCTGCAACAGGCCTCATAGTGATCTCATTTGAGGCGGCTTCAGTTGAGTGTGTGGGCATTGCAGCTGAGAGAAGATAGAGAAATGATTGCCCACTTTCCCTCAGTTTCCCGCTTTGAGGTTCTCCTTCTGTTGCAGGGAAGAGAGTGGGAGGTGTGAGTGTGTTGGGGAAGCACACTGACTGAAACTGCCCACCCTGGCCAGGCACCATAGTAACCATGTGCATGAGTTGTTTCACGACGGGAGGTCCTTGTATGGAACATGGACCTAATAAGCCACCACCAACTGGAAGAGTTTGGGAAACTCTTCTGAGTTTCCTAAAAGGAGGCACCACCTGTCTGCCCACCTCCCAGAATCCTTCTTGCTGACATCCATCTTGGCTGAACAATGCGTGCACCACCAGGAAGGACTCTGAGTCAGAATGATTGGCAAAGAACCCGGAAACTAATCCCATCACCATAAAACAAGAGATTGCAAGCAGAGCATCTCTCCTGGTTTCCCTTACCCTACTGCTCTCCACCCCGGGTTCCTGTCCCAATAAAATCTCTTGCTTTGTCAGCATGTGTCTCCTCGGACAGTTCATTTCTGAGTGTTAGACTAAGAGCACGGTCTTGGGCCCTGACTGGGGGGGGGGTGGTGTCCCCCTTCCTGCTACAAATGGCGATTCTCTTCTTTGCAGCGACTGACATCCTGATCACTTGGGGTACTTGGGGACTAGCTTGCCTGCTGATGGACCAGACCAGTGGCCTCAATTGGGACCCTTTTGTCCCTGGTCTCCTCCTGATGAAGACAACTAGCCAGAGTGCCCAGACTAGGTAAGGAATGAGAGACTTTATTGACCTCTCTCGCCTCCCTCTTGCTTTCCTCTCCTTAACCCTTCCTATCCTACCCCTTTTTTTCTAGTCCCCTGGTCTTGGAGGCAGGAATCTGGTCGAAGGGCCTCAGCCTGAGCTGAGGATCAGAGGCTGATCACCTCCTCTTGGCAGAGAACTGGAATTTTGGTTCTGTTCTGGTCTGGTCTGGTTTCTGGCAGGGCTGAATTCCAGTCTTCCCTTTTCTGGAGGCTCAGGGTAAAGTCCCTTAATGCCTGGATATCTGCAGGTGGCAAGAGATATCAGAAAGGTCACCCATTTTGCCCCTTCTCCCACCTCATCCCCTCTTCTTTCAACCTGGCTTCCTTTTTTCCCTTTGAAATCTTTGAAGACCTGAGATATTTTCATTTACTCTGTTATGACTTGGGTCTGAAGTTCTATGTCTCTACAGGATGTTTACTGAGAGACGGTAATCTTGTATTTAAGGGAGTGTCTGATTAGGACTGCCAGGTCTATGTATGTGTTTTATACTCTGTCTTCTGTGTTGTAATTTGTGATGGCCATTTGGCTTTGTGTGGCCACCATTTGGTTTAGGCCTGCCGCCATTTTGTTAGAACTTGATTTTCTTTCCCTGTGCTTTGAGACCAGGGCTCTGAGGAACACTTATGTAGACCATCTCAAACTCCTGAGACTGAGGAAAAATGGGAAAAAGACTTTAAAAATTTTATTTATTCCAATTATTTTTTATAAACTAGTAAATTTTATACTGTAATATCTAATTCATGACTAAGTTTAGAAAATGAAGCTAGATCTCCTCTTGTGTCTGTCTGAATATGTGTCTGTCTTGGTATGTCTTTGTATCTGGATAATATTTTTGAGATTAATTTGTAAATGAGCTCTATTTAATTGGCTTAAAAAATATAAGTTTTTACAAAGCAAACAATTCTAAATTAAGCTAAATGAATTCCAGATTCATGTGAACTGGGAAATATTCAGTATTAAGTTAATACCTGGTTTTTCAAACCATCAATAAGTATAATACTTCTGTTGTACCTAGGTTTACTAGAGGTCAAATAAGACTGTATTCTGTTACAAATTTGTCAACCAGAAATGTACCTCATTGTGGAAAATACTTTAGGGAAACTAAGATGGGTTTTCAGTAGAAGAAGATATAAAAAATTACTGAAGAGTTATACATGATCAGGATTTTCTAAAACTGGATTAAAATTCATTGGGTAAATGGATTTCATTAGGAATGACTCAGTCATAGGAAAACTGGTTAAAACCAACTAGGTCCAAGATGGTGGAATCGACTTTGACTAGACTTTGAGCCTCTTTATGCACACCCATTGTGAGATATGCAGGCTAAGTGACACACCCATCAGCATTGGCTAGATCTGACTGAATATTCTAAACCCTTTTGATTTTTTTGGACAAAATTTCCTAAATCAAATTCTATTAAAAGTCTTTTGACCTGCTTCAAAGGGCCCCTGAAACATCCCAAAGAGAGATATTAAATTAATTGGGTTTATTTGGTTGGTTAAATTACATGGGAAATATTATCAAATGAGTAATAAATCCTCTCAGGTTATATTGTATGGTAAATATTACTAACATAGATATCCTAGAAATTATATGGATTTCCTAAAATTCTGACATGTTCTGGTATTCTAAGGAGAAACCTGATGACTTTACAAAGGTTAACAGAAGAACTGAACTGGTAAATATGCTTATAACTTCTACTGTTTCTATCTGAAAATTTCTGGGTTTGAATCTGTGTTTTCTGGGAGTAGGGAAAACCTTCCCCTCAAACTAATTATGACAATAATTTGGTAAAATTATACTTTATAAACAGATGGAAAATTTATCTTGTCTACCTGACCCCTCCAGAGACTGGAAACTCTTAGGTTTCCAGTAACTTTATCAGATAAGTTAGAAAGTTATGTCACTAACAAGTACAGAAATCTCAAGGAATTTTTAAGACCTTGAAAAGAGAGGAATTCACATAGATGTGTTAGGTGAAATCTGTGATAAGCCTTTGGCAAGACTTTCCTAGCCCTGAAAGGTTTTGTTTTGAAAGTTCAGCCTGAGACTCTATAAAAGTTTCAGCAAAGTAAAAACTCTATGATCAGTTATGGTTATATATATATCATCAGGCCAAGTTTATTGAGACCAGACCTATTTCACAAACAAACTAGTCTTAATTTGGTTATATTTGGTAAAAACGAGGGTGATTTTAGGGAGAAAAGGATGTTTCAATGAATGTTAAATCCCAGTTTGTTAATAAAGGTCTGTATCTACTAAGACTCATTTCCTGGATAGTTCTTTGCTGTTAAGTGAAAGTGAAAGTGAAGTCGCTCAGTCGTGTTCGACTTTTGCGACCCCATGGACTGTAGCCTACCAGGCTCCTCAGTCCATGGAATTTTCCAGGCAAGAGTACTGGATTGGTTGCCATATTAATTTAAAATTTAATTGAATTATTAAAAGATACGCTAAATTTGTTTCTGAAGCTTATTTCAGTAACCTACCTTTGGACAAAGATCAGATGCCTCACAACCCACAAACAGGACTGGAAAAAGACATAATTTAAGGGACTGTCTCCAACCTGGAGGGAAGGACATTTTTATCAGAGGAGAAACTGCACTACACCAGGACAAGAAAAAGACATCAGAAATAAACAGCTTGCCCAAGATGCTGGACCTGATTTGTATAATCATTTATAATGTTTTCTTGACTTCTTGGACCTTTACATATAAATCAAATATTTTTCTATCATAGGCATGATCCTATGCTAGTTTTAGAAATCAATCCAATTGTTGGGATTGTAGTCAATTACCTGTGTTTGGTTCTGGGTTACCTTGGTGAATTTCTCTACTCCAGTGCTCAAATTAGTTGGCCCTGAAGAAATTTACTTTAAAAGGAAAGTTATAGTCATGTATAGGTCTCTATTGATATTACTAGATGAGATCCCCTCACCTGGTCAATAAAGCCTGCTCTGACCCTGGCCATGAACTTGAGTTTTCTTCTATTACTAAAGCTCAATTAGAGCAACAAGCAAAGTTTCAGCAAAGGAAAATATCTCCTTCAATTATGGGATGGATTTATATAGATAACACCAGGCTATGGTAATTTAGGTTTAAAGTCTCCTCTGTGTTGGGAAGAATTATATCATACTAATGATAATCAGTCTAAAAACACTAGAAAACTGGGCTATGTGCCTTATAGACAGTGCCAATATACAATTTCCCTAGAAGATAATGATTACAGAATAGTCTAAGTCAGATGACCTGGGATACATCTACTGGGCTACATCTAATGGAAGCTCTTAGCTTAATTCTTACTTATGACTTTACTAATACTGCTGGCTATGGTTTTTGTATTTTGTCTATTTTACAAAATTGCTGATTCTTACACTCCCAATGGAGAAAGAAATGGCAACCCATTCCAGTAATCTTGCCTGGAAAATCCCATGGATGGAGGAGCCTGGCGGGTACAGTCCATGGATTTGTCAAAATTTGGACACCACTGAGCCACTGCACTTTCACTTTTCCACTTTCACCCTAGGAGCAAACCTTGGAGAAGGAAATGGCAACCCACTCCAGTTTTCTTGTCTGGAGAATCCTATGGACAGAGGAGCCTGGCAGGCAACAGTCCATGGGGTTGCAAATAGTCTGACACGACTGAGCGACTAAACAGCAACAACACTGCCAAATGTGTGACTGAGCCTCTGATGAAATAAAATATAGTTGCATATGAGATCAATGATGGTAACAGTGTAACTCTAGATACCGGAAGAAGCAGTTAGAGGGAATGTTTTCCTGGACCAAGAGGCTAGAAAGACAGTGGTCCAGAGAATTTTGGATACTATTTTATGGCCTAGTCCAGTAACAGCACATTGAATGACCTGTCAGCAAAATCTTTGTCAGACGTGAAAACGAGTATTCTCACCACCGTGGGATGAAATGGTCATGAAATGCCCCCCTGCCCCCAAATCATGGTCAAGTTTATGACCAAGAAGGAACCCTGCCAACTGGAAATTGGCATGTGCCATCTACCTCTTCAAAGATTAAATCATGGCCACTGCAGCTGCTGACCTTCAATACCCCTGAAAGGAATTCAGGGTAAAAATCAGTAATAAGGCACTCTGTGCTATGAGAAAAACTTGTGAACAGGCCTTCAGAGAGTTAGATCTTTTTAGGAGACAATTTTATGAGTCCCAGTTCTTATATCTTCTCATACCTAGAGAAACTCTGACATCATTTATGGTGACATCTGCATTGGCTATTAAGGAGAACACTACAATTAAAAGTCAAGATAGAGTAGCTATGGTTCAGACATCCAAGGAAATAACTAGGGGACACTATGGATGCAATTTCAGACTAGTCCTTGTACTGCTAAAAACTTGAGTTTTCTGAGTTGTGTCAGGCTTGGATGCCGCTGGACATTTTCACAACGTCTACTGGCAGCTAGTAACTGCAACCTTACGTTTTATAAAACTAGACAACTGGCTTCCTGGCTACAAGTCTCCCTGAAGTGCCAGTTCTGGACTGGGTTTCAGGCCTATTCTTCTGAAAAGAAATGAGATTTATATTGTCTATTAAAATTCCAGTTGTCACTTTTCTAACTGCTTCTAATTGGATGTGTTACACCAAAATGGCAAACCAAGGTATTGAGATTTTAATCATCAAGACTCAGATCTAAGACTTGGAACTCAGAAATACTTCCATTTCCATATCTATTCTCCAAACTGAGGCCATCTCCTGTGTCCCATTTTGATAGGAATTTATCAGAGTCATAGTTGCCCAGTTCCCTGAATTAAAACTGAGCAGCCCCAAAGGGCAGATTCAAACAACTGCTGATCTTGGAAGGGAGGGGAAACAGAAAATAGAGAAGGAGCAATCAAATGATGGTATGGCGTTGAGGCTGTGTCCTGGTTCCTGCTCAAGAAATACACATAACAATGTCTTTGAGTTCTTCTGCAGAACTGGGGCCCCCAACCTGGTGAAGGATGGTAACTTCAGGCTGAGCACAAGATTCCTGGAGCACTGTTCTGTTGCCTCACCACCATCAGAAGAAAGTCACACACCCTGCAGCCCTCACCCCAAATGTTGCCTTCTCTTTCTGGGGCCCAGTGATGACCATCTTGTTAGGCCTCCTGTTTGGCCCCTGTCTATTTCATCTCTTACAGGTCCCAACAGTTTCAAGCTAAATTGTTGTTCTGACAAGGGTGAATGGTGGTTTCAGGCACAGAATACCTTGACTTAGATAAGAGAGAGAGAAACTTCTGCTTTGCTAGGCAGGCTTATACCCATACATAGCAGGAAAAAGTTACAGAAGTTGGCCTTGGAACTGTCAGGGTACCAGGAGGCATGTTATTTAGCTTGCTGATGTGTTACAATGGGAGTTGGCTCATCCGCCATCTTGGACCATGTCCTTGGGTGATGTCATTCTTTTAAAGGCTATGTCCTGCCCCCTTCTTGTTTCACTTCCTTCTCCTATCCTCCAGGTCTCCTCAACAAAAGCCATAAACAGCTCCGGTGCTTTGGAAAGCAAAGGTCCTTGTGAAAAGAGCCTGCAGGCAAGTTCCTTCTGCTTTGGCAAACCAAAAATGCCCGAGGTAAGAGGCCAAGTAAAGACAAACATCTGCAAACATCTCAAGTTACCAAATAGTCACAGTCCACCAAGGTAAGAGATAGATGGAGGCATGTGCTGGGTAGAGTGTGGCAAAAGAAAGGATGCCTGTCGACACCTATCCCCCAGCTACTGACACCAAGAACTTTGGAGCCCTTTTCCTTTCTCTCTCTTCCTTCCTAGCTCAATTGGAGCAGTTACCAGGAGGGCCCTCACAACTCCAGTTGGTTGATACCTCTCTCTCTGTCTTAATTAGGCCTCCTCATCTATGTCCAGGGCTTCCCTGGTGGCTCAGAGGTTAAAGTGTCTGCCTGCAGTGCAGGAGACCCTGGTTCGATCCCTGAGTCGGGAAGATCCCCTGGAGAAGGAAATGGCAACCCACTCCAATATTCTTGCCTGGAGAATCCCATGGACGGAGGAGCCTGTGGGCTACAGTCCACGGGTCGCAAAGAGTCAGACACGACTGAGCGACTTCACTTGAACTTTCATCTCTGTCCAAGTCTATTGCTGAAGTCTCAATCCATTCTCATGAAAGAAAATTCTCATGATATGCAGATTTGCCCATTTTACTGTCTTTTCTCTGTCCCTGCCTCAGTGATTCTTTAGCCCTTATTTTCTAGCCATTTCCAGAGCAGCACCAGGGTGTTTCACCTTCACTACCTGTGTTCCTGCTGTTCCCTTGATTAGGGAGGCAACTTATCTAGTGACACTCAAAAGTCACTATTTTTTTTTTCTTTTTTTAATTGAAGGATAATTGCTGTACAGAATTTTGTTGTTTTCTGTCAAACCTCAATATGCATCAGCCACAGGTATACATATATCCCCTCCCTTTTGAACCTCCCTCCCATTTTCCTCCCCATCCCACCCCCTAGGCTGATACAGAGCCCCTGTTTGAGTTTCCTGAGCCACACAGCAAATTCCTATTGGCTATCTACTTTACGTATGGTAACGTAAGTTTCCATGTTACTCTTTCCATACATCTCACCCTCTCCTCCCCTCTCCCCATGTCCGAATGTCTGTCCTCTATGTTCGTTTCTCCATTGCTGCCCTGTAAATAAATTCTTCAGTACCATTTTTCTAGATTCCATATATATGTGTTAGAATACGGTATTTATCTTTCTCTTTCTGACTTACTTCACTCTGTATAATAGCCTAGGAGTGGGATTGCTGTGTCATATGGTGGCTTTATTCCTAGTGTTTTAAGGAATCTCCATACCGTCTTCCATAGTGGCTGTATCAATTTACATTCCCACCAACAGTGTAAGAGCGTTCCCTTTCTCCACACCCTCTCCTGCATTTATTGTTTGTAGACTTTTTGATGATGGCCATTCTGTAAAGTCACTATTTTTAAAAATGAAGTCTTTCTGTCACTGAGTCCAAGTTTGCTCTGTTTGCTGCACAGTAGGCCAATGAATCAGAGATGAGGTGTTAAGGCAAGGACTATGACTTTTTTCGGAAAGCCAGCAGACTGAGAAAATATCTCAAAATAACCAAAAGCAGTAAAAAGCAAAGGTTAAAGTCAAAGAAACAGATTCAACATGGAGTCAGAATTGGCTCTTCCCTGTAATATTTCTTCCTGCCCCACCTTGTTACAGACTTTCTTTTGGAATCCCCACCTGTGCCCTGTAACTATTTCTCAGCAACAGCCACACTTAGGGTTCCTACTTTGCATATTTTCTTCCCCAACCAGAATGTGAGACGAATGTCTTTTGGAGACCCAGCAGATGACTGGCATACAGTGGATGTGCCATAGTTATTAGTGATGATGTTCCCTTGTGGGTCAGAGAGGGTCTACTGGGGAAAGAAGGGGTAAACTCCTTTTGATTTCTCCTGCCTTCCCTCCTTCCTCACCCTGCCCCATGTTTGGAAACCTGTTTTGTTTAGAAGGCTCAGCTAGGAATTTGCTAGTCCAAACGGACTGTAAGGTAAAGGGTAAAGCTCCAGCTTCTTGTCCTTTATCCTCATGAAAATTAGGAGGGAAGGATACAGAAAGAGAAAGCTTAAAAATGTAAAGAGTAAGGGCCATGTTCAGTTGCTGTTTTAATTTTTATATTAAAATTTTGTTGAGGTATCAGCTAGTCCAACTGCCCTTTAGGGTCAGGGAGAAAGTCTCACCTTGGGACTGGATAGGTGGAACATGTCCTCACAGTTTTCACAATATATAAAGCAGGATCCCACTCTTCTATATGTAGTAGTGAATTGTTTCTTATCCTGTTTGGGGAAGCAGTGAATGTTTTTGTCCTCCTGTTGTCATTAGCTGAAGATTCATTGACTGATACACAATCCTATCTGCTTAGTGGTACAGAAGGTTCTATTTTCCCCTCATGCCTCCCAACACCTGTTTCTTTAGGCAAAATGCCTATGGTGGGGTATGGGTGTTTTAAGGAGTTCTGAGCAGTTTAGGTGGTGGTTAAACCTTCCCTGGTAGCTCAGCTGGTAAAGAGTCCACCTGCAATGCAGGAGGCCCCAGTTTGATTCCTGGGTTGGGAAGTTCTCCTGGAGAAGGGATAGGCTACCTACTCCAGTTTTCTTGGGCTTCCCTGGTGGCTCAGTCTGTAAAGAATCCACCTGCAATGTGGGAAACCTGGGTTTGATCCCTGGGTTGGGAAGATCCCTTGGGGGAGGGCATGGCAACCCACTCTAGTATTCTTGCCTAGAGAATCGCCATGGACAGGGGAGCCTGGGGGGACTGAAGTTCATGGGGTTGCAAAGAGTCGGACACAACTGAGCAACTAAGCCCAGCACTGCACATCCCCAAACAGCAGCCATCCATGAGGATTCTGGTGGTGGCAAGCATTATTTTGGAATCCTCCCTCTAGCTTATTAGCACTTGGATAAAGCCTTGTCCACTAGCCTGTTTGCACATGAACTGAGAAACCTCAGGCTAAGTAGCTAGTCAGATAGGGACGCAGCCCCTCCTACCAGCCTGAGCACACAGCTGCCCTGGAGGGCCCAGGATCTAGCCCTGCCCACCAGGTCATCAGCACTAGTTAAGGACTTCTGGGGCTCCCCTGCTAGTTGCTGGGACCTAGCCCTGTCCACCAGTGGGTCAACTCCAGAACACACAGGGGCCTGTAGCCAGAGACTTAGGGACTTGTCTCTGCCCATCAGCAGGCTGACATTACCACAGGGAACCCTTCCAGGGTGCCAGACACACCAACTAACAGGCTGATATCAGCTTCAAGACACCTTGGAATCCTCAGTCAGCTGCCCTGGGATCCAGCCCCACTAAGCAGTGGGTCAGCATTAGGTGTGAGACATCTCAGACCCCACAACCAGCTGTATTGGGAATGGACACCACCCATCAACAGGTCAACACTAGATCCAGTTCTCCAAGCCCCTCAATCTTTGACTCTGGAACCCAGTTTCACTCACCAGTGGGCCAGCACTAGCCTGGGGAACCAGGGCTGCATAGCCAGTCACTTTGTGACCCAGCCCCACCCACCAGCAGCCAGCAGTCTCTGTGCAAAGTAGGGCCTGGCAACCAACCAGACCAGGGACCAGCCACATGTACCAGACTACCCAAAGTAGTTAGCCTACCACAACAGAAGGGCCACACAACCCACATAGGAGGCACCCCTAGAGTGTATAAATCTGGTGACTAGAGGAGTGTGCTGCTGGGAGGCATAGGGCATCTGCAAAAGCCCATTTCTCTAAGACTGGAAAATATAATTAACTTACCAAACACATGGAAATAAGAATAATAAATTAGGTAGAGTTAGGAGACAGAGAAATAAGTTCCAAATGAAGGAAGAAGCTAAAACCCCAGAAGAAGAACTAAGTGATGTGCAGATAAGCAATCTACTGGATAAAGAGTTCAAGGTAATGATTGTAAAAATGCTCAAAGAACTTGGGAGAAGAATAGACAAACTGAATAAAAGATAGAATTTTTAAAAATTTACTTTTTTATTAAAGTATAGTTGAATTACAATGTGTTAACTATTGCTGTCCAGTAATAAATGAACTCAGTTATACATATATTTACATATTTATATACATTCTCTATATATCAGTTATGGCTTATCATGGAATATTGAATATAGTTCCCTGTGCTATAGGGTAGGACCTTGTTGTTTATCCATTCTCTGTATAATACTTTGCATCTGCTAATCCCAAACTCCTTCTCTGACACTCTTCAAACTCCCTTGCCCCTGAAAACCACCAGTCTATTCTCTGTGTCCTTGATTTTGTCCTCTGTCTCACAGATAGGTTCATTTGTGTCATATTTCAGATTGCACATATAAGTGATATCATGTCGTATTTGTCTTTCTGACTTACTTCATTTAGTATGATAATCTTTAGTTGCATCTGTGTTGCTACAAATGACACTAGTTTGTTCTTTTTTACGGTTGAGTAAATTCTATTGTGTGTGTATATATATACATATATATGTGTGTGTATATATATACACATGTCTTGGATACTGCAAATAATGCTGCTCTGAACATTGGGATGCATGTATCTTTTTGAAATATAGTTTTGTCCGGATGTATGCCCAGGAGTTGCTGGATCATATGGTTATTCTATTTTTAGTTTTCTGAGCAACCTCCATACTGTTTTCCATGGTGGCTATCCCAACTTACATTCCCACCAATGGTGTAGGAGGGTTCCCTTTGATAGATAGAATTTTTAAACAGAGAGTTAGAATATATAAAAAAGAACCGAATAGAACTAAATACAATAACTGAAATAAAAAATAACTAGAAGGAAACAATAGTAAATTAGATGATACAGAAGAATGGATCAGTGAACTGAAAACACAGTAGTGGAAATCATTTCAAAATGAATAAAAAAGGAATAAAAAGAAGTGAGGACAGTTTAAAGGACCTCTCAAACAACATCAAACATACTAATAATCACTTTATAGAGATCTCAGAAGGAGAAGAGACAGCGTAAGGGTCAGGGATCATATTTGAAGACATAATAGTTGAAAGCTTCCCTAACCTGGGAAAGAAAATAACCATTCAGGACCAAGAAGTACAGTGAGTTCCAAACAAGATCAATCTAATCCTGGTGTTGTTTTTGCTGTATGTCAAACAGACTCAGTTATATATATATATATACATATATATATGTATATATATATATGTAGTGATAGATAGTGATAGTGAAGTTGCTCAGTCGTGCCCAACTCTTTGCGACACCGTGGACTGTAGCCCAACAGGCTCTTCTGTCCATAGATTTCCCAGGCAAGAATACCGGAGTGGGTTGCCATTTCCTGCTCCAGGAGATCTTCCCAACCCAGGGTTCGAACCTGGGTCTCCAGCATTGTAGGCAGACGCTTTACCGTCTGAACCACCAGGGAAGTCCATGTATATATATACACACACACATATATATATTCTCTACATATCAATTATGGCTTATCACAGGATATTGAATATAGTATAGATATAGAGCTTCTTCATGTTCAGCTGCACAGAATTTAATCAATCTGATTTCGATATTGACCATTTGGTGATGTCCATGTGTAGAGTTGTCTCTTATGTTGTTGGAAAAGGATGTTTGCTATGACCAGTGTAGTCTCTCGGCAAAACCATGTTAGCTATTGCCCTGCCTTGTTTGGTACTCCAAGGCCAAACTTGCCTGTTTTTCCAGGTATCTCTTGAATTCCTACTTTTGCATTCCAGCACCCTAGATGAAAAGGACTTTTTTTTTTTTTTTTTGGTGTTAGTTCTAGAAGGTCTTATAGGTTTTCACAGAACCATTCAATTATAGCTTCTTTGGCATTAGTGTTTGGGGCATAGTCTTGGATTATTGTGATATTGAATGGTTTCCTTGGAAATGAACCCACATCATTCTGTTGCTTTTGAGATTGCACCCAAGTACTTCATTTTGGACTCTTTCATTGGCTATGAGGGCTACTCCATTTCTTCTAAGGGATTCTTGCCATGGTAATAGATATAATGGTCATCTGAATTAAATTTGCCCACTCTCATCCATTTTGGTTTACTGATTCTGAAAATGTCAATGTTCACTCTTGCCATCTCTTGTTTGACCACTTCCAATTTACCTTGGTTTGTGGACCTAATATTCTAGGTTCCTATGCAATATTATTCTTTACAGCATGGGACTTTATTTTTACCACCAGACACATCCACAATTGGGTGTCGTTTCAGCTTTGGCTCATCCTCTTCATTCTTTCTGTTCTTCTCTAGTAGCATATTGGACACTTACTGATCTGGGGTGGGGGGCCTATCTTTCAGTGTCGTATCTTTCTGCCTTTTCATACTGTTTATGGGGTTCTCAAGGCAAGAATGCTGATGTGGTTTGCCATTCCCATAAGCCCCTTATCCTTCTCCATGAGAGGGCAGACAGACTGAAAACCACAGTCACAGAAACTAATCAATCTAATCACATGGACCACAGCCTTGTCTAACTCAATGAAACTATGAGCCATGCTGTGTAGGGTCACCCAAGACGGATGGGTCATGGTGGAGAGTTCTGACAAAATGTGGTCCAGTGGAGAAGGGAATGGCAAACCACTTCAGTATTCTTGCTTTGAGAACCCCATGAACAGTATGAAAAGACAAAAAGATAGGACACTGAAAGATGAACTCCTCAGATTGATAGGTACCAAATATGCTACTGGAGATCAGTGGAGAAATAGCTTCAGAAAGAATGAAGAGATGGAGCCAAAGCAAAACAACAACCAGTTGCGGATGTGACTGGTGATGGAAGCAAGGTCTGATGCTGTAAAGAGCAATATTGCTTGGGAACCTGGAATGTTAGGTCCGTGAATCAAGGTAAATTAGAAGTGGTCAAACAGGAGATGGCAAGGGTGAACATCGAGATCTTAGGAATCAGCGAACTAAAATGGACTGGAATGGGTGAATTTAACCCAGATGACCATTATATCTACTACTGTGGGCAAGAATTCCTTAGAAGAAATGAGGTAGCCCTCATAGTCAACAAAGAGTCCAAAATGCAGTATTGGATGCAATCTCAAAAATGACAGAATGATCTCCGTTCCTTTCCAAGGCAAACCATTCAATATCATGGTAATTCAAGTCTATGACCCGACCAGTAATGCGGAAGAAGCTGAAGTTGAATGGTTCTATGAAGACGTACAAGACCTTTTAGAACCAACACTCCCGAAAGATGTCCTTTTCATTATAGGGGACTGGAATGCAAAAGTAGGAAGTCAAGAAACACCTGGAGTAACAGAAAAATTTGGCCTTGGAGTATAGAATGAAGTAGGGCAAAGGCTAATAGAGTTTTACCAAGAGAATGCACTGGTCATAACACTCTCTTCCAATAACACTAGAAAAGACTCTACACATGGACATCACCAGATGGTCAACACCAAAAAATCTTTGCAGTCAAAGATGGAGAAGCTCTATACAGTCAGCAAAAACAAGACCGGGAGCTGACTGTGGCTTAGATCATGAACTCTTTATTGCCAAATTCAGACTTAAATTGAAGAAAGTAGGGAAAACCACTAGACCATTCAGTTCAGTTCAGTTCAGTTCAGTTCAGTTCAGTCGCTCAGTCGTGTCCTACTCTTTGTGACCCCATGAATCGCTATGACCTAAATCAAATCACTTACGATTATACAGTGGAAGTGAGAAATAGATTTAAGGGACTAGATCTGATAGAGTGCCTGATGTACTATGGATGGAGGTTCATGACATTGTACAGGAGACAGGGATCAAGACCATCCCCAAGAAAAAAGAAACGCAAAAGAGCAAACTGGCTGTCTGAGGAGGCCTTACAAATAGCTGTGAAAAAAAGAGAAGCGAAAAGCAAAGGAGAAAAGAAAAGATATACCCACTTGAATGCAGAGTTCCAAAGAATAGCAAGGAGAGATAAGAAAGCCTTCCTCAGCGATCAGCGCAAAGAAATAGAGGTAAACAACAGAATGGGAAAGACTAGAGATCTCTTCAAGAAAATTAGAGACTCCAAGGGAACATTTCATGCAAAGATGGGCACAATAAAGGACAGAAATGGTATGGATCTGGCAGAAGCAATGTTAAGAAGAGGTGGCAAGAGTACACAGAAGAACTATACAAAAAAAGATCTTCATCACCCATGATGCTTCTGAACTGTGGTGTTGGAGAAAACTCTTGAGAGTCCCTTGGACAGCATGGAGATCCAACCAGTTCATCCCAGAGGAGATCAGTCCTGAGTGTTCATTGGAAGGACTGATATTGAATCTGAAACTCCAATACTTTGGCCACCTGATGAGAAGAGCTGACTCATTTGAAAAGACCCTGATGCTGGGAAAGATTGAAGGTTGGAGTAGAAGGGGATGACAGAAGATGAGATGGTTGGATGGCATCACTGACTCAATGGACATGAGTTTGGGTAAATTCCGGGAGTTTTTGATGGACAGGGAGGCCTGGTGTGCTGCAGTCCATGGAGTCACAAAGAGTTGGACATGACTGAGTGACTGAGCTGAACTCTCCAGTGGACCACGTTTTGTCAGAACTCTGACAAAACCCACCTTGCTGGTGGGCAAGGCCATGCTCAGTAAATCTTTAATCCCGTTTTCTGCTTATGGTTGGGGCTATATTCCCTCCTATGGTAAGAGTATGGCGACCTCCTCTGAGTTATGCCAGCACCACCACGCCTCCTGGGACTGCTGCTATCAGTGTCCTTGACCCCTCAGCAGGCCACTGTCAATCCACGCCTCTGCCAGAGACTCCCAAACACTCACAGGCAAGTCTGGGTCAGTCTCTTGTGGGGTCACTGCTCCTTTCTCCTGGATCCTGGTGTGCACAAGATTTTGTTTCTGCCCTTCAAGAACTTCTTTTTCCCCAGTCCTGTGGAAGTACTATAATCAAATCCTGCTGACTTTCAAAGTCACATTTCCTGGATATTCTCAACCCCTTTGCTGGATCCCCAGGTTGGGAAGTCTGTTGTGGGGCCTAGAGCTTTTGCAACAGTGTGAGATCTTTTTTGGTGTAATTGTTCTCCAGTTTGTGGATCACCCACCTGGTGGTTCTATGGTGGGATTAATGGTGACATCCTCTAGGGGGACTCGCACCACAACCTGTGCCTCCCAGGAGTGCTGCTGACAGAGCCCTTGTCCCTGTGGCAGGCCATCTGACGCATGATTCCACAGGCGACTCTGAAACACTCAAAGGCTGATCTGGCTCATTTTCTTGTGGAGTTCACTGCTCCTTTCTCTAGGCCCTGGTGCACACAAGGTTTTGTTTGTGCCCTCCAAGCATCTCTGGTGGGTACGGGGTTTGATTTTAAATGGGATCGCACCTCTCCTACTGTGTTGTCTTGGATGTGGGGTGTCCTTTTTTGGTGGGTTCCAACACTCTCCTGCCAATGGTTGTTCAGCATCTAGTTGCAATTTTGGTGTTCTTGCAGGAGACGATTGTGTGGATCACAACAAACTGTGGAAAATTCTAAAACACATAGGAATACCAGACCATCTTACCTGTCTGCTGAGAAACCTGTACATAGGTCAAGAAGTGACAGTCAGAGCCTTATGTGGGACAACTGACTGGTTCAAAACTGGAAAAGGATTATATTGTCACCTTGCTTATTTACCTTATATTCAGAGTACATCATGTGAAATACTGGGCTGGATGAGTTACAAGCTGGAATCAAGATTGCTAGGAAAAATATCAACAGCCCCAGATATGCAGATGATATCACTCTAATGGCAGAAAGCAAAGAGGAACTAAAGAGCCTCCTGATGAGTGTGAAAGAGGAGAGGGAAAAAACTGACTTGAAACTCAACATTCATAAAGCTAAGATCATGGCATCTGGACTCA
The DNA here is from genome assembly GCF_019320065.1 of Cervus canadensis. NCBI lineage: Eukaryota > Metazoa > Chordata > Mammalia > Artiodactyla > Cervidae > Cervus > Cervus canadensis. The sequence goes on along the minus strand of NC_057395.1, from coordinate 50,220,069 downwards.
CCACTTCCTGGCATGTAGAAGGGGAAAAAGTGGAAGCAGTGACAGATTTTCTCTTCTTAGGCTCCAAAACTACCGTGGATGGTGACTGCAGCCATGCAATTAGAAGTTGCTTGCTTCTTGGAGGGAAAGCTATGACAAACCTAGACAGTGTGTTGAAAAGCGGAGACATCACTTTGCTGACAAAGGTCTGTATAGTCAAAGCTATGTTCTTTCCAGTAATCATGTGTGGATATGACAGTTGGACTATAAAGAAGGCTGAGAGTCAAAGAATTGATGCTTTTGAATTGTGGTGCTGTAGAAGACTCTTGAGAGTCCCTTGGACAGTAGGGTGATCCAACCAGTCAATCCTAGAGGAGATCAACCTTGAGTACTCATTGGAGGGACTGATGTGGAAGCTCCAATACTTTGGCCACCTGATGTGAACAGCCAACTCATTGGAAAAGACTCTTATGCTGGGAAAAATTGAAAGCAAAAGGAGAATAGGGTGGCAGAGAATGAGATGATTAGATGGTTAGATAACATCAACGACTTAATGAACATGAACTTGGCCAAACTTGGGCAAAAAGATAGTGAGGGATAGGGATGCCTGGCATGCTGCAGTCCATGGGGTTGCAAAGAGTCGGATATTACTTAGCAACTGAACAACAGCAACAAATAAGGCTATCAGCTTACTTTTCAGTAGAAACTCTGCAGGTCAGAAGGGAGTGGCACTATATATTTAAAGTAATGAAAGGAAAACACTATAACCAAGAATATTCTACCAGACAAGGCTTTCATTCAGATTTTATGGAGAGATCAAAATTTTTACAGACAAGCAAACGATGTAAGAGTTTAGTATCAGTAAACTGACTTCACCAGAAATGTTAAAGGGACTTCTGTAAGTGAAAAAGAAAAGATTGCAACTAGAAATATAGAACTTATGATGGAAAAATCAGTAAAAACTTGGTAAAGGCAAATATACAGTAAAGGTAGTAAATGAACCATTTATAAAGCTAGTAGGAAGGTTAAAAGACAAAAGGAGTAAAATTATTTATAGCTACAATAAGTAGTTAAGGGATATACAAAACAACATGATGTAAAATATGATGTTAAAACAGTAAATATGGGGGGACCAGATTTGGTATAAAAAAACAAAGTTGTTAAAATGCATTTGACTTAAGAGATCAGCAACTGAAAATAATCATATGTAAGTATAGATTGCTGTGTATAAACTTCATGTTGTGTGCTTGCATATTAAGTCGCTTCAGTTGTGTCCAACTCTTTGGGATGCTATGGACTGTAGCCCACCAGGCTCCTTTGTCCATGGGATTCTCCAGGCAAGAATACTGGAGTGGGTTTCCATGATCTCCTCCAGGGGATCTTCCTGACCCAGGGATTGAGCATGTGTCTCTTATGCTGCCTGAACTGGCAGGTGGGTTCTTTATCACTAGCACCACCTGGGAAACCCACAGAGGGAACATACCTTAGTAAAAGAAAAGCTACATATGACAAGCCCACAGCTAACATCATATTCAATGGTAAAAAGCTGAAAGCATTTCTTTTAGAATCAAAAACAAGACTAGGATGCCCACTGTCACCATTGTATTCAACATAGTATTGGGAACTGTGGCCACAACAATCAGAAAGAAGAAATCGAGTAATCTAGATTGGAAAGAAGAAGTAAAACTGTCACTGTTGACAGATAACATGATAGTATACATAGAAAACCCTAATGTTGTTGCCTTTGTTTAGTCACTAAGTTGTGTCTGACTCTTTTGCAACCCCATGGACTGTAGCCTGTCAATCTTCTCTGTCTAGGGGATTTCCCAGGCAAGAATACTAGAGAGGGTTGCCATTTCCTTCTGCACGGGATCTTCCTGACTCAGGTATTGAAGCCACGTCTCCTACATTGGCAGGTGGATTCTTTACCACTGAGCCAGCAGGGAAGCCCCAGAAAACCCTAAGCTGTGCTGTGCTTAGTCACTCAGTTATGTTTGACTCTTTGCAACCCCATGGACTGTAGCCTGCCAGGCTCCTCTGTCCATGGGGATACTCCAGGCAAGAAGAATACTAGAGTGAGTTGCACACCCTCCTCCAGGGGATCTTCCCAACCCAAGGACTGAACCCAGGTCTCCCACATCACAGTCAGAGTCTTTACCATCTGAGTCACTAGGGAAGTCTAAATGCAAGACTGGATGCTCTATAATTGCTAGAGAAAAACATAGGCAAAATACTCTTGGATATAAATTGCAGTAATTTTTTTAGATTTGTCTCCCAGAGTAATGGAAACAAAAATAAAATAAACAAATGGGACCTAATTAAACTTAAAAGGTTTTTCACAGTGAATGAAACCATAAAATGAAAAGACATCTCCTGAATGGGAGAAAATATTTGCAAATGATGTGACTGACAAGGGATTAATTTCTAAAACATACAAACAGATCATATAGCTCAATATAAAAACAAACAACCCAATCAAAAAATGAGCAGAAAATCCAAATAGACACTTCTTCAAAGGAGCCCTAAAGATGGCCTACAGACACCTGAAAAGATGCTCAACATCAGTAATTATTAGAGAAATGCAATTAAATGCATCACTAATTATTAGAGAAGTGCAAATCAAAACTACAATGAGGTATAATCTTACACCAGTCAGAATGACCATCAACAAAAATCTACAAATAATAGGGCTTCCTTGGTGACTCAGTGATAAAGAATTCTCCAGCCAATGCTGGAGACATGGGTTTGATTTGTGGTCTGGGAAGAGCCCACATGCCATGTGACAACTAGGCCCACCAGCCACAAATACTGAGCCTGTGCTCTAGAGCCTCGGAGCCACAACAACCAAACCCATGTGCTGCAACTACTGAAGCCCATGTGCTCTAAAGCCTGTGCTTCACAAGAGAAGCCATCTCAATGAGAAGCCCATGGACAGCAACTAGAGAGTAGCCCCTGCTTGCCACAACTAGAGAAAAGCTTGTGCAGCAACAAAGATCCAGCACAGCCAGAAAAAAAAGAAAAGTAAAATAAAAAAAAAATTAAAAAAAAATTTTTTTTTAATCTACAAATAAGAGAAGCTCCTGCTTGCCACAACTAGAGAAAAGCTTGTGCAGTAACAAAGATCCAGCAAAGCCAAAAGAAAAAGAAAAAAATAAAATTTAATGTTTTTTTTTTTAAAAAAACTACAAATAATAAGTGGTGGAGAGAGTGCCAAGAAAAGAGAACTCTCTTAGTCTGCTGGTGGGAATGTACCCTGAGGCAGCCACTAAGGAGAACAATATAGAGTTTTCTTAAAAATCTAAAAGTAAAGTTCCTATATGATCCAGCAGTCCCACTTCTGGGCCTATACCCAGAAAAGATAAAAACCTAATTTAAAAAGATACATGTACCCCAATGTACATAGCAGCACTGCGTATAATCTCCAAGACATGAAAGCAACCTCCAAGTCTGTTGACAAATAAATAGATATGTATTTACAATTGAATATTACTATAAAAAGGATAGGCCATTTGCAGCATCAATGGACGTAGAGATCATCATACTAAGTGAATGACTCATACAGAAAAAGAGAAATATATGATATTACTTATATATGGAATCTAAAAAAAGGGACACAAACTTATTTTATAAAATAGGAATAGACTCACAGACATCGAAAATTAACTTATGGTTACCAAAGGGGTAAAGATGGGGAGGGATAAATTTGGAATTGGAGATTAACAGATACAGACTTCTGCTGCTGCTGCGTTGAGGTGGCTTCTCTTGTGAAGCACAGTCGTGTCCGAATCTGTGTGACCCCATAGATGGCAGCCCACCAGGGTCCCCCATCCCTGGGATTCTCCAGGCAAGAACACTGGTGTGGGTTGCCATTTCCTTCTCCAATACATGAAAGTGAAAAGTGAAAGTGAAGTCACCCAGTTGTGTCCGACTCCTAGTGACCCCATGGACTGCAGCCTACCAGGCTCCTCCACCCATGGGATTTTCCAGGCAAGAGTACTGGAGTGGGTTGCCATTCTCCAGTATTCTAATTTGGCTGGTACATGGAACAAACATTTTCCCGAGGACATGAAAAGCAAACAAACAAACAAAAGAGACCTAAGGCAGAATACAGGCAGTTACAGGTATTCATAGTAAGCAGCATTTGACCTGCAGAAGTGAGTGCCATGGGGCGCTGACAGCATCAGCTACATCCTGACACCTCCAATGAGAGAGTGAAACAAACTCTCATGTATCACAAAACAACTTCAGAGAAGGCGTCTTGGGAGATTCTGGGGTGGGAGCCTGAGACAACAACCACCCTGGGTCCCATTGGAAGAATTCTAAGGATGGGGACTTTTTGCCCTGAGAGTAGGAGAGGGTCTCTCAGAAGTAAGACTTCACTACTTGAGGACTGATGGAGACCACCCAAAAATAGGGCTAAGTTCCCACTGCTGAATCTCAACCATGCCACCTACCCTGTCCTCTATTAGAGTCAATGCCCTGCTGTGAACAGTAGGGGTTTTCTCTAGACAATTGGCAAAACTAGCTTTTATTATTTACTTAGAACTCTTAGCTCTTTCTTTCTAGCAAATTATTGGTGTAATGAATGTGCATCTTGGCAGAAAAATACAGATGTGCAAGAATATCTTTTAATTTTCATAACTGAAATTGAACTCAATTTCTATTGTGAACTTCATTTTGTGTTGATGTCACCTTAATCTCAGTCAGTTGTTGCCCTAAGTTTCCAGGATGCTTTCAGAAATTCAAAGCATTGGCAGATGACTTCTGACCAGTATCATCACTGTCAATGTCAGCATCATACAAGATATTCTCTTTCAATCTTGTCTTTGCTGATCAGTTCACACAAGGCCTTGCTGGCCCAACCCTCATCCTTGACTGAATGATTCCTTGGGGGCTAGCTGTCTCTTAGCCAGCCACTGTGTCCCTCTTGATTCACAGGATATTCTAATGTTCTAATGATGGGTCAAGGGGACTTGGTGAATCCTTCAGATCCTCTGGGCTATTAAAAAATGTACGCAACTCATTCTATTACTTCTACACTTTGCTGTCTCTTGGGAGCCCTCACCAGGCTGGCTCAACCTCCATGTGCACACAGCCAACTCTATTGGGAAGTCTGATTGCCACCCTAAGATCTACCCAGAGTTCTCTCTGCACTTGGATTTCCCACACTGATCTGGGTTCACTGAGGAAAGAAAACAAGATATAGAGCTCTTTTTTTTTTTTTTCAGACACCCACCATCATGTAACTTGCCTCACTATCTAGTTTGGGGATTTCTTCTGGTATAGGTAGTGTGAGTGAGTGCTTGCTCTCAAGTTAAACATGTTCTCGCAAACATGTTACATTGTCTACACATATATTCCTCTAGATTTCTTTCTAGTGTACTTTTAATTTCGAGATAATTGTAGGTTCGTATGATTCTCTAAGTAATAATACAGAAAGATCCTTGTATCCCTCACCCATTTACCTCCAGTGGTAACATACTGCATAACTATAGCACAAAATCAGAGTCAGGAAATTGACATTGACACTGATTACTTAGTTATCATCCTCTGTGTGTGTGTTTGTGTGTGTGTATGCTTGTGCACATGTATGTATTTACTTTTATGCTATTTATCACAGATGTAGATTCTTGTAATCACTGCCATACTTATGCAAAACTGTGTGATCACAAAACTCCCTTATGCTGTCCTTTATATAATTTTATTATTTATGGCTGTGCTGGGTCTTCATTGTGGCTTGTGGGCTCTTCATTGCCACATATGGGCTTTCTCTAGTTGGGGCAAGTGGGGACTACATTCTAGTTGTGGTACACAGGCTTCTTGTTGCAGTAGATTCTCTTGTTGTTGAGAATGGAGTCTAGGAAGCTCATGTTCAGTAGTTGTGGTGCAGGGGGCTTAGTTTCCCCGTGGCATTTGAGATCTTAGTTCCCAGATGAAGGATTGAACCCATGTCCCCTGTATTGGCAGGTAGATTCTTAATCACTGGGGCCTCCAGGGAAGTCCCTGTCCTTTTTTTTAAAAATTATTCATTTATATTTATTTATTTGTGTTGGGTTTTGGTTGCAGCATGAGGGATCTTTAGTTCTAGCCTCTGAAATCTATTTTTTTTTTTTTAGTTGCAGAATGCAGAATCTTTACTTGTGACATGTGAACTCTTAGGTGTGGCATTTGGTTGGGATCTAGTTCCCTGACTAGGGATTGAACCTGGGTCCTCTGCATTGGGAGTGTGAAGTCTTAGCCACTGGACCACCAGGAAATTTCCCTTTATGCTGTCCTATTATAGCCACATCTATATTCCTTCCACTTCACTCCTCCCAGTGCTGTCCCTAACTCTTGGCAACTACGAACAGATTCTCCATATGTATACTTCTGTCATTTCAAGAATGTTATAAGTGAAATCACACAGTATGCAATCTTAGAAGTTTATTTACACAGCATTATTGCCTGGAGATTTTTATCCAAGTTGTGTGTATCAAGAGCTCATTCCTTTTTATTGCTGAGTAGTATTTCATGGCATGTATGTTCCACAGTTTATTTAACCATTCACCTGTTGAAGGACTTACAAATTGTTTCTAGTTTTGACTATTATAAGTAGTCAAAATAATACAATCGTGGTGAACATTTGTTTACAGGTTTTTGTGTGAATGTAATTTCTCTGGGCTAAATGCCCAGGAGTGCAACTGCCGAGTCATATGAAAGTTACCAAATTGTTTTCCAAGCAGCTGTATAATTTTACATTCCTACCATCAATATATGAATGATTCAGGTTACTTTGTATTCTTGTCAGCATCTGCTGTTGTCACAACTTTTAATTTTAGCCATTTTGGTAGGTGTGTAGTGCTATCTCATTGTAGTTTTACTTTGCATTTTCCTAATGGCTAATGATACTGGATTTTTTTTTCATTTACTTATTTACTATCTGTATATCTTCTCTGGTGAAATGTTAGGTCAGATCTTTTGTTCATTTTCTAATTGAGTTTTTCTCTGTGGGTTTTTGTTGTTGTTTGTTTTGTTTTCTTTGTTTTTGGTGTGTACTTTTTTTAAACTGTTGAGTTTTGAAAGTTCTTTATATAGTCTAGATACTAGTCTTTTGTTGGACATGTGATTTGAAAGTATTTTCTCCTAGTCTGTGGCTTTTCTTTTCATCCTCTTAAAGGACCTTTCATAGAGCAAAAGTTCTAAATTTTTATTAAGTCCAATTTATCAAAAATTTTCTTTTATGGATTGTGCTTTTGATGTCAAATTTAAGAACTCTTTACCTAATCTTAGATCCTAAGGGTTTTCTCCCAAATTTTTTCCTAAAGATTTAATTATGCATTCAAGTCTATGACTCATGACTCATTTTGACTTAATTCTTGTGTAAGATGTGATTTTTAAATTGAAAGTTTTGTTTTTTTGCCTTTGGATATCCAGTTGTTACAGCACCATTTGTGGAGAAGGCTATCCTCCTTCTGTTGAATTGTTTTTGCAAGAAACAATTTTTTGTAAGAAGTCAGTTGGGCATATTTGTGTGTGATTTATTTGTGGGTTTTCTATTCTGTTCCATTGATCTATGTATCTATCCTTTTGTTATATTTTGTATGTATGATTTCAGTTATTTTAAATTAGTTGAGGTTTGTTTTATGGCTCAGGTCATGGCTTATCTTATGAATTCTTGAAAAGAATGTGTGTGCTCTTATTACTGGTTGTGATATTCTTTTTAAAATTAATTTTTATTGGAGTATAGTTGCTTTACAATGGCAGTATTCTTCATATGCCAATTATATCCTTTTGGTTGATAGTGTTGTTGAGTTTTTCTACATCCTTATTGATTTTCTAATAATTTAATCATTGCTGAGAATGCAGTTGATGTCTTCATTTATATTTGTGGATTTGATTATTTCTCCTTTCAGCTCTATCAGGTGTTACAGCACATATTTTGAGACTCTTTTGCAAGTATGCACGTGGGATCCTTGTACTTTCCTGGAGGATGAGTCCTTTTATTCTTATGTCATGTTGCTCTTTGTCTATAGCAGGAAAATTATTATCCTCATTTACAGATGAGGAAACTGAGGTGTGAAAGAATTTAAAATTAGGTCTAGGGACTTCCAGTGGTTAAGACTGCATACTTCCACTGCATGGGGTACAGTTTTGATCCCTGGTCAGGGAACTTAAAATCCCACACACTGCACTATGTGGCCAAAAAAGAAAAAAAAAAAAAAAAAGAAAACAGAAAACATTACAACAAAACTAGGTCTAAAAATGAGGGAAATAGAAAGTTGCCACTACAGTAATAGAAGTAATATCAGTAGCAGGAAAGCTCCATTGATGGTCACTAAAATTAGTGGATAAAAATCAATGAGAAACAAAATCTGAAAGTAGCATATTTATTAATTATAAAGGGATAATATAAAAGTGGAGAGTTCTGGCTGCCAACACTTTAACCAAGGGATCAAGGTCAAGATCACTAATATTAACAATGTTGATATTACATATCCCCTGACATGAAGGGTACACTATTGCTTCTCACTGCAGTCTAATCATGATAAAACAGGTAAACCCAAATTGAGAGACACTCTGCAGAGTCCCATAGAGGTGCCTGGATTAGAATCCAGAGCCCATACTATTTCCACTTTAGTCAGGAGAGGTATGGAAGCTAAGGATAGGGACGTGTCTCCTTTCTGAAGGGACATGCACTTGCCTCAATGCTGACTGGATAGGTACTTCACTGCTTGGGACTCACTACTTCAGTGCTCTCTGTGGCTGGAATCCACATATCTTTGTCTGAGGGCTTTCTCCAAAGTATGAAGGTAGTTATGTTTGTGTTGGCCAAAGAATACCCTCCCATCATTCCTACATGGCCCTCAACCAATGACCAAGAGGAGGAGTATATAGACATCCCACTCAGGTCCTTTTCCCATCAGGCAGAGGTTTGGGGGTACAGGGGTAACGCTAGGACATGTTCTTCATTGACTTCCAGAGTTCCTCTGTGGGATTGAGCCCTAATTGCCCACTGGCAGCTTATTGATAACGTACCTTTATTGACTGCCTTCCCTTCACTGTCTCATTTCCTCACTCCCCTGTTCACATTTCCTGGCATCACCTCTCAATTAAACTACTTGCATCTAATTCCTTGTTTGAGAGTTTGCTTCTGGGAGAACCTCATCTAAAGCAATGCCTGAACGACACCATTATCCTCCAGTCACAGACTGATTGAAATTAGCCAAGGCATTATGCATGAGCAGTACCAAACAAAGCTGCCAGGAATAGTTTCTTGGGTGGTGTAATATACAGTTACCGGAGTTGTACAAATTGATGCCTGTATTAGTTTCCTGTTGCTGCTGTAACAAAGTAGCTTAAAACAACACATATTTGTTATCTAGCAATTCTGGAGGTCAGAAGTTCAAAATGTGTTTCACTGCACCAAAATCAAGGTATTGGCAGGTATAGGTTCATTTTATGGCTATATCTAGGAAAGGATCTGTTCCTTGCCTTTTTCAAGCTTCTTAAGACTTCCAGTATTCCTTGATTTGTGGCCCCTTTCTCCATCTTCAAAATCAGCAGTGTAAAACCTTAAAAGAGGCTATGTATGAGGGGGCAACAGTGTGCAGAGAAAGCACAGTAAGAGAGAGGAAGGTGGCCAAAGGAGTTATGAATACTCATTGGAAGGACTGGTGCTGAAGCTGAAGCTCCAGTATTTTGCTCATGGAATGTGAACAGCCAACTCATTAGAAAAGTCTCTGATGCTGGGAAAGATTGAGGGCAGATGGAGAAGAGGGTGTCAGAGGATGAGATGGTTGGATGGCATCACCAACACAACGGACATGAACTTGGGCAAACTTTGGGAGATGGTGAAGGACAGGGAGGCCTGGCATGCTTCAGTCTATGGGGTGGCAAAGAGTTGGACATGACTGGGCGACTGAGTATCAACATACATATTATATATTTATACAATTTGTATATAATATATTATTAACAAATTATTGGTATATAAATACACACAGAGAGAAAGAATGTGTGTGTGTGTGTGTGTATGTGTGTGTGTGTGTGTGTGTGTGTGAGCATGTGCTCACTAACATGTGGCTTCAGGGAGTGAGGTGGAGTGAGTGGAATAGTGATAGGATCTGGAAGGAACAAGAGGAATTTTAAGGAGAAAACAGGTAGGATGGGTCTGTGTCTAAGGAAGTGAGTGGCCCTATTTGAGGTAGGACTGCAGAGAAGTGAAGCCAATGGGTTTTGTAGACAGACATCTTAAAAACCACCAGAAAGGTGTACAAGATGAAAAAAAATGGAAGGGCATGTGGTCTGTGGCTCCAGGCAGACCAGACAGTTGGTAGAGCCTTCCATAAGTGTCCAGGATTGCAGAGACAGAAGAGATAAGGCTCTGAGACCAGGGAGGCGAAAAAGGAGAAGCTAGGTTTGTTATGGGAAATAGGGCTGCAGTTTCATATTTGGAAGTGCTTGTGTTTGGGATTCCCTGATGACTGAAGTGGTGAAGAATCTGCCTGCAATGCAGGAGACCTGGGTTCGATCCCTGGGTAGAGAAGATCCCCTGGAGAAGGAAATGGCAACCCACTCCAGAATTCTTGCCTGGGAAATCCCATGGACAGAGGAGCCTGGCAGGCTGCAGTCCATGGGGTTGCAAAGAGTCAGACACGACTGAGTGACTATAACTTTCACTTTTCACTGTGTGTGATGAGTAAGTGTAGGGTTTAGCAACAGGTTGAGGAAGAAATATTACACTTGCAACTTCTATAAAACATTTTGTTCTTTATTAAAAATCCTTGCATATCAAGTGAGATGCATCCATGAATTCATGTAACAAGCGTTGAGCTGCTGCTTGGCACTGAGCAGTTCTCTGCACTGGAGACAGAAACAGTGAACAAATAAGGAGAGTGAATGGACTCACGGAAATAGCTAAAAAAGAAAAAGAAGACAAGGGTATGAATGAGGGAGTGGGTGAGTAGATGACAGAGGCAGAAAAGGCTTTTCTTGGCAGGAGGTGATGTGGATTTTCAGTATCCATGACACCTGCAAAGAGAGGCTTGCCTAGCTCCCATCCTCCTGCCCATCTGGCCTGGAGAGCAGATTTAAACCAATGTTCCCCATTCTCCTCCTCCTTGAAGTCCTTTCTTTTTTCCTTCCTCCTTTTCTTCTTCCCACGTCTTCCTTTACCCTGGAGCTTGGGAGGACCAAGCCTGGAAGAGACAGAGACTATGATGTCTTCTTGCTTCCATTTTTTTCTTTCCATCTTGGACCCAACTCAAAAAACAAAAATGTGTAGAGGCCTACTGCAGGGAATACAAGATAGGAGACTCCCATTGCCAAGGGCAGTTGTCCAGCAAAGGGCATCTGGGAGCCATTAGCAGCCAATGTGCCCAAGAGCTATAACAGGGTGTATCAGATTGTAAAGGGGATCTGTGTCAGGCAGCAACAGTGTCCACAAAAACATTTGTAAAGTAGCAGATAAACTTACACTTGGCTGGAGGGAATGCACATTGGTATAATACTTTGGAGAACAATTTGATAATATGTTACAGAGTGGAAGACAAAAGTGTTCTATGACCCAGTGCTTCCACTTCCAGTCATATACCTTAGAGATTTGTTTACATATGGGACAGTCTTATAGAGAGGGAGAGAGGAGTGCTACAGACTGGGCCCCCAGGGAGCACTGACATTTAGGCAACTGGAAGAAGATGGAGACTTAATTGTAGACTGGAAGAAGTAGGAACTGTGGCCCTGCTCATTGCAATGTCCCCAGTGACATGTCTGCCCATGAGGAAAGCTCCTGGGGTGCACAGGAAAGGAAGGAAGAAGCAGTGAAGGAGACAGAGGTCAGAGAGAATAAAAAATGACGATCCCTCACCCTGAATACCAGAGGAAGAGATTGTTAAAGGAAATCAGACAGTGAGAAGTAGAATACTGCCTGCCATATCAGTAAATGAAGAATGTCACAGTCATCAGCAATTGCAACCACCCTTAACCATGGGCCCTGAGGGAGTCCAGGAAGGAATGCCAAGCATCTAGCAGCCATCAGACTGTAGCTACCACCAAAGGTGCAGCCGGAGGAAACTGAGGATGAGAAAACACAGAATACCGATCCCAGATAGCTGAGGTGCACATCAAAGGAATGACTTCAGTCAGCTGAGACTCTTGCATCTTTCCACACATGGAAAAGTGATAAACTCCTTAACTTGAGATATCTAGTTTTCTTTTTATGACAGTAGCCAGAGCTGTGTCATAGCCATCCTTTGGGTCCTCTGCTGCAAAAGTAGAATCAAGTCTCAAATAAAATCTTTTAAATTACATCTACTAATACCATAGATGTAGGACAGTACTGTATCATACTTCTGTGAATGTAAAATATCTTGTACCTGCTTTACGATATGTAGTAGTGACTATGCTTTATCACAGCTGTTTTTAATGACATTGTTCTAGAATTTTTTCTTTCCAGATGATGATTAAAAAGCTAATAAAAAAATGGTGCCAAGTACCACAACAGTAACAGAACTTTGCTATTTTCTAGAGTTTTGTTTTTTATCTTTTTTTTTTAATGGAGTGTGCTGGATGTCTCTATAATTTTGCTCAGATGACTGCAGAACCTCGAAAAACTGTGGATGATATTGATGTATAACATACTGATATTGGTCTTTTATATGAATAAATGAATCTATCTATCTATATCTAACTTGAATTTTTAGAAACTTCAGCTGTGCCGTCAGCTTTGGGAAAATATCCCAGTTGTACATGTTGGTTGGCATTGTACAGAAATTAACAGCCATATCGGTGTGCTGGGCCTTTGTTGCTGCACTTGGGCTTTCTCTAGCTGAGGCAAGCGGGAGCTACTCTCTAGTGGCAGAGTATGAACTTCTCATTGTGGCTTCTCTTATTTTGGAGCATGGGCTCTAGGCTTGTGGACTTCCATAGTTGTAGAGCATGGTTTTAGTTGCCCCTTGGCATGGGGAATCCTCCCGGACCAGGGATTGAACCCAAATCATCTGCATTTGGCAGGCAGATTCTTAACCACTGAACCACCAAGGGAAGTCCCAAGACACTTAATTACTTTGGGGGTGTTTTTTCATCCATTCAGCGAGGACAAAAAGCCCAGCCCATAGCAGTGTCGTGAGGATTAGAAGCGATACATATAAGTGGCCAGTAGAGTCCCTGTGTGGCAGCCAGCCTCCAGTATGGCTCCAGAGATCCTGGCCTCCTGGTGTTCCCCTCTCACACGGACTAGGGCTGGGCTGTGTAACCAGTGTGGAAATGTCGATGTGTAACTTCCAAAGCTAGGTCACAAAAGACACTACCGCTTCCATCTTGTTCTCTCTTGGATCCTTTACTCTTGGAAAAGCAGCTGCCATGTCAGGAGGACACTCAAGCAGCCCTCTGGGCAGGTCTACAGGGTGAGGAGCGGAGGTCTCCTGCCAATGGCCAGCACTATTTGGCCAGTTGCATGGAAGAGCCAACTTGAAAATGGACCCTCCAGTCCCAGTCAAGCCTTCTGATGTCCGCAGCCCTGGCCGGCCTCTTGGCTGGAATCACGTAGAAGACACTGAGCTACAACCACCCAGTTAAGCTACTTCCAAATTTCTGACCCTCCTAAACTGGGTGAGACTGTATCAGTATTGTTATTTTAAGCTGTTAAGTTTTAGGGTAATTTGTAGCACAGCAATAGGTAACTAATATGCCCTGGCACATGGTTTATATAACAACAACAACATAAAAGAAATTAACAGCCATATTGGTCTAGAAACATTAACATGTTTTTTTCCATTTGTATAGGGGCAATGTATTTAATAGTATTAAATATGTAAGATCTTATCTAATGAGTTTGATTACAGAAACTAATAAAGTATTCTCAACCTCCCACAAACAGAAAAAAAGCAGTAGCCTTTTGTTCTGACTATGTGGTACTTTTGCAAAAACTTCTGTATATCCTGGTTCCCCCAACCCCTCCCTTCCTCTTTAAAACAGTTCTTTTAGAGCTTATGTGAAAGCCTGTCTCCTAGGCTTGAAGTCCTAACAACATCTGCTGAAAAAAACATAACTGTCAGTTCTGATTCAAGATAGTAGAGTAGAAGGATGTGAGCTCACCTCCTCCTGTGAGAGCACCAAAACTGCAACTAGCTGTTGAACAGCCATTGACAGGAGGCTGCTGGAACCCACCAAAAAAAGATACCCCATGTCCAAAGACAAAGAAGAAGCCGCAGCAAGATGATAGGAGGGGCACAATCACAGTAAAATCGAATTCCATATCTGCTGCGTGGGTGACCCACAGCCTGGAGAACAATAATGCCAAAGAAGTTCTTGCACTATTGTGAAGGTTCTGAACCCCACGTCAGGCTTCCCAGCCTGGGGATCTGACAAAGGGACTGGGAATCCCCAGGGAATCTGACCTTGAAGACCAGTGGTATTTGATTATAGGCCTTTCAGAGGACTGAGAGAAACAGAGACTCCAGTCTTGGAGGGCACAGATAAAATTTTGCATGCACCAAGACCCACAGAAGAGGAGCAGTGACCCCATAGGAGACTGAACCAAAACTACCTGCTAGTGTTGGAGGGCCTCCTATGGAGGCGTGAGTTGGCAGGGACTCACCACAGGGATGGGGGCACAGGAAGGTCCCCCTTGGCATAAACCCTCTTGGGGTTCACCATTAACCCTACCATAGAGCCTGTAGACCCCAGGCTGGGTTGCCTCAGGCCAAACAACTACCAGGGAGGGAGTGCAACACCACTCAACAGCAGATAATTGGATTAAAGCTTTGCTGAGCAAGGCCCTGCCCACCAGAGCAAGACCCAGTTTTTCCCAACACCAGTCCTTCCCATCAAGAAGCTTACACAAGCCTCTTAGCCTCATCCATCAGAGGGCAGACAGAAGCAAAAAGAAGCACAGTCCCACAGAGTCTAAAACAAAAACCATATTACAGAAAGCTAATCACAATGAAAAAGCAGAAAGTTATGTCCCAGATGAAGGGACAAGATAAAATCCAAGAAAAACAACTAAGTGAGGTGGAGATAGGCAAACTTCCTGAAAGAGAATTCAAAGTAAGGATAGTGAACATGATACAGGATCTTGGGAAAAGAATGAAGAAGGTTTAAGAAATATTTTCCAAAGACCAGAAGAACTAAAAAACAAACAAACAGAGATGAATAATGCATGAGAAGGAATTAACAGCAGAATAACTTGTGAGGCAAGCAGAAGTAAGGCCATGGCAGGCAGCTTAGATTAGGAGTAGTTTTCGCTTAACACTGACCGCTGTTTGCCAATTAGGAAATTAGGAACGGGCGGAAACCCCCGGGAAAGTCCTGCCCGCGAAAGTTTTGACCAATGAAATTGCTTTGCAAACTTGTAACCAATCCGCTTAAACCAACTACCAATGGCGTGTGCTCACCCTATAAATTTGTGTAACAGCTTGGGCTCGGGGCTCTCTGACCTGCACCACTGCGTTGGATGCGGCAGAGGGCCCTGGCTTGAGTCAGTAATAAACTTCCCCTTTTTGCCAGTTGCATTGTCTTGGAAGCCTTCTCTCTTCCCGCTCGGGGATTCGGACATCAGGCATAACAAACTGAGGCAGAAGAATGGATAAATGACCTGGAGGACTGAATGGTGGAAATCACTGACATAGAATACAGAAAAAAGAATAAAAAGAAATGAAGACAGCCTAAGAGACCAATGGGACAACATTAAATTAAAACATTCTCATTTTAGGGGTCCCAGAAAGAGAAGAGAGAGAGAAAGGACCTGAGAAAATATTTGAAGAAATAATAGCTGAAAACTTCCTGAACATGGGAAAGGAAATAATCACCCAAATCCAGGAAGCACAGAGAGTCCCCAAAAGGATAAACAAAGAGAAACACAAGGAGAAAAACAAGGAGAAACACACCAAGATACATAGTAATCGAACTGTCAAAAATTAAAGACAAAGATAAAACATTAAAAGCAATAAGGGAAAACAGACTAAGAGCATACAAGGGAACTCCCATCAGGCCATCAGCTGACTTCTCAACAGAAACTCTACAAGCCAGAGGGGAATGCCATGATATATTTATAGTGATGAAAGGGAAGAACCTACAACCAAGACTACTCTACCCAGCAAGACTCTCCTTCAGATTTGATGGAGAAATCAAAAGCTTTCCAGATAAGCAAAAAATAAGAGAATTCAGCACCACCAAACCAACTTTACAACAAATGCTAAGGGAACTTCTCTAGGCAGGAAACGCAAGAGAAGGAAAAGACCTACAGAAAATAAACCCAAAACAATTAGGAGAACGGTAATAGGATCACATATATCAATCGTTACCTTAAATGGAAATGGATTAAATGCACCAACCAAAAGACACAGATGGACTGGGTGGATGAAAACATGTGCCTGTATGCACTTCCACTTACCGCATCACTCAGCTTGACCCGCTCCCTGTTGCTGGCTGCTGCTGCTGCTAAGCCGCTTCAGTTGTGTCCGACTCTGACCCCATAGATGGCAGCCCACCAGGCTCCTCTGTCCCTGGGATTCTCCAGGCAAGAATACTGGAGTGGGCTGCCATTTCCTTCTCCACCACCCACCCCAATTGTACGTAATTATTTTAAATTGTTAAGTTAATCATGTTCCCATTATGGCTTGCAATTGTAATTATCTTTTACTTATTTTGTCTGGTTATTGATTGTGAAAACTGATATATGTCTTTTTCTATTGTGGTTATGTAATTAAAAAAAAATTTAATTTATTTATTTCAATTGGAGGCTAACTACTTTACAATATTGTAGTGGTTTTTGCCAAACATCAACATTAATCAGCCACGGGGCACACATGTGTTCCCCATCCAGAACCCTCCTCCCACCTCCCTCCCTATCCCATCCCCCAGGGTCATCCCAGTGTACCAGCCCTGAGCACCCTGTCTCACTCATGCAGTTATGTTTCTATTATTCACTTAATATCATTGTATCATGATTAGTCAACAGAAAAATAATAGAACTCTATATCACTAAAACTAGCATCTAACAAAAAAGAAAAAAACCTGTAATCACTTTTTAAAATCCAGATGCTTATCAGAATTATATGGAAATTTTTTGAAAAATACAAATGCTCAGGTGTTGCCTTTTTTCTCCAGAGCTCCAGATATGTTTCTAATGAGCACTCATGTTTAAAAACAATTGAACTCTATGATGATCTTTTACTTTTATGTTTGTTTCACTTTTTCTATTTCATATTCAGTGCTCCCATTTTATTTAGTTTATGTTCTCCAATTTTTCCATCTGTTCTTTTTTTTTGATGTTCTTTCTCAAGCTTTTATCAAGTAAAGCTTTGGTATACATATATATAAATATTTATAATATATATTTTAGAAAATTTATGAATTTTTGCCTAAATTAAAAAATTATGACATTTTGATTCCACTTGTTTGACTTAGTATGAATAGAATGCTAGATTTCTAATTAAAAGTGTATATACAACAAGCAACAAAGGTTTACTGTACAGCATAGGGAACCATAGTCAATATCTTATAATAACCTATGATGGAAAATAATTTCAAAAATAATATATGTGTATTTGTATAACTGAATCACCTTGCTACATACCTGAAACATTGTAAATCAACTATACTTCAATAAAATATATATATTAAAAAAAAGAAAGCATAACTCTTAACTTTTAGGTTTTGCATTTTTTTTTTTTCCAGTTGATAGTTATGGTGACCACAAAGGGACCAAAGCAACTTTCTCTCCTTTGCCTGAACTCTATAAGGATCCAGAGCTTTGGTACCAGCAGAGGCCTCCTGTGCCTATTTGTCTCCTTGGAGAGTCCAGATGAATTGGGTGAGTCTCTACTGGTTCTCAGATATCCCTATTTTTGGTTGATGATCCTGAGTTTTATTTGGCAGTGTCTAACAAGCAATTTGTTTCGCAGTTGAAAGATATCGGGGAGTGACCCCTGCCATTGAAAGATATTAGGGAAGCATGGTAGAAAAACACTGAGACTCAGTTTAGACACTGAGTGGATTATCATCAGTGAAAGCCACTAGGAAGATTTTACTCAGTTTAGACTGACTGGTTTATCCTTGGTTGGAAGACCAGGAAGGCTTTGTTCATTTAAAAGACTGAGTAGTGTTGGATTGGGTAATTAAGGAGAAGACTGGTCTGTCACATTTCCTTGAGTTGGCTACACTAGTGATATTATTTTGACAAACTGACCTCTGAATAGGGAATAAAAAATTTTAAAACAAGAAAGACATATTGCCAGCCCCCACCTAATATCCCACCCAGGTTTGCTGCTGCTGCTGCTGCTAAGTCGCTTCAGTCGTGTCCGACTCTGTGCGACCCCATAGACGGCAGCCCACCAGGTTTATATACCTGCAAATTAAAGGAAATCCACCTTAAAAATGAGTGTCCTGCCCATAGTCCCCGGTCGGGAAAGAAGATCCTCGAAACAGTGCAACTCGCAATAGGGGAATTTATTACTGCCTCAAGCCAGGGCCTCCCACCCTCACCAAGTGTGTGAGGATGAAAGGCCCCGAGCCCCAGTTCTCTCAGGTATTTATTAGGTCAAAAAAAGCAGCAGGTAGTTGGCGCAAGCGGATTGGTTACACAGCGGGTAGTTGGCGCAAGCGGATTGGTTACACAGTTGCAAGGTAATTTTTGTTGGCCCAATGTGGGGCTTTCAGCTTTCCCCTGATAGGTTCCCTTTTTTCTTGCTAGGCATATGTTGATTGGCTAGCTCCAGGAGGCCTGATAATTATGTTACCCCGGGAAACCAGGCCTACTCCTAATCTAGGCTGCCTGTCATGGCATTAGCCGTGACAGCCTCACAATGAGGAGGCTCTTTTATTGCATACATAGTTAAGTTTAAAACACTGGCTTGATAAAAATAGTTTTTCAGAACTCTTACTGTAAACAAAGGCCTTCTAGAGGAAACTTGCATTTCACTTCTTGTGTCTTTGAGATGAAAATGTTCTACCTGATCTTCTTATGGGGTTTTGCGTGTGTGTGTGTGTGTGTGTGTGTGTGTGTAGAAATCTTGATCTCTGTCATACTGTTTTTAGGAGTGAACTTTCTGAATATTTTTATTTAGGTGACATCCTCCCCCATTCTTTTATGGAAAAACCTCTTATGTCTTAATGGTTTGAATTACTATTAATATATATCTCATTAATAGCCAAATATGGATCCTTTAAACTGGAGAAACTTCTAAATTGGTAAATTTTTAGAGCACTCTCATCATAAATAGCTCTTTTATTGGTACTTGTATAAAAATCAAATTAAAGGGAGAAAAAAGAAATATGTTTAATGGTTAACCTACAAACTTCTCTAATTTAAAGCAAGTAAGAAAAACCAGTTTGGGAAGCTTTATTTGTGGTCTTCGCTTCTCCTCAATGGGTTTTACAGATGCCAATAAAACATTAGAATAATGAATGTTAACAACAAAAATAAAACCTGTAAGGAAAGTCTAGATACTTGTTGGGACAAGAAAGAGATTTTAAAAAGGACTTATCTCAAATGAATAAAGAAATCTTCAGATGGTTATTTAAAGTGGGATAAATAAAATAGACATGTATGGGACTAAAACACAAGGTTTTGATATTATATTAACTAAGATTAAATGGATCAAAAGGGATCCCCTACTAATCTCCAACATTAAAAGTCACATGAGTCTGCTCTATTTACCCCAGTTTTTAAAATATATATTTAAGAGGCTGGAAAAATTTTTTTACACTGAGATGCTTAACCAACAATTACTTGGGGCAACAGTTAGGCCAAGAGCCTGAATTCCTTGACTCAAACCTCTGTTGACTTAAAAAATATTAGCAACCTAAAAGTTGAGAGTTATGTTTTATTCAGTGGGAATTTTTAAGACTTTAGGCCAAGAGAGAGCATCTCTAAGAACTCTGACAGAACTCTCTGAGGAGGCAAAGGGAGGAGCCAGTTTATATGGAAGTTTTGCAATAAAGTAGTCTGGACATCAAAAGATTATTGTTAAAGAAAACTAGATATCCAAAGGTAAGGAATTTTGTGCTTTTCTGTGTATGGGAAGATGCAAGAGTCTGTCTCACTGAAGCATTCCTTTGATATGCACCTCAGCTATCTGGGACCAGTATCCTCTGTTTTCACATTCTGAGTTTCCTCAGGGCTCAACATAGGGAGTGGGTACTGTCTGATGGCTGCTATATGGCAAGAATTATTATCCTCTTGATGAAAGTGAAAGACGAGAGTGAAAAAGTTGGCTTAAAACTCAACATTCAGAAAACTAAGATCATGGCATCTGGTCTTCATGGGAAATAGATGGAGAACCATCTATTTGTGGAAACAGTGACAGACTATTTTTTGGGGGCTGCAAAATCACTGCAGATGATGACTACAGTCATGAAGTTAAAAGACTCTTGCTCCTTGGAAGAAAAGTTGTGACCAACCTAGACAGCCTATTAAAAAGCTGAGACATTACTTTGCCAACAAAGGTTCATCTAGTCAAAGCTGCGGTTTTTCCAGTAGTCATGTGTGGATGTGAGAGTTGGACTATAAAGAAAACTCAGTGCTGAAGAATTGATGCTTTTAAACTGTGGTGTTGGAGAAGACTCTTTTTTTTTTTTTAAATTAATTAATTAATTTATTTTTTCAGTGGGTTTTGTCATACATTGACATGAATCAGCAATAGATTTACACGTATTCCCCATCCCGATCCCCCCTCCCACCTCCCTCTCCACCCAGTTCCTCTGGGTCTTCCCAGTGCACCAGGCTCGAGCACTTGTCTCATGCATCCCACCTGGGCTGGTGACCTGTTTCACCATAGATAATATACATGCTGTTCTTTTGCAACATCCCACCCTCACGTTCTCCCACAGAGTTCAAAAGTCTGTTCTGTACTTCTGTGTCTCTTTTTCTGTTTTGCATATAGGGTTGTCATTACCATCTTTCTAAATTCCATATATATGTGTTAGTATGCTGTAATGTTCTTTATCTTTCTGGCTTACTTCACTCTGTATAATGGGTGGAGAAGACTCTTGAGAGTCCCTTGGACTGCAAGGTGATCCAACCAGTCCATCCTAAAGGAGATTAGTCCTGAGTGTTCATTGGAAGGGCTGATGCTCCAATACTTTGGCCACCTGATGCAAGTAACTGACTCATTTGTAAAAACCCTGATGCTGGAAAAGATTGAAGATGGGAGGAGAAGGGGACACAGAGGATGAGATGGTTGGATGGCATCACCAACTCAATGGACATGAGTTTGAGTAAGCTCCAGGAGTTGGTGATGGACAGGGAGGCCTGGGGTGCTGCAGTCCATGGTGTTGCAAACAGTCGGACATGACCTAGCAACTGAACTGAACTGAACTGTCTGATGGCTGCTATATGGCAAAAATTATTATCTTCCTGAGTTCCCTCAGGGCTCACCAGCTCACCATCTGTGGTGGCTGCAATTGCTGGTGACTGTGACATCTGTGTTTACTGATATGGCAGGAAATATTTCATTTCTCACCACCTCTGGGGATCCCAGAGTATTTTATATAAAATTAGATAAAATGGACAGGGAATAAAGGAGAAAAAAACTTCTAGAACTTCTCCTATAAGATTGAAACTTGTCGACTGGATCCTAATGAAAGCTAACTTTAACTGTACAAAAGTTAAAAAAAATAACTGTATAAAAGTTGATAGGATTGGGATAAAGTATACAAAAATTTGTATATATATCAGTTCAGTTCAGTCCAGTCACTCAGTTGTGCCTGACTCTTTGTGACCCCATGGACTGCAACATGCCAGGCCTTTCTGTCCATCACCAACTTCCAGAGTTTACTAAAACTCACATTCATTAAGTTGGTGATGCCACCCAACCATCTCATCCTCTGTTGTCCCCTTCTCCTCCCACCTTCAATCTCTTTTGTTTAATTATGTTGTGGGATAGACACGTTTCACTGAGAAATGCTTTCCCTGCATGTTATTATAAAACAAGGAATATAGATCTGCCCCTCAGGACGTATTAACTAAACATACTAAAAGAAACCAATAGGATAATCTGATCCATACAAATAAGTAAAAACTGGAACCTAGCATTCAGGGGTTAATTAAAGTAAAATTAGTGACTTTTGCTCTGGGTTTAACTTGTAAACTTAGGAAGGTGAAAGGTCTTTGCTGAATGTCTTATACAGTCTTTTGAAGGCATGATTAATTAAACTCTAGAATATAGAATTCATAAATTTTAGTTTAGCTAGAAATCTTTTCACTGATATATAGTCAGACAAATCAATCTTTTAAATTCATCTAGGTGACTTCCCTGGTAGCTCAGATGGTAAAACGTCTGCCTACAATGCGGAAGACCTGGGTTCAATCCCTGGGTTGGGAAGGTCCTCTGGAGAAGGAAATGGCAACCCACTCCAGTACTCTTGCCTGGAAAATCCCATGGATGGAGGAGCCTGGTAGGCTGCAGTCCATGGGGTCATGAAGAGTTGGAGACGACTGAGCGACTTCACTTTCACTTTTCACTTTCACACATTGGAGAAGGAAATGGCAACCCACTCCAGTGTTCTTGCCTGGAGAGTCCCAGGGACAGAGGAGCCTGGTGGGCTGCTGTCTATGGGGTCGCACAGGGTCGGGCATGACTGGAGCGACTTAGCAGCAGCAGCAGCAGGTGACAGACCAGTTCTTTGGGGAACTAAAGCAACTGTTGATCACTTGTAAAGCTCTACAAACCAGAAATGGAAACAGAGCCACATGGACCTGAGGCTGAGCTTATTAGTTCAATCAGGCAAAACTTGAAACCAAGGGAAAAAAATGACAAAGTGGCTGTTCAAGCCACTGGGAATGCTCCCTCAGCCAGGCTTTTCAAAGAATAAAACCTTAGTCTTCTGAGCAAGCAACTTTAAAGATTCCAATTGTTCTTTGTAAAATAGTAAGCTTATATTGTAATACCTGATTCACAACTAAGTTTTATTTCTAAAGGTAAGTCACAAGATCTCTAGTTTTGCCCATTTATAGGTCTGTGTACACATTATACATATGAGATATCTCTACCTCCAGAAAGTATTATCAAAATTGAATTTATAAAGAGCTCATTTTAATTTGAAAGTAAGTGTTTACAAATTAAATATAAAAGAAACCAGCAAAAATGACTTTCAGACTCATTCATATTGGGAAATATTCAATATTAAATTGATATCTGATACTAAAGTTTGTTGATCTAATTAATATAGACATGTCTTTAGAGTCATCAGCATTAAGTATCAATATAATACCTTATTGTATCTAGGTTTAATAGAAGTCAAATAAGACCTTATTATATCTTTTGCAGGGGCTTCTCTGGTGGCTCAGTGGTAAAGAATCCCCCTGTCAATGTAGGAGATGTAAGAGATGCAGGTTTGATCCCTCGGTCGGAAGATCCCCTGGAGAAGGAAATGGCAACCCACTCCAGTATTCTTGCCTGGGCAATCCCATGGATAGAGGAAACTGGTGGGCTACAGTTCATAGCGTCGCAAAAGAGTGAGACACAATGCAGTGACTAAACAACAACCAGACAATGTATCTGTTGCAAGGAAAATAACTTGATATGATGAAACTTTAAGGTAAATGTAAATGAGAGAAGAGCTTGTGAGTAAACTCTTTCAGAATAATTATATTTTAGAAATGTCTACTTAGAGACTTCTCTGGTGGCACTGTGGATAAGAATCTGCCTGCCAATGCAGGGGATATGGATTTGACTCCTGTGGGAAGATCCCACATGCCTCAGAGAAGCTAAGCCTGTGTGCCACAACAACTGAGCCCATGCTCTAGAGCCCATGAGCCATAACTACTGAGCCTTCATGCTGAAACTACTAAAACCTGTGTGCCTAGAGCCTATGCTCTGCAACAAGAGAAGCCACTGCCATGAGAAGTTTGTGCAACACAAAGATTAGACTTCACTCTCTGCAACTAGAGAAAGCCTGTACAAAAGCAACCAAGACCCAGTGCAGCCAAAAATACATAAAGAAATAAAATGAAAAAAAAGTTTCATCCTGAATTATTTGTTTTAAAAAATAGAAGTGTCTACTTAAAATGATTTCTTAGGAAGAAATGTCTATTTAAATGTCTACTTAAAATGAACCTTGGTAACAAAGTTCTAGACTTTCGCTCATTGAAGTGACAGAAGTTTATGAATATGTCAGTCATTCCCAAATAAGATGCTGAGAGAGCAATTACTAAACAGAGAAACAAAAGTATTTAGGACTATTAATGAAAATGTTTGGTGTCACCTTGAGATGTTTTTAAAAATTATCACTGATAGGGTTGGGCAGGAGGCATAGTTTAGGTGGTCTGTCCACCTCTGCGGTGGTGCCGTGTGCTGGGATCATGTACAATACCCTGCTTTCACTCCCAGTTCAGTCACTCAGTCATGTCCGACTACTTGCGACCCCATGGACTGCAGCACGCCAGGCTTCCCTGTTCATCACCAACTCCCAGATCTTGCTCAAATTCATGTCCATCAGGTAGGTGATGCCATTCAATCTGCTCATCCTTTGTCGTCCCCTCCTCCTCCTGCCTTCAATCTTTCCCAGCATCAGGGTCTTTTCTAAAGAGTCAGTTGTTTGCATCAGGTGTCCAAAGTATTGGAGTTTCAGCTTCAGCATCAGTCCTTCCAATGAATATTCAGAACTGATTTCCTTTAGGATGGACTGGTTGGATCTCCTTGCAGTCCAAAGGACTCTCAAGAGTCTTCTCCAACACCACAGTTCAAAAGCATCAATTCTTCAGTGCTCAGCTGCCTTTATAGTCCAATTCTTACATCCACACATGACCACTGGAAAAACCATAGCCTTGACTAGACGGACCTTTGTTGGCAAAGTGATGTACCTGCTGTCTAACAGGCTGCCTAGGTTTGTCACAGCTTTTCTTCAAAAGAGAAGGCATATTTTAATTTCATGGCTGCAGTCACCATCTGCAGTGATTCTGAAGTCCCCCAAAATAAAGTCCGTCACTGTTTCCATTGTTTCCCCATTTATTTGCCATGAGATGATGGAACCGGATGCCATGATCTTAGTTTTCTGAATTGAGTTTTAAGCCAGCTTTTTCACTCTCCTCTTTCACTTTCATCAAGAGACTCTTTAGTTTCTCTTCACTTTCTGCCATAAGGGTGGTGTCATCTGTGATTCTGAGGTTATTGATATTTTTCCTGGCAATCTTGATTCCAGCTTGTGTTTCATCCAGCCCAGCATTTTTCTTTTTTTTAAAATTTTTTTCTTTTTTGTTAATTTTTTTTCTTTCTTTTTTTTTCTCTTATTTTTAAAATTTTATTTTATTAGTTGGAGGCTAATTACTTCACAACATTTCAGTGGGTTTTGTCACACATTGATATGAATCAGCCATAGAGTTACATGCATTCCCTATCCCGAACCCCCTCCCACCTCCCTCTCCACCAGATTCCTCTGGGTCTTCCCAGGGCACCAGGCCCGAGCACTTGTCTCATGCATCCCAACTGGGCTGGTGATCTGTTTCACCATAGATAATATACATGCTGTTCTTTCAAAACATCCCACCCTCACCTTCTCCCACAGAGTTCAAAAGTCTGTTCTGTACTTCTGTGTCTCTTTTTCTGTTTTGCATATAGGGTTATCGTTACCATCTTTCTAAATTCCATATATATGTGTTAGTATGTTGTAATGTTCTTTATCTTTCTGGCTTACTTCACTCTGTATAATGGGCTCCAGTTTCATACATCTCATTAGAACTGATTCAAATGAATTCTTTTTAACGGCTGAGTAATATTCCATGGTGTATATGTACCAGAGCTTCCTTATCCATTCATCTGCTGATGGGCATCTAGGTTGCTTCCATGTCCTGGCTATTATAAACAGCAGCCCAGCATTTTTCATGATGTGCTCTGCATATAAGTTAAATAAGCAGGGTGACAATATACAGACTTGATATACTCCTTTCCCAATTTGGAACCAGTCTGTTTTTCCATGTACAGTTCTTGCTGTTACTTCTTGACCTGCATACAAATTTTGCAGGAGGCAGGTAAGGCGGTCTGGTATTTCCATCTCTTTAAGAATTTGTCACAGTTTGTGATCCACACGGTCAAAGCCTTTGGACTAGTCAATAAAGCAGAAGTAGATGTTTGTCTGGAACTCTCTTGCTTTTTCGATGATCCAGTGGATATTGGCAATTTGAACACTGGTTCCTCTCCCTTTTCTACACCCAGCTTGAACATCTGGGAGTTCATGGTTCTTATACTATTGAAGCCTGGCTTGGAGAATTTTGAGCATTGCTTTTCCAGTGTGTGAAATGAGTGCAATTGTGCATTAGTTTGAAAATTCTTTGGCATTGCCTCTCTTTGGGATTGGAATG
Source organism: Cervus canadensis (assembly GCF_019320065.1). Lineage (NCBI taxonomy): Eukaryota > Metazoa > Chordata > Mammalia > Artiodactyla > Cervidae > Cervus > Cervus canadensis. Next base: position 50,193,815 of record NC_057395.1, on the reverse strand, counting down.
AAAAGTGGCCTTTTCCAGTCCTGTGGCCACTACTGAGTTTTCCAAATTAAGTGGCATATTGAATATAGCATTTTCACAGCATCATCTTTTAGGATTTGAAATAGCTCAACTGGAATTGCATCACCTGCACTAGTTTTGATCATAGTGATGCTTCCTAAGTCCCTCTTCACTTTGCATCCCAGGATATTTGGCTCTAGGTGAGTGATCACATCATTGTGATTATTTGGGTCATGAAAATCTTTTTTGTATAGTTCTTCTGTGTATTCTTGCTACCTCTTCTTAATATCTTCTGCTTCTGTTAGGTCCATACCATTTCTGTCCTTTATTGTGCCCATCTTTGCATGAAATGTTCCCTTGGTATCTCTAATTTTCTTGAAGAGATTTCTAGTCTTTCCCATTCTATTGTTTTCCTCTATTTTTTTGCACTGATCACTCCCCACCATTTCTGAGGTTGATATTATAGCCTTTTTGTATGCTATTGTTCATAATTTGCACGTGTGAGGTGACAAAAGCCCGCTGTGTCAAAACAGAAACTGAATTCTACTGCCGCAGTTGCAGAGAGATAGTGAATGGAGACAGGCACACCATGGGGGCACTTTATTGGGAGCTGAATGATATCTGGCAGGCTCTTCTAGGTCTTCTCTAGAGTATGGAGGAAAGTGGAAAATTCTTCATTACTTTGGACAGCACGTCTTCCTTCCACTGTTGCCTGTGGGTTTTGAGGATGAATATATGTTTTTCATCTATGGTGTGTCAACCTTCACTCAAACCATAAGATGAATCTCACTGTGAGAGTTCACACATGGAGTTCCCTGGAGCCTGTGTGCTCTGAGATGACTAAGCCTTTTTTAATGGATGCAGGGAAGTCCACTCTTCTTTATAATAAGCCGGTGCCTGACTTGTTAAGAGGATGTACCAACTGTACACGACAAGGCTGTGTGGTTTCCTTTTATCTGTCAACTCACAGGGAACTCTTCAGCTCAACCAATTATCACTTCCTGTCTTCACTAAGGGATGCTGAGGGGCTCTGCAAGGCAAATATCACTGCCACCATCTCTCAGCAAGGGGACACATTTGTTTTTCATCAGTTGTCACTCTCTTTGTTGGTTGGATGTAGCAAGTATCCCAGGGATATTCAGTGACAGTGGTTTCCTCATGACTGAGAAGACATGGACTGTATCCTTTCACCCTTGGAAATCCACCAACAAGAGTGAATAGGAGCAAACTTTTCACGTGACTTCATTGGCCAATACTGAGGAAATCTAGGTTGTATTTTCAGGAGCTTCAGGCAGTAAGAAACAAGCTAAAGAAGCCAGGAAATACGTCTGCTTTCTTTCAGGTGTCTGATTAACTACTCGGTGAAGAATCTGTACAGTGCCTTCTCCCAGGGAAGGCTGTGTACTCAGGTGATGTCCTCCAACAAAGTGATACCTAGGTGCTATCTAGTCTGCACCAGGACTGTGATTTTAGCCCTTCCTTTCACAGTTCATGAACCACATGAACCAGTTCTAACCCAATTGTCTCTCCTGTTCCCAAAAAGATCCTGTCCATATGCAGCCCTTTAAGTGAATCACAGATATAAGACCACTGCAGTATCTGTGGAATCAGATGTGGAAGGTTGTGAGGTCACATCGGCTTTCATGGTTAGTTTTGAAAAACACCAATGATCAAAATGAAACTTCTTGTTATTTCCAGAGGAAATGGAGATTCAAATGTCACAACAGAGATTTCTTGGTGGTAGCCATATAGTTGATGTTGCTGGTAAGTTTGGTGGGATTGATTGTTAGCATTCAATTGCTTTTTGAGTAGGAGTCTTTTTTAATTTGTGAGGTTTTTTCCAAAATAAAATATTGTTTTAACAATAATAATTTCTTTTTTTCAAAGGTCACTAGAGTGATTCTCCATTGAAAAAGAAAAGAATAAAACTCACATTGAAATGGACATCAACTTGGTCACTTTGGAAATGTTTGGGTGTCCTAACATAGGTGGTTGCCCATAATTATGTATGGGCTTCAGATTTGGTTGAATCCAATGAACTTTCCAATTCAAGCTTGTGGGTTAATTTCCACCTGATGGTCCTGGCAGCAAAGTGGTGTTCTCTTTAAATTGAGACTGAACCATTTAAAAACTATTGATTATTTACAGTTGCTATGAAATAATTTTCTTCTACATTAGCATGTTTATAAAATTACATTGATAATGAAGTGAAGGGAGCAAAATATCAGTAAGTGGTCAATTTGGGGAAAGGGGTATAAGAATTTTTGTTCTGATTTTGCAAATTTGAACTTTTAATACAAATTTTAAAGTTATAAAAATTGCATTGACAAAAAGAAGAAATTATTACTGGTAAATTTATGTTCACCAATCTTCAGAATACTAAAGTAAAAGATAGTTCATAACTGCTTATTTCTTAGTTTTCACCAGATATTAAGGTTTTAAGAATTGAGGATTCTAATTTAAATATGTAATTAAAGCTAGTAGAAATAATGAAGCATTTCAGTATACAGTAAGAAAGTAGAATGTATGTTTTCAGTAAAGAAGGTATGAGGAGTGAAATTGCATTTTATTGAAGGAAAAGAAAGAATGTTTTAGAGCTGATTGTTTTGGATGGAAAAACAGGAAAAACTGATATTGATACAGAAAGTGATGAAAGGTTGTGGAAAGGAATCCTGAGGAAAAAAATTTTATGCATGGTCAGGATTATTAAATTTAGGTTGAAGTTGATTAAGTGAGTAGATTTTATTGTTAAGTAATCTAGTACAAGACTGGAATTTGATTTCTTTCTCTGTTAAAAGAATGAGGTTTCATTGAGTGCTCCGTTTTGATAACAGATTGTATGAATTTTGCCCTAAGTCATCTGTATTCGTTTTGTGGGGTTGTGTGTGTGACTTTGGTTAAATGAATGTTTTGTTTCACAGTGACCTATAATCCTGTTGTGTTTTAAAACCTTTGTGATATTTTTGAGCCCTCATGAAGGGTGGACAGGCAAAGGCCCCAGGAAAATTACAGTCATTTCTTTATAAATTATGTGGTTATGAAAGTGGGAGTTTCACATATGGCTTTTTTTGTATAATCAGGTTAGCAGATAGTTAGTACATTAGAGGCCTCTTAAAGTCTCAAGCTGCTCTGACTCACAGCACGAGACATCTATGGGGTGAACCAGAGGATAGAGCTCTGAGGAGGAGTCTGCCTGGTGGCCTAAATTTGTGGTGTCAGGTGGGAATACATTTTGGGGCCTAAATGTAACAAAAACCCAGCTTTAGAATCAGTCTGAGTTGAAGTCTTGGTCCCAATACTTGCCAGTTGTGTGACCTTAGATAAGTAATCTTTTCTGAGACTTTGTTTCCAGGTAGGGTCAATGGTGGTAGTTTCAAGGTGAAGAATTGGCCTGGGGAAGTGCAGCTGTCTGCCCTGACAGATCCTTGAGGAGGGCAGAGCCTAGATGTGGCCATTAATTTCTGGACTCTAAGCCTCAACTTTTCTCAGATATTTAGAGAGTGGCACTTTGTCAAACTGTTGGGCAGTATCTACTAAACTCACTGTATTAGTTTCCTAGGACTGCCACATCAAAGAACCACAAACAGGAGACTTAAAGTAACAAAAATGTGTTCTCTCATAGCTTTAGAAGCTACAAATCTGAAATCAAAGTGCTAAGAGGGCCACACTCTCTCCAAGGCTGGAGAAGACTCTTGAGAGTCCCTTGGACAGTAAAGAGATCAGAGCAGTCAATCCTAAAGGAAATCAACACTGGATATTCACTGGAAGGACTGATGCTAAAGCTGAAGCTTCAGTACTTTGGCCAGCTGATGCAAAGAGCCGACTCACTGGAAAAGACCCTGATTCTGGGAAAGACTGAGGGTAGGAGAAGTAAGTGACAGAGGATGAGATAGTTGGATGGCATCATTGGCTGTATGGACATGAGTTTGAGCAAACTCTGGGAGATGGTGAAAGACAGGGAAGCCTGGTGTGCAGTAGTCTATAGGGTTGCAATGGCTTAGTGACTGAACACACACACACATACATATATCTTAATGTATAAAATACAAGTATATATATGTGTTACGTGTATTGACTCTCATAGTAAGTCCAAAATCTGCAGAATGGACCACCAGGTTAGAGACCCAAGTAAGACATGATGTTGCAGTTCAAGTCCAAAGGCCAAGTGCTGGCAGAATTTCCTTTTGTTCAGGGAAGATGAGGCTTTTTTCTGTATTCAGGCCTTCAACTAATTAATGAGGCCCATTCAGATTATGGAAGGCAATACACTTTATTCAAATCCGCTGCTTTACTCAAAGTCCAATGCTAAGAACCTCTGTCCATAGTTCTTCAGGCACTCTGTCTAATCCCTTGAATCTATTTGTCACTTCCACTGCATAATCATAAGGGGTTTGATTTAGGTCATACCTGAACAGCTTAGTGGTTTTCCCAACTTTCTTCAGTTAAAGTTCGAATTTGGCAATAAGGAGTTCATGAGGTTCATAACATTGTACAGGAGGCAGTGATCAAAACTGTCCTCAAGAAAAATAAATGCAAAAAGTTTGTCTGAGGAGGCCTTACAAATAGTTGAGAAAAGAAGAAAAGTGATAGGCCAAGGAGGAAAGGAAAGATATACCCATCTGAATGCAGAGTTCCAAAGAATAGCAAGGAGAGATAAGAAAGCCATCCTAAGTGAAAAATGTGAAGAAATAGAGGAGAACAACAGAATGGGAAAGACTAGAGATCTATTCAAGAAAGTTAAAGATACCATGGGAATATTTCATGCAAAGATGGGCACGATAAGGGACAGAAACACTATGGACCTAACAGAAGCAGAAGATATTAAGAAGAGGTGGCAAGAACACAGAAGAACTATACAGAAAACATCTTAATGACCCAGATAACCACGATGATGTGATCACTCACCTAGAGCCAGACATCCTGGAGTGTGACTTCAAGTGGGCGTTAGGAAGCATCACTATGAAAAAAACTCGTGGAGGTGGTAGAATTCCAGCTGAGCTATTTCAAATTCTAAAAGATGATGCTATTAAAGTGCTGCATTCAATATGACAGCAAATTTGGAAAACTCAGCAGTGGCCACAGGACTGGAAAAGGTCAGTTTTCATTCCAATCCCAAAGAAGGGCAATGAGAAAGGACAATGTTCAAACTATTGCACAATTGCACTCATTTCACATGCTAAAAAGTAATGCTCAAAATTCTCCAAGCAAGGTTTCAACAGTATGTGAATCAAGAACTTCCAGATACTCAAACTGAATTTAGAAAAAGCAGAGGAACCAGAGATCAAGTTGGCAACATCTGTTGGATCATAGAAAAAGCAAGAGAATTCCAGAAAAACATCTACTTCTTCTCTATTGACTACTAAAGCCTTTGACTGTGTGGATCACAACAAACTGTGGAAAATTCTTAAAGAGATGGAAATACCAGAACACCTTACCTGCCTCCTGTGAAACCTGTAAGCAGGTCAAGAAGCAACAGTTAGAACTGGACACGGAACAATGGACTGGTTCCAAATTGGGAAAGGAGTATGTCGAGGCTGTATTGTTACCCTGCTTATTTAACTTATATGCAGAGTACATTATGTAAAATGCCGGGCTGGATGAAGCTAAGCTGTAATCAAGATTGCAAGGAGAAATATCAATAACCTCAGAATCACAGATGACACCACCCTTATGGCAGAAAGTGAGGAGAAACTAAAGAGCCTCTTCATGAAAGTGAAAAAGCTGGATTAAAATTCAACATTCAAAAAACTAAGATCATGGCATCTGGTCCCATCACATCATGGCAAATAGAAGTTGAAACAATGGAAAAAGTGACAGACTTTGTTTTTCTGGGCTCTAAAATCACTGCAGATGGTGACTGCATCCATGAAATTAAAAGTCGTTTGCTCTTTGGGAAAAAAGCTATGACAAGTCTAGATAGCCTATTAAAAAGCAGGGACATTGCTTTGCCAGCAAAGGTCCATATAGTCAAAGCTATAGTTTTTCCAGTAGTCATGTAAGGATGTGAGAGTTGGACCATAGGGAAAGCCGAGCACCAAAGAAACGATACTTTTGAACTGTGGTGAGAAGACTCTTGAGAGTCCCTTAAACTGCAAGGAGATCAAACCAGTCAATCCTAAAGGAAACCAACCTTGGAAGTGAAGTGAAAGTCAAGTCCAACTCTTTGTGACCCCATAGACTACACAGTCCATGGAATTCTCCAGGCCAGAATACTGGAGTGGGTAGCCGTTCCCTTCTCCAAGGGATCTTCCCAACCCAGGGATCGAACCCAGGTCTTTTGCCTTGTGGGCGGATTCTTTACAGGTGAGCCACAAAGGAAGCCCTTGTGGAAGGACTCCACTCATTGGAAGGACTGAAGCTAAAGCTGGAGCTCCAATACTTTGGCCACCTAATGTGAAGAGTCAACTGATAAGAAAAGACCATGATCCTGGGAAAGATTGAAAGCAGGAGGACTAGGGGATGAGAGAGGACAAGATGATTGGATGGCATCACCAATTCAGTGAACATGAGTTTGAGTAAGCTCTGGGAGATGGTGAAGGACAGGGAAGACTGGCGTGCTGCAATCCATGGAGTCACAAAGAGTCAGACACAACTGAGCGACTGAACAACTCAAAGTCACTGATTTGAATGTTGTTGTTCAGTGATGTGTGACTCTTTGCTACCCCATGCACTGCAGCATCCCAGGCTCCCCTGCCCTTCACTCTCTCCCATAGTTTGCTTAAATTCATGTCCATTAAGTCTGTGATGCTATCTAACCATCTCATCCTCTGCTGTCCCCTTCTCCTCTTGCCCTCAATCTTTCCCAGAATCTGGGTCTTTTCAAATGAGTTGGCTCTTTGCATCAGGTGGCCAAAGTATTGGAGCTTTAGCATCAATCCTTCCAATGAATATTCAGGGTTGATTTCCTTTTGGATTGATTGCTTTGATCTCCTTGCAGTCCAAGGGACTCTCAAGAGTCTTCTCCAACACCACAGTTCAAAAGCATCAGTTCTTCAGTGCTCAGCATTTATGGTCCAACTCTCACATCTGTACACGGCTACTGAAAAACCAATATTGACTATACGTATATTGACTATATGAACCTTTGTCGGCAAAGTGATGTCTCTGCTTTTTAATATGCTTTCTAGGTTTGTCATAGCTCTCCCTCCAAGAAGCAAATGTCTTTTAATTTCATGGCTGCAGTCACCATCCACAGTGATTTTGGAGTCCAAGAAAATAAAATCTGTCATTGCTTCCACTTTTTCCCCATCTATTTGCCATGAAGTGATGGGAGTGGATGGTATGATCTTAGTTTTTTTTTTTTTTAAACGTTGAGTTTTAAGCCAGCTTTTTCACTCTCCTCTTTCATTTTCATAAAGAGGCTCTGTAGTTCCTCTTCACTTTCTGCCATTAGAGTGGTATCTGCATATCTGAGACTGTTGATATTTCTCCTGGCAATATTGATTTGAGCTTGTGAGTAATGCAGCCTGGAATTTTGCATGGTGTAATTTTACATGATGTAATTTTGCATGATGTAATTTTGCATGATGATAAGCTAAATAAGCATGGGTGACAACATACAACCTTGATGTATTCCTTTCCCAATTTTGAACCAGTCCATTGTTCCATGTCTGGTTCTAACTGTTATTGACCTGCATATAGGTTTCTCAGGAGGCAGGTAAGGTGGTCTGGCATTCCCATCTCTTCAAGAGTTTTCCATAGTTTATTCTGGTCCACACAGTCAAAGGCATTAGCTTAGTTAATGAAGTAGATGCTTTGCTGCAATTCCCTTGCTTCCTCTATCTATGATCCAATGAATGCTGGCAATTTGAACTCTGGTTTCTCTGTCTTTTCTAAACCCAGCTTGTACATCTGGAAGTTCTTTTTTGAAAAAAATAGTTAATTAAAAAATTATTTATTTTATTTGGCTTTGATGGCATGTTGGATCTAGTTCCCTAAGCAGGGATCAAACCTGGGCCCTCTGCATTGGGAGCATGGAGTCTTAGCCACTGGACCACCAGGGAAGTCCCAAATTATTTATTTTTTAATTGAAGAATAATTGCTTTACAGAATTGTGTTGGTTTCTGCCAAACATCAACATGAATAATCCATAAGCACACATATAGCCCCTCTCCCTTGAACCTCCCACCCACCTCCCTCCCATCCAACCCTCTAGGTTGTTACAGAGCCCTGGTTTGAGTTCCCAGTGTCATACAGTAAATTCCCACTGGCTATTTATTTTGTATAGGCTAATACAAGTTTCCATGTTATTCTCTCCATACATTCCATCCTCTCCTTCCTCCCTCTGCTCCCGTGCCTGTAAATCTGTTCTCTATGTCTGTGTCTCCATTGCTTCCTTGCAAATAATTTCACTAGTACCATCTTTCTAGATTCCATATATATGCATTAGTGTATGATATTTGTTTTTCTCTTTCTGACTTACTTCACTCTGTATAGTAGGCTCTAGGTTCATCCACCCTATCAGAACTGACTCAAATGGGTTCCTTTTTATGGCTGAGAAATATTCTATTGTACATATGTACCATAGCTCATCAAGTTCTTGGTTCTATGGTACATATATTGTATATATGTACCATAGCTCATCAAGTTCTTGGTTCACATACTGCTGAAGCCTAGCTTGAAGGATTTTGAGCATTACCTTACTAGCATGTGAAATGAGCACAATTGGTAATTTGAACACTGTTTGGCATTGCCCTATTTTGGGATTCGAATATTACTCTCATCCAAAACTCCCTCGCAGAAATATTCAGAATAATGTTTGTCCAAATGTATGGGCACCCCACAGACTAGTCAAGCTAACCTCCTGACTTAAAATGACTTCACCAAGCAATAGGAATGGTAGCTTGCAGCCCCTGAGAACTTACCTTGTATTGGCAACCTTGAGTTTACCTCCTAACACACCCACATGATAAATGTTATGCTTGTTTCATAGAGGAATCAGCTGAATCTTGCTCAGTGTGATAGCTAATGTTTGAACCTCAGCTGGCTCTCTTTTCCCATCCGGTAACCCCTTCTCCAACTGCTGCCAGTGCAGTGGCTTAAAGCTTGCATTTGAGACCTTCTCTGGGCTGATGTCCTTGTCCAGAACCTCCTGAGAACTTTTGTTGTCCTCTTCCATCACACATCCTATTTTTCAAAGGTGGACAATGACTGATTGACACAGGAATATAAGAGTCTGACTTGCTTTCCTTAAAAGGGGTTAACTCCTTTTAAGGAGCCCCTGCAGAGCTCCACATGAGATCAGGTGGAGGTTAGACTCCAGCTGAGACCTCATCTTTTGCTGAGCATTCCCCCCATCTTGTCCTAGTTCCCTTCTTCCTTTTTTCTTGAGATAATTTCCTCATAAATCATGTATCCATGAATCTCCATATCAGGCTCTGATTCTAGGGAATGGGATTTAAGATACCTGTCAGTGAGGAATTTAAAGTCAAGTCTAGCTGGGTTCAGAGCTGGCCCACTGAACCTCTGCATTGTCCATCATTGGGGATGGTAAACTGGTAGGCATGCATGCATTCCTGGGGAGCTGGGGAATTAGCTGAGGAGAAGAGAAGAGCCTTAGCCTTTAGGAAGGTCTTGGTGGCTTTGTCACTCTTCCCTTGCTTGCTCACCCCCAGCTGGTGTCTCATTCCACAAAACGCAGCATCGGCAACAAGCTGCCCAGTTAGGTAGCTTCACAGGGGTAGGAAGGGGCAAGTTGAAGATTACACTTGTCATAGACTCTGGGTCTGGATTTCCAGACCCTCAGAGCTGAGTCTCAGCTTTCAGGAGTAGGAGGCCAGATGTGCAGCAGTGATGGACTCAAAAATCCTGAACTGCTCCTTGGGAGCAAGTATTAGCCAATCCAAGCAGGTAGACCTCCTTGTCAGCAGGCTCCAGGCCTAGGCTGTGGTCCAAGACCCCTAGTTATAGCCCCCTGCCTGTGAGAATGCTAAGTCACCATGGATTTTTCCATCAGTTGGAGGTTTGACACTGTTCCAGTTAGAATTTTGCTCTTTATTTACCAGGTGGTCTCCTGCCCTCTCCAAGAGACAGCTGCTTAAGGATTAAAAATAGGTGAGATGAGAGAGTCTGTACCTGAGAGAGGGGAGCCAAAGCCTGGCAGAGGAATTGCTGGGGATGGCTGTGGAGTGAAGGAAGGGCTCCTTGCTGGACCCCTTAGAGCCTTGTACTTCATCTGATTGAATACAAGAAAAGATGGGGGCACCTATTGGCAGAAGGCTTCTCCTAACAAAAAGAGGAAGGTTGGGCTGTTCTCTTTGGTTGAAAACCTTTACTATTGTCTTCTGTGTTAAACATTATAATATGGGAACTATGGTGTCAAGTAGACCTGATTAAAAACCTCTGTTCTATCTGTATAAATTTTGTGATGCTGAGTAAGTTGCTGAATATTTCAGAATTTCAGTTTCCTCATCCAGAAAATGGGTGGCCATGCTTAATGCACAGAGATATTATCTGGGATGGGGCAAGTCAGAAGAAGGAATTAACTCAGCAAGAGACAGAGATAAACTTGGTGGACTAGGAATGCTAAAGAAAAATTTGGGCAACTTCACCAATCTGCTTCTAGAGCCGGGGCAGTGGCATAAGATCACTGCTTACCCATTCAAATGCTCAGGCATACATTATTAATTATAGTGGTTTTGGTGTTGAGTTGCTAAGCCTGTCTGACTCTTTGCAACCCTATGAACTGCAGAATACCACTGTTCCTCACTGTCTCCTGGGGTTTGCCCAAGTTCATGTTCATTGAGTCAGTGATGCTATTCAACCATCTTATCCTCAGTCCCCCACTTTTTCTCTTGCCCTCAATCTTTCCCAGCATCAAGATACTTTCCAATGAGTCAGCTCTTTTCACCAGGTGGCCAAAGTATTGGAGCTTCAACTTCAGTATCAGTCCTTCCGATGAATAATCAAGGTTGATTATCTTTAAGATGGACTGTTTAAATCTCCAAGGGACTCTCAAGAGTCTTCTCCAGTACCACAATTAGAAAGTGCCAGTTCTTCGGCGCTCAGTCTTCTTTATGGTCCAACTCTCACATCGATACAAGACTACTGGAAAAAACATAACTTTGACTATATGGACCTTTCTTAGCAGTGATGTCTTTGCTTTTCAATACACTGTTTAGGTTTGTCATATCTTTCCTTCCAAGATGCAAGTGTCTTCAAATTTCATGGCCGCAGTCACTATCCATAATTATTGTGGAACTCAAAAAGAGAAAATCTGTCACTGCTTTTTCTTTTTTCTCTTCTATTTGCCATGAAGTGATGAGTCCAGATGTCATGATTTTAGTTTTATGAATATTGAGTTTTAAGCCAGATTTTTCACTCTCCTCATTCACCCTCATCAAGAGGCTCTTTAGTTCCTTTCCAACTTCTGCCATTAGAGTGATATCACCTGTATATCTGAAGTTATTGATATTTCTCCTGGCAAGCTTGATTCTAGCCTGTAACTCATCTAGCCAAGCATTTTGCATGATGTACTGTACATTTAAGTTAAATAAACAGGGTGACAGTATACAGCCTTGCCAAACTCTTTTCCCAATTTTGAACCTGTCAGTTGTTCTATGTAAGGTTCTGACTATTGCTTCTTGACCCACATACAGCTTTCTCAGGAGACAGGTAAGATGGTCTGGTATTCCCACCTCTTTAATAATTTTCCAGTTTGTTGTGATCCACACAGTCAAAGGCTTTCATGTAGTCAATGAAGCAGAAGTAGATGTTTTTCTGGAATTCCTTTGTTTTCTCTATGATCCAATGGATGTTGGCAATTTGATCTCTGGCTCCTCTGACTTTTCCAAACACAGTTTGTACATTTGGAAGTTCTTGATTCAAGTACTACTGAAGACTAACTTGAACGATTTTGAGCATAACCCTACAAGCATAGGAAGTGAGCACAATTGTCTGGTAGCTTGAATATTTTTTATCACTTCCTTTCTTTGGGATTGGGATGAAGACTGACCTTTTCCAATCCTGTGGCCACTGCTGAGTTTTCCAAGTTTGCAAACCTATTGAGTGCATCAATTTTACAGCATCATCTTTTAGGATTTGAAATACCTCAACTGGAATTCCATTACCTCCAGTAGCTTTGTCAGTAGTAATGCTTCCTAAGGCCCACTTGACTTCACCCTCCAGAATATATGGCTCTAGGTGAGTGAACATGCCATTGTGGTTGTTGAGGTCATTAAGACCTTTTTTATATAGTTCTTCTGTGTATTCTTGCTACCTCTTCTTAATCTCTTCTATCTCTGTTAGGTCCTTACTGTTTTTGTCATTTATTGTGTCCACCCTTGCATCAAATGTTCCTTCTATATCTCTAATTTTATTCAAGAGATCTCTAGTGTTTCCCATTCTATTCTTTTCCTCTGTTTCTTTGAAGATGGCCTTCTGACCCCTCCTTGCTATTTGCTGGAACTCTGCATTCAGTTGGGTATATATTTCCCTTTCTCTCTTGCTTTTCACTTCTTTTTTTTCCTTAGCCATTTGTAAAGCCTCCTTAGACAACCATTTTTCCTTTCTGCATTTCTTTTTCTTTGGGATGGTTTTGGTCACTGCCTCCTGTACAGTGTTATGAACCTCTGTCCATAGTTTTTCAGGCATTTTGTATACCAGATCTAATCCCTTGAATCTATTTGTCACTTCCACTGTATAATCCTAAGGCATTTGATTGAGGTCATGCCTGAATGGTCCAGTGGTTTTCTCTACTTTGTTCAGCTTAAGCCTGAGTTTTGCAATAAGGTGCTGATAATCTGAGCCACAGTCAGCTCTAGGTCTTGTTTTTGCTGACTGCTTAGAGCTTCTCTATCTTTGACTGCAAAGAATGTAATAAATCTGATTTTGGTAATGACCATTTGGTGATGTCCATGTATAGAGTTATCTCTTGTGTTGTTGGAAAAGGGTGTTTGCTATGACCAGTGTGTTCTCTTGGCAAAACTTTGTTAGCTTTTGCCCTGCTTTATTTTGTACTCCAAGGCCAAAGTTGCCTGTTTCCTCAGATATCTCTTGACTTCCTCTTTTGCATTCCAATCCCTTATGATGAAAAGGACACTTTTTTTGGTATTAACTCTACAAGGTCTTGTATGTCATCACAGAAACATTCATCTTCAGCTTCTTTGGCCTTAATGTTTGGGGCATAGACTTGGCTTATGGTGATATTGAATGGTTTGCCTTGGAAATGAACTGAGATGATTCTATTGTTTTTGAGATTGCACCCAAGTATTGCATTTTGGACTCTTGTTGATTATGAGGGCCACTCCATTTCTTCTATGGGATTTTTGCCCACAGTAGTAGATATAATGGTCACCTGAATTAAATCCACCCATTCCTGTCCATTTTAGTTCACTGATCCCTAAGATGTCAATAATTACCCTTGCCATCTCCTGCTTGACCACGTTCAATTTACCTTGATTTATGGATCTGGCATTCCAAGTTCCTATGCAATATAGTTCTTTACAGCATCAGACTTTATTTTCACTACCAGGCACATTCACAACTGAGAGTTGTTTCTGCTTTTGCCCAGCCACTTCATTCTTTCTGGAGCTATTAATAATTGCTCACCACTCTTCCCCACTATCATATTGGACACCATCCAACCTGGGGGGAATCTTTTGGTGTCATATCTTTTTTTTTTAATTTGAAAAATAATTGCTTTACAGAATTTTATTGTTTTATGCCAAGTATCAACATGAATCAGCCATAGGTATACATATGTCCCCTCCCTCTTGAAACTCCCTCCCATCTCCCTCCCCATCCCACCCCAATGGATTGTTAGAGTTCTTGTTTGAGTTCTTTGAGTCATATAGCAAATTCCCATTGGCTATCTATTTTACATATGGTATTGTAAGATTCCATGTTACTCTCTTCCTCTCATTCTTACATCTCACTCTCTCATTCTTCCCCTCCTCCCATGTCCATAAGTTTTTTCCACGTCTGTTTCTCCATTACTGCCCTGCATATAAATTCATCAGTATCATCGTTCTAGATTCCATATATATGTGTTGATATAAGATATTTATCTTTCTCTTTCTGACTTACTTCACTCTGTATAATAGGCTCTAGGTTTGGCCACCTCATTAGAATCAACTCAAATGCGTTCCCTTTTATAACTGCATTGTATGTATGTACCACAGCTTCTTTATTCATTCATCTGTTGATCAACATCTAGATTGCTTCCATGTTCTAGCTATTGTAAATATGCTGCAATGAACACTGGGGTACATGTGTCTTTTTCAATTTTGGTTTCCTCAGGGTATATGCCTAGTAGTGGGATTGCTGGGTCATATGGTGGTTTTATTCCTAATTTTTAAAGGAATCTCCAAAAACCACTACAATATTGTAAAGTAATTAGCCTCCAACTAACAAAAATAAATGAAAAAAAAAAAAAAAGAAAGAAACATGGACAAAATGTCAAAATAAATAAATAAATAAAGGAATCTCCATACCATCTTCTACAGTGACTGTATCAATTTACATTCCCATCAGCAATGCAAGAGGGTTCTCTTTTCTTCACACCCTCTCCAGCATTTATTGTTTGTAGACCTTTTAATGATGGCCATTCTGACCAGTGTGAGGTGGTATCTCATTGTAGTTTTGATTTGCATTTCTCTAATAATGAGCGATTTCCAAAGAATAGCAAGGAGAGAAAAGAAAGCCTTCCTCAGTGATCAATGCAAAGAAACAGAGGAAAACAATAGAATGGGAAAGACTAGAGACCTCTTCAAGAAAATATGAGATACAAAGGGAACATTTCATGCAAAGATGGGCATAATAAAGGACAGAAACACTATGGACCTAACAGAAGCAGAAGATATTAAGAAGAGGTGGCAAGAATACACAGAAGAACTATACAAAAAAGATCTTTGTGACCCAGGTAACCACGATGGTGTGCTCATTCACCTAGAGCCAGACATTCCGGAATGCAAAGTCAAGTGGGCCTTAGGAAGCATCATTATGAACAAAACTAGTGGAGGTTATGCAATTCCAGTTGAGCTATTTCAAATAGTAAAACATGATGCTGTTAAAGTGCTTTATTCTTTGATTTCTTTCATCAGTGTTTCATAGTTTTCAATGTATGGTGAAAACCACTACAATATTGTAAAGTCATTAGCCTCCAACTAATAAAAATAAATGAGAAAAAAAATACTAGAGTGATTAAAAATAAATAAATAAAGTGCTTCACTCAATATGCCAATATGAAAAACTCAGCAATGGCCACAGGATTGGAAAACGTAAGTTTTCTTCCCAATCCCAAAGAAAGGCAATGCCAAAAAATGTTCAAACTACTGCACAATTGCACTCATTTCACATGCTAGAAAAGTAATGCTCAAAATTCTCCAAGCCAGGCTTCAACAGTACATGAACCGAGAACTTCCAGATGTTCAAACTGGATTTAGAAAAAGCAGAGGAACCAGAGATCAAGTTGCCAATATCCATTGGATCATAGAAGAAGCAAGAGAGTTCAAGAAAAACATCTACTTCTGCTTTATTGACTATGTCAAAGCCTTTGACTGTGTGGATCACAGCAAACTGTGGAAAATTCTTAAAGAGATGGGAATACCAGACCACCTTACCTGCCTCCTGAGAAATCTGTATGCAGGTCAAGAAGCAGCAGTTAGAACTGTACATGGAACAACAGACTGGATCCAAATTGGGAAAGGAGTACATCAAGGCTGTATATTGTCACCCTGTTTATTTAACTTATATGCAGAGTACATCATGCAAAACGCTGGGCTGGATGAAGCCAAGCTGGAATCAAGTTTGCCAGGAGAAATATAAATAACTTCAGATATGCAGATGACACCACCCTTATGCAGAAAATGAAGTGGAACTAAAGAGCTTCTTGATGAAAGTGAAAGAGGAGAGTGAAAAAGTTGGCTTAAAGCTCAACATTCAAAAAACTAAGGTCATGGCATCTGGTCCCATCACTTCATGGCAAATAGATGGAGAAACAATGGAAACAGTGACAAGCTTTATTTTCTTGGGCTTCAAAATCACGCAGATGGTGACTGAAGCCATGAAATTAAAAGATGCTTGCTTCTTAGAAGTAAAGCTATGACAAACCTAGACAGCCTATTAAAAAGCAGAGACATTGCTTTGCAGACAAAGGTCCATATAGTCAAAGCTATAGTTTTTCCAGTAGTCATGTAAGGATGTGAGTGTTGGACCATAAAGAAAGCTGAATGCTGAGGAACTGATGCTTTTGAACTCTAGTGTTGGAGAAGACTCTTGAGAGTCCCCTGGATGGCAAGGAGATCCAACCAATCCATCCTAAAGGAAATCAGTCCTGAATATTCATTGGAAGGACTGATACTGAAGCTGAAACTTCAATACTTTGACCACCTGATGCAAAGAACTGACTCATTGGAAAAGACCCTGATGCTGGGAAAGATTGAAGGCAGGAGGAGAAGGGGATGACAGAGGATGAGATAATTGGATGGCATCACTGACTCGATGGACGTGAGTTTTAGCAAGATCTGGGAGTTGGTGATGGACAGGGAAACCTGGCTTTCTGCAGTCCATGGGGTTGCAAAGAGTCTGACATGACTGAGCTACTGAACCTACTTTCCTATGTTGGGGAATTTTCAACTATAATTTCTTCAAAAATTTTCTCAGTGTCTTTCTATTTTTATTCTTCCTCTGGGACCCCTATAACTTGAATGTTGATGCATTTAATATTGTCCCAAAGGTCTTGAGACTATCCTCAATTGTTTTAATTCTTTTTCCTTTATTCTGCTCTTCAGCAAGTACTTTCACCATTCTATCTTCCAGTTCACTTATCCGATCTTCTGCCTCAGTTATTCTGCTACTGGTTTCTTCTAGAGTATTTTTAATTTCAGTAATTGTGTTATTCATCACTGCTTATTCTTTATTTCTTTTATGTCCATGGTAATTGTATTAACTGCATTAATGGTTTCTTGCATTTTCTCCATACTATTTTCAAGTCTTCAAATCATCTTTACTATCATTATTCTGAATTCTCTTTCAGGTAGGTTGATTTTTTCCTCTTTGTTTATTTGGTCTTGTGAGTTTGTTGTTTCATTGTGCTGTATTTCTCTGTCTTTTCATTCTCCCCCCACCAACTTACTCTGCTTGAGGTCTCCTTTTTCCAGGCTTTAGGTTTGTATTCCTTCTCCTCTTGGTTTTTGCCCTTTGAGGGGAAGGTTGGTTGAGGGAAAGGTTTGTGTTGACTTCTTGTTAGGGGTGACTTGTGCCTGTGTTCTAGTGGGAAGAAGTGAGGTTTTTTTTTTCCCTATGATGGGCAGGACTGTGTAAGGTGGTATATTTTTGAGTGTCTATGGGACTCCTGTCTATGATTGTTTTTGTGTTTTTGTCTTGCTTTTTGTTTGGGTAAAGTGTCTTGGAGTGTATGCTGTCAACAGTTGGGTGATAGTAGGCTTTGTGTACAGTTGTTAAAATTCTTAGTAATTAATACCCCCTGGGCTTAGGAGTTCTCTGGTAGTCTGGGATCTTGGACTCAATATTCCCACCTCAAAGGTTCAGGTGTGATCCTTGGTCAGGAGATCAGGGTTCCATAAGTACCTTATTATGGGATTAAAGGGGGTTAAAGCAAACTCACCAAGACAAAAGTGCAAAGCATGACATGAAATAAAAGATGAACCCAGATAGATAGTTAATACAAGATCAAGCAGGTAATTACAGAAATAATCATACATTTTCACACACTTCCACACACACAGATATAACCAAAGTATTCTAAAGAAAAGAGTACAGGAGATTGACTTGGTGAAGAAGGGAAACCAAAAGTGATATCAGTCAATTAAAAGCAGTGCTAACTAACACTCAATCTGAAAAACTGAGACTGAGCAGAGTGCCAAGTGGGGAATATAATAAAGAGAGCACAACAATTTAACTTATATGGTGAAAAAAGAAAGAGTGAAGGAAAAAAGAGAGATGAAAAAGAAAAAAAGAGGAGAAGGGGGAGAAAAGAGAAAAAGGGTTGAAAGAAAAGGAAAAGAAAAGAAAAGAAAAATAGAAAAGCAAAGATAAATAGACATATGTGAGAAAGATTTATATATATTCAGAAATAGCTACAGCCTTTAAAGAGCTATAAGAAAAGCAATCAAATATATCAAAAGCAAAATCAGAAAAATCACCAAAAAAAGAGTGAAAAAAAATCTTTAAAAAATATTTTTTTTTAACAAGAAGAAAACTTCACAGTGCCACAAAAGGCTAATGTGAAGTTAGAAATATGTAGGGGGAATAGGCATATTTAAAAGAGGAAAAGAAAAAGCTTCTCAAGGTTGTAGTTCTTCTTGGTTATGGAGTCTGCCCCTGTGGATGGGTCTGGATTAGTTTCCTGTGAAGTTTACCTGGTTGGGGGAGCTTGTGCCTGTGTTCTGGATGACTGAGCTGGATCTCATCTCTCTGAAAGGCAGAGAAGTGTCAGTAGTAGGTTTTGGGGTGTCTATGGGTTCAGTATGTCTTTGGGCAGTCCTTCTGACTTTGGCAGTGTTAAACACGTCTATTTCTGCAGCCATGTCAAAGTGGCCCTCTCAGCGTATCTTCACTGCTGCCAGCCCCTTCCATGTCCATTGAATCTATGCCAGTGCTTCTGTCCCTCATCCTGCCCTGCACTGCAGGCCGGAGCTTGCTAGGTAGGAGCTTGTTTGTATCTTTTCTTGATTTGTCAACCCTGCCCTCAGCATCTCAGAGACTTGTATGGGGCTTCCCCCAGCCCCTTGAGTGTGCCCTTTATGTCGCAAGACTTGTGTGCTCTTCTTTGGGTTCCGTGGGCCCACGGTCCGTGCTGCATGGTTTGTATGCGCTGCAGAGGTTTGTGTGCATGCCTCTCTTGGCACCCTCGACCCACCCTCTGCACTGCTGGGCTTCTGTGGGCTTCTCTCAGTTCCCCAAGCCCGCCGTCTGGTCAAGGCCACAGTATGTGAGCTGTTTATGGGCTGAGAAGTGCAGCTTTTTCTGTTTTCTGCTCTCTGGGTCCCTGCTTTACCCAGCTTTCTGAGATTCCGCAGCTCCCCCTTGGGCCTCGTTTGTGAGGGAGCTTCCCAGTGCACGGGAACTCTTCCTTCTTCATGACTCCTTCCCTCCCTTGGGGCACAAGCTTCCATACAGAAGTTCTCAGTCTTTTCTCTTTATATGTCCCCATCCTCTCTCCTACCTCATTTCAGGGAGCTTAGCCATACCCCCTGGAGGCCTGGCATCTTCTGCTGTCTCCTAGAGGTTGCCTTGTAGTTGTTCCATATCTTGATGAGTTTTTGATGTTTTCATGGGGAGGCTTCAATCTCCCTGTCTTACTTCTCCTACCAACCTGGTGGGCTCATCATCTGATGCCACATCTTTTTGTCTTTTTGTACTGTTCATGGGGTTCTTGCAGCAAGAATACTGGAATGGTTTGCCATTTCCTCCCTGAGTGTACCACTTTTTGTCAGACCTATTCTCTTGGACCCATCTATCTTGAGTGGCCCTGCATGGCATGGCTCATAGCTTCATTGAGTTGCACAAGCCCCTTTGCCTTGACAAGGCTGTGGTCCATGAAGTGGATTAATTTTAGTTGCATGCCTTCAATCCCAAGATGGTGGAGTAGAAGGACATGTGCTCATTTCTCCTGTGAGAACACCAAAATCACAACTAGCTGTTGAACAACCATTGACAAGAGGATGTGGGAACCCACCAAAAAGAGACATCCCACGTCCAAGGACAAAGAAGAATCCACAACAAGATGGTAGAAGAGGGGCAATCATGTTAAAATCAAATTCCATACCTGTTGGGTGAGTGACCTACAAACTGGAGAACAATAATACCAAAGAAGTTCTCACAATGTGAAGGTTCCAGGCCCCACATCAGACTTCCCAAGCCGGAAATCCAGCACAGAGAGTTGGAATGCCCAGGGGATCTGGCTTTGAAAGTCAGCAGGATTTGATTATAGAACTTCCACAGGAATGGGAAAAACAGACTCTTAGAGGGCACAAACAAAACCTTTGTGCACACCAGTGACCCCACAGGAGACTGAGCCAGACCTGACTGTGAGTGTTTGAGGGTCTCTCGTGGAGGCATGGGTTGGTAGTGGCCTACCACATTTACAGGGCACTGGCAGCATCAGTCCTGGGAGGTGGGTGTTGGGATAAATCCTCTTTGAAGTCACCATTAACCCTACCATAGAGCCTATAGATTTCAGACTGGGTTGCCTCAGGCCTAACAACTAACAGGGAGAACAGCCCCATCCATCAGCAGACAATTGGATTAAAGATTTCCTGAGCTTGGCTCTGCCCACCAGAGCAAGATCCAGTTTTCCCCATACCTAGTCCCTCTGATTGGGAAGTTTGCAGTTGATCAGGAAGCCTCTTATCCTCATGCATCAGAGGACAGACAGAAGAAGCAAGAACTAGAATTCCACAGCATCCAAACAAAAGCTATAATCACAGAAAGCTAACCAAAATGATCACATGGATCACAGCCCTGTATAACTCAAAAAAACTATTAGCCATGCTATGTAGATTCACCCAAGATGGACAGGTCAGAGTGGAGCGTTCTGAAAAAATGTGGTCTACTGTAAAATGAAATGGCAAACCACTCCAGTATTCTTGTGTCAAGAACTCCATGAACAGTATGAAAAAGCAAAAAGATATGACACCAGATGATGACCCCACCAGGTTGGTAGGTGTCCAATATGCTACTGGGGAAGAGTGGGGAGATAGCTCCTGAAAGAATGAATAGGCTTGGCCAAGCAAAAATGACACACAGTTATGGATGTGTCTGGTGGTGAAAATAAAGTCTGATGCTGTAAAGAACAATATTGCATAGGAACCTGGAATGTTAGGTCCACGAATCAAGGTAAATTGAACGTGATCGAGCAGGAGATGGCAAGGGTAATCATTAACATTTTAGGAATCAGTGAACTAAAATGGACAGGAATAGGTGAATTTAATTCAGGTTACCATTATATCTACTACTGTGGGCAAAAATCCCATAGAAGAAATGGGGTAACAGTCATAATCAACAGAAGAGTCCAACATGCAATTCTTGGGTACAATCTCAAAAACAATAGAATCATCTCAGTTCATTTCTGAGGCAAACCATTCAACATCAGAGTAATCCTAATCTGTGCCCCAACCACTAATGCCAAAGAAGCTGAAGTTGAATGGTTCTATGAAGACCTACAAGACCTTCTAAAACTAACACCAAAAAAATGTGTCTTTTTCATCATAAGGGATTGGAATGCAAAAGTAGAAAGTCAAGAGATACCTGGGGTAACAGGCAAGTTTGGCTTTGGAGTATAAAATGAAGCAGGGCAAAAGCTAACAGAATTTTGCCAGGAGAACATACTGAGGAGCAAAAGGGAGAAGCATTCATCCATTGGCTCTTAACTGTCATTTGTCAAGGGAAACCCCACTGATTCATTGTTGTCTTTTTGTTGAAAGAGCTCAGGGGTTAAAGGAGGCTGAAAAGCAATTTCCTATAAATCAAAGGAAGCGGCTTTGCCTGCTTTGTAAATCTGGGTATTCAGCTATGTTTGCCTGGAGAAGTAGCGAATGATAGGATTATATTTCAAAGGGACATCGAAAAGTTCAGCTCACTTTTTAAAAAAATTATTAAAAAGCCTCTATTTTCTTTTTTTTTTAATGTGGATTTCAGTTTATTTATTTATTTATATTTTCCATTTATTTTGATTAGTTGGAGGCTAATTACTTTACAGTCCCTCTATTTTCTTAAAGTACATGTGAGTTAGGGCTTCCAAGGTGGCTCGGTGGGAAACAATCCACCTGCCAAACAGGAGACAAGGGTTGGGACGATCCTCTGGAGAAGGAAATGGCAACCCATTTCCAGTATTCCAGCAAGAATACTCCAGTATTCTTGCCTGGGAAATCCCATGGACAGAGGACCCTGGTGGGCTACAGTTCATCATGTTGCAAAGAGTCAGGCATGTCTTAGTGACTAAACAACAGCAATAAACATCTACTGCTTTTTAACTCCCATTGGTCAAGGGAAACCCCACTGACTTGTACTTCTCCCACATTTCTGTACTGATCATGCATGAGAGCCAGGCAGGCTCTCTTGGGGTTCCATTTGGCTGTAATGGAGAAGCCCCAGGTTAAGGTGAAGGCTTCCTAAAACAGGTCAGCTAAGCACTGACTGGAGGCAGAGGTTTGGCCAAAAAGTTATTAAGGCAGTATATAAAGAGTGTTGGACACATTCATCTTTACAATAAGAAAGAGATTCTGTAAGGATTGGGCTGAATTCAATGCCTAGATAACACAGGACCTGGGTTAGGGTCCTGAGGTCCTGGGTAGAGCAAGGGCTATGGCAGACCTCCCCCTTGAAATCTAGAGTGTGAGGATAAGAGAAGGCCAGGGGGTAGGGCAACCCTGAAAGGCTGCTGAGCAAAGAGGGGCTCTGTCAGGTTAGTTCATCGGGGCTAGGCAAAAAGGCCCAAGCAAGACAGTGGGAAAGGCATTGGGTTCTAGAAGACGAAGAGGAAATGACCAGGAGTGATCCCCTGGGCCAGGTGTGAAGTGAAGTGTGTCCTAATAGGTACCTGAGGCCTTGCTCCTGTCAGGAGAAGAAAACTGATGAAACCACAATATGTACCAGAAAAGGTACACTGACAAACCAGACCACAGTCTCCTTAACCTGGTGTCAAACCCCTGTAGGTCCTGCATGGTAACAGTGGGTTGTGTTCTTCTACAGTTTTTCTGATCATCACCATCATATTAATATCTAACCTTGATCTGTCTCAGGGATATAAATCAATCTGAAAGCAGCCCCTACCTTTTATGTATATTACAGGCTAGGCCAGGGGTTCTTAATTTAAGTTACTATGGATACAATTTGGGGGGTCCATGAGACATAATTGAAAAAAATTACATCTATATTTTGTTCTAAATTAAATAAAAAGTTTCCTTTATGAGTATAGGCAACAAATCACATAGCTGAATCTTTGTTCCCAGCAGAAGCCACAATATCTTCATATCACAGTACAGTTATAAATACTTTGAAAGATCATTGTATATCAAAATTTCAGTAGTTATTAGACACTATCCTTCTCACCACTAGATCTTGTTGTATAGCATATTAAAGGTGAAGCACATGTTATATATTTTTAAATATTTTGATAAAAGTATTTCAATATGATTGGTTTTCTTCATAGTCTGATGTATTTTATTTTATGCATTTTGTTATTTTTAGAAAGGGTCTATAAGGTTCATCAGACAAATGATTCAAGAGTCCCTGTATAAGACCATGAAAGGCCAATATTGACCTGCATGCTAGGACCCCTCTTGTCTGTCCCACTGGCAGACATTACTAATCAATCATGACAATCTTTCCAGCAGATGCCTCTGCAGGCATCTTCTGCTAACTCATCTGTGTAGACATATGAGGCCAAGTGTGTCCTTCCTGCTCTATAATGAACAAATGAGCCAATTAGGAATAAAGCAAGGCAGGACAGGGATATGATTAAGTGCTTCTTTGGCAAGCACAGCAAATTAGAGTGAAGTTTGAGACTAAAAGTGCAAAAGGCCTTAAAGCAACAAGAGACACAATCATGGAAGACTCCGGAGTGAAGTATTGAAGGAAAAACATAATTTTGAGAGATGGAGAGAGGAGGGTGACATGGTATTCAGGTGTGTGTGGAGGGGTAAAGGTGAGAAGTTCAAGAGTGGAAAGAACCAGAAATATCAGGGGACACTGTGGAGACCAGGCTTTGGAGAAACTGCAGTAAATGAAACTGAGGTATCAACTTCATTAGGAAGACTTTGAATACCTGGGATGAGGAGCTTGGTCTGGGAAGTCCCTTAGAGTCAGTGAGGAGGGGACAAAGGTTATATCAGTTTGCTTTTGCTGTGTAAGCCAGAATTTATTGGTTTAATACCACAATGATTATTCCTCACTAATCTGTGAGTTGGCTAGCTGGTTCTTCTGGTCTGGGTTGGCTTAGCTGATTATGGTGGTTCCCTCAAGCATATTAGGTCAGTTAATGGGTAGGCTGGGGACTGGTTGATTCAGGATGGCCTCATCGCATGGTTGGCATTTGGCTAGCTATTGGCTGGGCCAGTGGGATTCTGGGTCAAATGATTTCTCATTCTTCAGAAGGCTAGTCTGGGCTTGCTCACATGGTGACTGGATAGATTTCCAGGAAGTGGAAATGCACATGGCCTCTTGAAGCCTACTTGGAATTGGTACTTTGTCATTTCTACCACATTCTATTGGCCAAAGCAACTCACAAGGCAAACTTAGATTCAAGGAATGGGGAAATAGACTCTGCTTCTTGATGGGAAGAGATACAGTCACATTGCAAAGAGTGTGGATACAAGCAGAGAATAATTGTGGTCATGTTTACAATTAATTTATCTCACAGGGTCTTGGTGGTAGTTGGTGCAACATGAAAGAGTAAGAGAAGAGCCCCAAGGACAGGGAGAGTGGCTGGAAAACAATTTCAGTAGTTATCAGGAAGACAAGGATAAGATGTTTGCCCAGATTCCAAGATAGAGTAGACCTAGATGAGAGACAATAGAGGAAATGGGGATGAAACAGGTCTCTGAATTTGGAGCCTGACCAGGCCAGGCAAAGGACAAAACCATTTACAGAGCTGACATGTCAGCAGGTGGCTTCTGGTGAAAGACCTGTCTGATTTGGAGCCCTACACTGGAAGGGCCTTGGAGGTTTTGAGAGATGTCAGCTTTCATGTGCATTTGAGTCCTGAGGCCTCTGCTATCCATAGGCTTGGAGATCTTGTCAAACCCTTTAACATTTCCTGGGCTTGGTGTTTCCCTCTATAGAGCAGGGAGAGAAATTCCTGTAGGGCTGTTAGATGATAAATTTAGAGGCACAATATGTGGAAGCATTTTGTAAACTTTTGGGGATGAACACTTATTGGTGGTTTCATGGCTGGGTTTTGTTTTTAATTTAAGAGATATTAGTCACCTAGGGATGGTGGTTAGGAGGGACCTAGTGAAACTGCACCTAAGCAATGGGACTCACTCAAAGCCAGTCACACCTCAGATGGGACTTGAACCCACAATCTTCCAATTGAAACCACACAACTTATCTCAGGACTTAATGAAGCTCAGGTTCTTTTTGTCTCAGAAGGAATTCAGTGAGAGGTAAAGATAATAAGTAGATAGATTTATTAATAACCTTTGTAAAGAGGTTGCGGGAAAATGGGGCAAAAGGAGTTGGTCATGTCCCAAATCTTGAGCAAGTTCCTGGGATGGGCCACCAAGTGATGGTCCTTGGCTTCTTGCAGGAAAGAATTCAAGAGTGAATCACAGTAAAGTGAAAACAGAAAACACATCCCGTGGGCAGAACATGATCTGCCTCTTAAGGCAAGAGTGGCCCTGGGAGACACACTCCACGAACAGGTGAGAGTGGCCCCAAAACGTAAGGTAGTTTTTATGGGCTCCAGTGGATCTTCCCAACCCAGGAATTGAACCAGGGTCTCCTGCATTGCAGGTAGATTCTTTACCAACTGAGCTATCAGGGTGGTATTCTTGGGCTTCCCTTGTGGCTCAGCTGGTAAATAATCCGCCTGAAATGCAGGAGACCTGGGTTCGATCCCTGGGTTGGGAAGATCCCCTGGAGAAGGGAACAGCTACCCACTCTAGTATTCTGGCCTGGAGAATTCAATAGTCCACGGACTCCCAAAGAGTTGGACACAACTGAGTGACTTTCACTTTATGGGCTTGGTAATTTCATAGGCAAAGAGTGGGAGGATTATTCCAACTATTTTTGAGGAGGGATGGGGATTTTCAGGAACTGGGCACTACCCACTTTTTGCCCTGTTATGATCTCAGAACTGTCATGGTGCTGGTGAGTGTGTCATTTAGTTTATGCTAATGTATTACAATGAGCATATAATAAATCTCAAGGAATGTCCCACCATCTTGGGCTTCGTTGGTTCTAACCAGTTTTTTATCATGTTCTCAACAGCTCTATCATTCTTTTAAAGGTTGTGACCTGCCCTCTTTCTTCCTATCTCACTAGGAGGGAGCATGAAGAGGGGAGAGGAAGACTCAAGGTTTGAGGGAAAGGGCTGCTATTAGAAGCTGGGAAGAAAAGAAGGATCCAGAGAAAGAAAGAGCATGGCGTGTCTAGCGTCTCTATAACTTGGGGTTGGGGAAGCCTCAGGACAGCCACAGTGTGGGGCGTTCACTCATGGCTGTTCTGTGCTTGCTCAGATATTGTGCTCAGAGAATTGGGAGTCAGAGTAGGGGCAGTGTGGTGGAAGTTATTTTCCATGCTTAATCTTCCAAAGGCAAACTTCTGGGAGGTCTGGACCAAGGTCAGCAAAACTCTTCCCTCTTTTCTCCCTCCTATGGCTGCTGCTCTGAAAAGTCCAGCGGCATCACTGCTTCCAGATGTGGCCTCCAGATGTGGCCTGGAACTGTTCCAGGCAGATAAAGGATGCAGAGACTGTAGTCAATCTCCTGGCTTTTCCTCCTCCCTCGTCCAGTGGGGCCTGTCCAACGCTCTCCCTCCTCTGCTTCCCTTCCTTCACTAGGTCAGGGTACCAGGTGCCTTGTGGATGGTTAAATAAATACCAGTTATGAATAAACCTGAGTCAGACAGATGCATCTTTATTCATGTTGGAAAGAGCTTATAACTGGGGGAGTGGAAAACTTTCAAATGTTTCCATTCTGACCACTCCCAGAGGCTCTCTGAGAAGGAAATGAGCTGTTTCTTTGGTTGGGAAGCTGCCAGGGCACTGGGCTCAGGGCCAGCCAGGGCCTGGGAGGAGCTCCTGAAATCTTCCCTCTTAATGGGAACAGCCTAGGCCCTGGTGTCTCACCAGGATGGAGCCCCAGTTAGGGGGGAAAAGCAGCTCTTTTATTAATAGCAGACCATGCTACCAACCCAGGTGGTTCTGTTAGAAGTGAGTTCTCGGGTTGCTGGACAAGTATGTATTAGAGTGTACCATGTGCTTGAATTCCCTAAAGCTCTTGTTCAAATGCAGATTCTGATTCAGTCCATGTAGGATGAGGCCTGGGTTCTGCATTTCTAACTAGCTCTCAGGTGATTCTGAAGCTGCCAGCATGTAGACCATATTTTGAGTAGCAAAAGTCTAGACTGGACTCTAAAACATGTCTAAACTTCTTTTTTCAACTCTTAAAAAAAATTTTTTTTAATTGGTAGGAAATTGCTTTACAATGTTGTATTGGTTTCTGCCATACAACAACATGAATCAGATATTGGGCAACAACATATATACATATATAAATTATTACTGATTCTAATATGTGTATATATACATATAATGTATACATATATATACCTTCCCTCTCTCACCTTCCCCCATACCACTCCTTTAGATCATCACAGAGCACCAGGCTGGGCTCCCTGTGTTACATAGCGAATTCCCATTAACTACTTTGTACATGATAACATATATATAAAACTAAAACATGTCTAAACTTTCTGACACTTTTTCCCTGTAGGTTTTCCTGATTTTTTTTTTTTTTTTTTAGGTTTTGGTTTTTTAAGTTCCCAAAGTACTAGAGCGTAGACAGTGAAAAAAATCTACTTTTGTCCCCAGCAACCCAGTGATGCCTTCCCATGGCCAACCGGTGTTGTTGGTTTTTGTGTATATCCTTCCATAGATATTTTATGAACATTCAAGCAAGTATATATTTTCTCCTCTCTCCTTGCCCTTGTATACTTGCCTGATGCATACTGTTTTGGTCTAGGGCTGTACCATCCTAAACATGTGTAATCTTTTCTGATATAAACTGTTTTGCAGTTTGCTTTTTTGACTTAACAGCATATCTTGGACTTCACTCTAGTTCCTTTTTTCTCTTTTTAAAGTCACACAGTTTCATCATATATCATAGCTTCATGGGCAAATCCCTTTTGATGGATACTTAATACTAATTTTTTGCTCTTGCTACTAGTGGCACAATAAATATCTTAGTATCCTATTACTTCTTTCAGACGTGAGTCTATTTGGAAGATAAATGTCTGCAAGTGGAAATGTAGGATCAAAGGATATATGCATTTGTAATATTGATGAATATTGTTTTTTTTTTTGAATATTGTTAAACTGATCTCCACAGAGGAGCTGTGCTAACAACATGAGAGAGGGTCTATTTCCCTTACTCTCACAATGCCACATGTCAACAAACTCTGATATTTGCCAATTTGATGTGTAAGAAATAACTACTCTTTTTTTGTTCATTTGTTTTTGGCTTCTCCATGCAGCTCACAGGAACTAATGGCAGTGAAAGCACCAGTGGTCCTAACCACTGGTCCACCAGGGAAGTCCCCAAAACTCTTCTTTATGAAGCTTTCTCTTTCTTTAGTTTCCATTGTTCTCTTCAACTACATTTATCTTATAATCATTGAATTCATCTTCTCTAGGCCAGGCATCTTATCAGGTGCTGGGAATCCAAAGGAAAACAACACATGAATAATCCTTATGCTTTTCTTTAGTAGGAAAGACAATTAATAAGTCAATAATTCCTGATAGTCAGGAAGAGTGCTATGATAAGGGGCGGGGGTGACTTCTTAATACAGTGCTACTCAAACCTCAATGTGCTCATGAGGATCTTGCTATAATACAGAATCTGACTCCACAGGTCTAGGGTGGGGTCTGAGATGCTGCAGTTCTAACAAGCTTCCAGGTGAAGCTGAGGCTGTTGGTCCCAGGACTGTATTTTGAGTAGCTTTTTCTGTAAAAAATCAGATAGTGAATACTTTTGGTTTTGTGGGACACATGATCTCTGTTGTAGCTATTTACTTTGTCTTTGAAAGCAGCCATAGACAATATGTGAATGAATTGATAAGACTGTTTCAATAAAAGTTTATTTACAAAATAGGGAGTGGCTGGATTTGGCCAGCAAACCGTGGATTGCTGACCCCTAGTCTAGAATAGTACAGGCATCCAATAGCTGTTTTTGAAGTAACGACTAAAGTGTGCTATTTGAGTAGCAGCAGGCACCTGAGTCCTTGTGATCCATGGTGCTTGGAGGAATGGTGTATTAGTCAGAGCCCTACCAGGAAAACAAATACCAGGTTTTAAACCAAGGTAATTAAATGCAAGAAATTTTACATAGTTAACGGAAGAGCTCAGATGTCTACCAGGGTCACCGAGAGATTAGCATAGCAGGAAGCTGTTACCACTCCAGGGAAGAGAAGGGAGGAGATGGTACTGTTGGGGCTGAGGTCACCCAGTGGGAGCTGGAGCTGTGGTGAAGACACAGCCATGATTGGAGAGCCTGGGAAGAAATATCATTGGAAACTTCCTTCTTCTTGCCTTCCTATCTTCCATCATTTGGCCAAACACGGCTGTGATCCAATCTATACTGGAGGCTGTAGTGGCCAACCCCTGTCATATGGAATAAAGCAGGAGAAATCAAGCATGGTCTGAGGCCAACAGGTCAAGGCCCAGTCAAATGGACACTTAGAATGAGACCTGAAGTGCTGGTAGTTGACCAGAAAATTGGGAGAGGAAAGGTGGGTGTTTCAGGCACAGAAAGCAGGCACAGGGTGTGTAGGGGTAGGATGAGGCCAGCAGGCAAGCCAGTCCTTTAAGCGGGATGAGATTTATGCTTTAGAACAGAGGTTGGCAAATATCTTTGTCACATAGTTTTATCCTTTTGTTTAAAAAACATGTAAACACGTTAAAGAATCTGCCTGCAGTGCAGGAGACCTGGATTCGATCCCTAGGTTGGGAAGATCCCCTGGAGAAGGGCATGGCAACTTACTCCAGTATTCTTGTCTGGAGAATCCCCGTGAACAGAGGAGCCTGGCAGGCTATAGTCCATGGGGTCACAAAGAGTCGGACATGACTGAGCAACTGAGCACAGCACACAAACATGTAGAAGCCATTTTTTGCTCAAACGCTGCACAAAAACAAGCCTCAGGCAGCCTTTGGCCCATAGTAGTTTGATGGCCTGTTTCAGAAAGATCCACTTTAGAAGGATGGATCAGGTGGACATGAAAAGACAGAGAGGCTGGAAAGGAGACTGCTGAAGATGCTGGGAAAGAGATGGTGGGAGCCCTAAGGGCAATCATAGTGGTGAAGAGAAGATATGAGTTAGACCTGTAAAATGGACAGAATGCAGAGTGGCTGGTCTAAACAGAAGGACTAGGCTGGGTCTGGAGGGATTTGCAAACTGACACATTGAATATTCTTTTGGTTACCTTGGAACCCCTTTAAAGCTAAGCCTTTAGGGAGTGATAAGAAATCCTGTCATGCTGGCAGTGTACTTCCCACCCCCACTCCACCCACTCACTCTAGGTAGAAAAGCAGAAGAGCAGGTTGTGCTGCCTTTTAGTAAGCCAGGAGTCAGTTGCTCAGCTGTTGGTGACTCACTGGTTGCTTAATGTAGTAGCATATGGGTACTAAGGCATCTCCTGTCTTCAGTTTTAGGCCTTGGCTGCCATTCTGGAATGACAGGGGACATCCCACCAACATTCTGTGACACTGCCTGTGGCATTTGGTCCAGATTAGAAATGAGGACTGGGAAGTCCCTTACCCGGCCCTAGGCTCAGCCACCTACCTAACCCCTGCCATCATATTGATCGTAGGCTGATTGTAGCACAGGCAAGGCTGGGATTTGGTCTTAGTTTGGATCTCCCAAAATAAGAGGCAAGGATTTGAGTGGCAAGAGTTCATTGCATTGGGAGGGAGTAGGGAAGAGAGACAGGGAAGAGAAGCAGCCCATACAAAATGTATTATGGAGCCACTTAAAACTGGGGGCAATTGGAACTTAAACCTGATGGGGAGTCCTGGCCTTCAGGGTGGAAAAAATGCCACAGAGTTATGCTGTCTGAATGGAAAGGGAACTAGGGAATACGTCCACTAATTCCTGAAAGTCAGATGGAGGGCTCCTCCAAGGGATCTCTGGCACTTGCAGCTGGCTACCTGGCTTTTTGAAGCTCGGGAATGAAAGCTCTCAGGTGCAGATATGCACACTTGAACTTGGGAGGCAGCTGGAGCTTCTTGAAGTGGTTAGATCCCAAAGAGGTAAGCAGGGTGCCTATAGAACCCACTAAAGATGGTTATCATCTCCACTTGACACATAGGGAAACTGAGAAGCAAAGTGAAACTTCCAAATCATACAGTGAGTTTGTGACAAATGTGGGGTTAGAACTGAGAGCTTGTGGGTCCAGTGCCTTCCACTAGATTTTAGCCAGTCCCTGCTGTCATGGAGCTTCTGGGCAGGAGAGGCCCTGCCTCTGTGTCTCATAGGTTGATTCCAGTTGCTCCATCTACACACCTGCTACATTCAGTCTCCTGTATATTCCCCAGTTTCCAAGTCTACCCAGAACTCAGAGCCATATTTAGAGGAAGGGAGAGCATGCAGGACATGCAAATATGGCCAATATTTGGCTTCCTTACCTAAGGGCTTCCCCAGTGGCTCAGCAGTAAAGAATCTGCCTGCAATGCAGGAGATGCAGGTTCGATCCCTGAGTTGGGGAGATCTCCTGGAGGAGGACATGGCAACCCACTCCAGTATTCTTGCCTCGTGAATCCCATGGGCAGAAGAGACTGGAAGACTACAGTCCATGGGGTCTCAAAGAGTCGAACATGACTGAAGCGACTTAGCATGCATACATCAAGGGCCTAAATGGAGCTTGCAGAGCCTGAGGAGAAGGGTGAGTAGGAAACAGAGTGGGGTCAAGGGTTGGGAGGTAGTCCACTGGCCAAGCTGTAGGGGCAGGGTGTGCTGAGCAGAGATAGACACAGGACAGGATAGAGTCAGTGTGGAGGGCACCCAAGGGGACCGCAAAGTGGGCTGGGCAGGTTCGAGTCCCCTGTGCCTTGTCCTGGTTACTTGAGACCTGGGACCCTTTGCATAACTGGGAGCAGATGTTTTAGGCCTCAGCACTGAAGTCTGCCTGGTTCAGAATAGAGCATAGTCTAATCACTCAGGTGTTCATCCACTTGAGGATCACTTGTGAGACCCCCTATATCCTAGGTATTGTGCCAACCACCTTGGGGAACTTTTGGAGGAATCAGGCTATTGGCTACTTTCAGAACCTGTTGCATCCTGCAGTGGGAGTAGAACAGCTTTCTTCCACCTGAACTCGCCGATTCTACACCGAGTCCTGGGTTGGACGTTAGAAAACAACATAGTTCTGAGGGAGCCCCTAGTCTGAGCAGGGAGACATACTCCAAAATCCTGGTGTGGAGTCACTCCCTGCTCAGGGATGCTTAGAAAACAGTTTTGTTTCTGAAGTCTTTGATACTAAATTAGGGAGTGGGGGGTCACTGAAAGCTCCAACTGATGGGTCCAGCAGAATCCCCTTGAAATCTATCCCATTCCTAAACCCAGCCTGTAATGACTGTAACATTTCCCTCCTTTTGCAATATGGCTTTACAGCTTCTCCCACAAGGGATCTATTCCTCATACTTTGAATCAGGGCTTATGCATTAGTCAGAGTTCTCTAGAGCAACATGGCTAGAGGAACTATCTATCTATCTACTCATCTATAGAGGGAGATTGAGAGAGAGATTTTAAACAATCGGCTCACACTATTGTGGAGAGTTGGTGAGTCCAAAAATCTGCCAGGTGGGCTACAAGCTGGAGACTCAGGGAAGAGTTACATTTGAGGCCCAAGGCAGTCTGCTGACAGAATTCCTTTTTGTTTGTGGGATGGGGGGTGGGGGGAAGTAAGGAAGGATGGGGGGTAGGGTAGGGGGTTAACTTTCAACTAATTGGATGAGATTTGCCCCAATTATTGAAGGCAATCTACTTTACTCAAGGCCCACCGACTTAAATGTTAATCTCATCCAAAAAATACCTTCACAGAAACATCCAGAATAACCTTTGACCAACTATCTGGGCACTGTGACTCAACCAAGTTGACACAAAAATTAACCATCATAGCTGGTCTGCCACTTGTTTTGGGCTATAGAATGTGGTTAAAGTGGTGGTATGTAAGTCGTTGGCTTAGGCCTCAAGGGGTTTTGCTCAATTATATTCACTTTCTTGGAATTATGCCCAGCTACTAGGGAACAATCTTGGGCTAGCCACTAGAGGATGAGAGACCATGCAGAACAAAGATGATTTGTGCCAACTGATGCCAGGCCCCACCCAACCTAGCAACTGACTGCATACGTACATGGGAACTGAGCCAAGAACAAATTGCCCAGCAGAGACCAGTCCAAATTGCTGACCCACAGTACTGTGAGCTAAATAGATATTGTTTTAGGCTACAAAGTTTTTTGGAGTGGTTTGTATACAGGAAAAGCTAACTGATACACAGTCCAGGTTTTGCAGTGCCCCCATACCTCTCCACCCCAGGTAGTCTATCAACCTGTCCTCTTGGCTGATGAAGAAGACACAAGCAGACAGAGGGCGTATTTCAGGTTTTGTAGGGCCCTGTGGGTGTCTGTATCATTAATGTCAGGTGTGGATATTCTCCAACTCTGATATTTAGTGTATGTCTTCCCAAGCACATTCTAGCCCGGCAGGCTCCCACAGTAATGTGTCAGAACAGAAGAGTTGAAATGGAGTGAGAAGAGCAAGGGCTGGGTCCTGGAGACCACCGCTGTGGACCTGGGGGAGCTTCAGGGATTCATTGTAGGATGGATCACAGAAATAGAACTTGGGAAGCAACAAACTTGGGTCAAATTCTGCTTCTGTCTCCTGGGGCAAGTTGTGTCTCCATTCAGAGCCTCAGCTTTTCTAAGAGCAGAGTTAGGTTTTGTGGAGCCTGGAGCAATTACTAGTTGGGAACCCTTTTTAAGCAGAAGAATACTAAAGTGATTATAAAATTGCAGGCGTTTGGAAGGGCTCAGGCAAGTGAGCTTAAGCTTTGTTAGCTTTGCAATGAATTGTTTCTGGCCTCCTCGCTGGGAATAGGGAAGTTAATACTAGCAATTGAAAAGGATTGTTTGGAAGGTCAAATGAGTACACCATGCATAATGGGTATCCTAGTGGGTGGAATCTAGCAGGAAGGCAGCTTTGCAAGAAACGATTCACAAGGAGGAAAGGTTTTACGTAGTGGCTGGTTGGTGGGCTTCTGGGAGAGTGATGGAGTGGCATGAAAAGAAATATAGGGAGAAGGATAGTGTGGTGTCTATAGTCTCACCTGGCCCATGGACTGCCCCTGAGGTGTAGAGAAGTCTACAGAGAGGGTCTACAGGCATTCAGGAGCTGATTTCATGACAGTCTTTGTGAACTTCTGGGGCCTAAGTAAGGTTGGGACAGGGTTTTGAACAGGAATGTATTCAGAAGAAAAAAAACCCAAGCATGTGTTTTTTTTCTAGAGTAAGAGGCTGAAATGGGGATTCTTGAGCAAATGAGTTATTGAAGGCATGCTTTCAGAGAAGAATAAGAGACAGAGAAAATCAAGACAGGACAGGGGAAGATGCTCAATAAGGAGAGAGTCTCCACTGGAGTATAGGCTCATCCTGATGAGGGAAGAGGGCAGGTTCCCCTCCACCCCGCCCTGCAGCCCCACCCATGCCAGTTCATTGTTGGGAGGAGGATGGGGAGTAGGACTGCCCCCCTCCTCTCTCCCTGCCCCGTTCCCACCCTGGGTTATCCATCAGTCAAGGGCAATTCATAGAAGGGAGCAGCCTTTGCAGCACTTGTTCAGTCACTCAGTCATGCCTGACTCTTTGTAATTTCATGAACTATAGCATGCCAGGTTTCCCTGTTCTTCACTGTCTCTTGGAGTTTGCTTGAATTCATGTCCATTGAGTCAGTGATGCTATCTAAACATTTCATCCTCTGTTGCCCCCTTCTCCTCTTTTCGTCAATCATTCCCAGCATTAGGGTCTTTTCCAATGAGCTGGCTTTTCACATTAGGTGGCCAAAGTATTAGAGCTTCAGCTTCAGCATCAGTCCCTCCAATGAATATTCAGGGTTGATTTCTTTTAGGATTGATTGGTTTTATCTCCTTGCATTCCAAGGGACTCTCAAGGGTTTTCACCTGGGAAAGGGGATCTGGGAAGGACACCAATAGAATCTACTACCAGAGTTCTCTACAAATTTCTGCAGGATACTCAAATCGACTATGGTCTGGGGTAGGTAACTCAGGGAGTGAAGGAGATAAATGGATGGAACTTAGGAGGAAAAACAATTATGATCCTTAGGGCACTCTGACAGGGGCAGTGGACATGTTCTTCCACCATGTGGTTTCTAAGGACTTGACTTTCTAGTGCTACATTCATGTGGGACAGTCTGGGAATTTCAGAAATAACTGGGGCAAGTTGAGGGGCCATGGATCACCCAAGGTCTGCAGGTAAGGGCAAAAGCCCATGAAATGTATGTTTTGCCTATTAATGCAACCTCACTTGTGTCCCTGGTCTGGTGAGGCTTAGAGGAACCCTGGTGACGTATGGAAAAGAAATTTATCAACTCTAAAGTACAGGATGATTCCCAGGACTGTGAACATGATCATTTAGGAGGTAGTTCCCTGCCCTGTGGGAAGACCAGAGATTCATCCCAATCCTGCCAGTAGCCCATGAAGAAGGGGAGATAGGCAGGAGGGTTTAACAACTTGGTACAGTTGGGGTCATAAACAATGTAATTTATGTGAGATGGATCTTAGGATAAAGCAACTAGAACTGGTATATGGTGTAGGTAAGAGGTGAAATGGGACAACCACTTTGGAAAATGGTTTGGTAGCTTCTTATGAAGTTAACATACACTTCTCATATGACTTAGCAAATACTGCTAGCTATTTACCCAAGAGAAGTGAAAACATATGGTACTAGTTATCTACTCTTGTGTACTAACTTATGCCAAAACTTAGCAGCTTAAAAGGACAATAAATGGGTATTATCTTCACAGTTTCTATGGATCAGGAATCTGGGAGCAGCTTTGCTGAGTGGTTTTGGTTGGAGATCTTTCATCAAGTTGCAGTCAGTATTGTGGCATGCCGATGGGAAGGCTTGGTGCAGCTGGAAGATTGTTCCCAAGATGGTTCACTCACACACTTGACACGTTACTGCTGAATGTTGGTAAGAGGCTTCAGTTATTTTCCACACGGACCTCCTCTATGGCTGCTTGAGTGTCCTTATCAGACCTCCTCTATGGCTGCTTGAGTGTCCTTATCACATGGCAGCGAACTTTTCCCAGAACAAGTGATCCAAAAGAGCAAGGTGGAAGCTGCTATGTTCTTCATGACTTAGCCTTGGAAGACACACTGACCCTTCTGTAACAACCTTTGGACTACTTGGCCAGCTCTATCCAGTGTTGGAGGGATGACACAAGGTCTTGAATATCAGGAGGGGACCATCACTGTAGGCCATCTTGGAGGCTGGTGACCTCAGGCATTAGCGTAGCAGTGCTGCGTCTGTTTTGTGCAAAGCAGCACATATACCTTTGGCAACTTGAGAGTCTATTAACCTGAGCCCTGAGTATCCCTGGGGTGGGTATGTAGCGGGGGCTTCAGTTTTAGTGGAGCCATATCAGCAACAAAAGCAGCAGCAGCAGCAGCATCATTCAGCAAGAGGCTGTACAGAGGGGCTGAAGTGGAGTGTGTGAGTCCCTGAGTGAACATGACCTTGTTTCAGGAGGTAGTCCTAGTATGCAGTGTGACTTCGTGGAGGTTAATTAGACCTTAAGGAAGGAAACAGAGGGATTATCTGGTCTTCATTGTTTAATATGCATTGAAACAAGAGTCCAGGACCCTCAAGGTAGCCTCTCAGCTGGTGTGTCAGGTTTAAGCAAAGAGTGGATATAGAACACTTTGATGAAGAGGCATCTCCGTACTCATTATCCTCACCCTGGAGTCTCCCCAGCAGGGCAGAAATGTGTGAAGGGTTTCTCTCTGTGCCACAAAGCCAGGGTAGTGTTAGTCCCCAAATCATTGTCCCGTGAGGCTTCTCCTGCCTTCCAGGTTGGAGAGCAGGTCCTCTACCAGTTATGGACCTCTATTATCCCACCATGTTCTTTATTTATTTATTTTTTTTCCACCATGTTCTTTAATAAACAGGTAACTCCAGTAGAGTTGTAGAGAGTTCTGATTACTGGGTTCCTCCTTAGAAAGCTGGGTCCTAGGCTGAATATATAAGTTCTCAGACCCCAATCCTTCTCCCCCTATCCCACCGGCTCAGCTTCTAGGCTGGAAGCCTTGTGGAGGTGAGGTTGTGCCTCCCTCCCTATCTCTATGGGCTCTGTAAGGGGATGGAGGCAGGAAAGCAAGATGTAACCTCCAGGCCTTAAGGACAGCCCGTGCTTCTATAATGAACTTCGGACCTCAGTAAATGAATTTTGAACAAGTACGGAGGCTTAGGGACCTCACAGACGAGAGGACCCCCTTTTTCATCATAAAAGTCTGCATTGCTTAAGGGTATGAGTGAAGAGAGGAGAATTGTAGAGAGAAAGAGGCACTAGGCTTTTAAAGGAGAAGCCAGGGTTTGCCGAACAATGTAAATTAGCATGCAAATGGATCTATAAAAGCAGACTTGGGACCTAGGGGCAGTGGACTTGGATGAACCAGTGTTCATGTGCCAGTTTGCCCAGCCCTGAATCTTGGTTCCCTGCTGGATGTGAGAAGAGGTGGTACAGCTCCAGAATTTCTATAAAGGAGGCACTGGGGTAGGGAGCAAAATCTGGCTGGAAAAATGGGAGACTGTGAAGAATCGTTGAACTGATCTGAGAATTACACACTTTTTATTGATTGTATGTTTACTAGAGGGTGGCTTTCCCTCTCAATTTTCTATATTCTATTAATGTGACAGCAGCAATCAATGTTGCTTTAATAACTCTCCTACCTAATTCTTTGGCTCCCTTTGTCTACCCTGATCATTTGTTTTGGAATTTCAAAAACAATTCCTCTTTTTGTGTTCTTTTACTAACTCGATTTAGCTGTTCTCATTATGCATGATGGAATTTGACATCTTTTCATGTATTTGCCTGGTTCTGTTATTCCAGTGACTAATGCAAACTTCCTCCTGGAACTCCAGAGTTAAGTAGGCTAGGGTCTTATAAACACCCCTCTGGATATCTCCCAGGGAGCTCAAACCTAGCATGTCTGAAATGAAATCTATAGTCCTCCAAAATCTGGTTCTTTTGAGTAATCCCCACCCTGATCTCATGTCACAGTAAAATGGTGACCCCGTCCAACTAGTGCATAAAGGTTGAAATCAGTTTGTACACCTCCTTTATTCTCATGCCCCTTGAAGCAATCTGTCTCTAAGTTCCGAGTCCTCTTATGCAACACTCTGATTATTTCAATGATCCTTAACTGGTCTCGCTGCACCTACTCTTGCTATCCTCCCCCCATTCCACTGCCAATACCAGTTTGTATGCAGATGTCAGGGTTATCTGCATCCCCCACCCTGAGGAACTAATTTACCTGTGTAACACTGGGAAAGTTGCTGCTGCTGTCTGAGCCTTAGCTCTCCATTGGTCAAAGGGGAAGTTGGTCTAGACACTTGCCAAGGATCAGCACAGATTAATTTCTAGGGTGTCATGGCACTGAGAAATTGGCTGCATTCTGGATAGAGAGTAGCCCTACGGTGGGGTGGGGGACACCCAAAGGTCCAGGAACTCCAGTGTAAGCAATACTTGGAGTGTAAGGCTTTTTAAGATTTTTGCATCCTTCCAGTCACTTCCTGCCACCAAGAGGGAAGAAGTGTTGTAAGCTACTTCTGAAATTCATATGTCTGTTCTAATCACTCTTTCCCTCTCCTCACACACCAAAAATATGTGCTTGTTCCTTTCCCATTCCAGAACTCAAACCCAATGCAGTCTAAACCAGGTTCTCACTGCTGTGAAATTTTATATACTAATTATTTTAAAAGTTTATATTTGGAAATTATTATCATTTCACAAAGAGTTGCAAATATAGTACTCCTCATCACTTTCCCCCCAATGGTTGCATATTAACTAACTATATTGCAGTATCAAAACTGGGAAATTGGTGATGATCCAATGCATGAACAAATGGCCAACATCCTTTGGATCATATGAAAAGCAAGATAATTCCAGAAAAACATCTACTTCTGCTTCATTGACTACTCTAAAGCCTTTGACTGTGTGCATCACAACAAACTGTGGAAAATTCTTAGAGATGGGGATACCAGACCACCTTACCTGCCTTCTGAGAAACCTGTATGCAGGTCAAGAAGCAACAGTTAGAACCAGACATGGAACAACGGACTGGTTCCAAATTGGCAAAGGAGTAGACAAGGCTGTATGTTTTCACCCTGCTTATTTAACTTATATGTAGAGTACATTATGTGAAATGCCATTCTAGATGAAGCACAAGCTGGAATCAAGGTTGCAGGGAGAAATATCAATAATCTCAGATATGCAGATGACACCACCCCAATGGCAGAAAGTGAAGAGGAACTAAAGAGCCTCTTGATGAAGGTGAAAGAGAGTGAAAAAGCTGGCTTAAAACTCAACATTCAAAAAACTAAGGTCATGGCATCTGGTCCCATCACTTCATGGCAAATAGATGGGGAGACAATGGAAACAGTGACAGACTTTACTTCCTTGGGCTTCAAAATCACTGCAGATGGTAACTGCATCCGTGAAATTAAAAGACGCTTGCTCCTTGGAAGAAAAGCTATGACCAACTTAGACAGCATATTAAAAAGCAGAGACATCACTTTGCTGACAAAGTTCTGTATAGTCAAAGCTATGGTTTTTCCAATAGTCATGTACGGATGTGAGAGTTGGACCATAAAGAAGGCTGGGCACCAAAAATTGATGCTTTTGAATTGTGGTATTGGAGAAGACTCTTGAGAGTCCCTTGCAATGAGATCAAGCTAGTCAATCCTAAAGGAGATCAACCCTAAATATTCATTGGAAGGACTGATACTGAAGCTGAAGCTCCAATACTTTGGCCACCTGATGCCAAGTGCAGACTCATTGGAAAAGACCCTGATGCTGGTAAAGATTGAAGACAGGAGAAGAGGACAACAGAGGACAAGATGGTTGGATAGCATCACCGACTCAAAAAACATGAGTTTGAACAAGCCCCGGGAAATGTGAGAGTTGGACCATAAAGAAGGCTGAGGTCCAAAGAACTGATGCTTTCAAATTGATGTTGGAGAAGACTCTTTAGAGTCCCTTGGACAGTAAGGAGATCAAACTAGCCATTCCTAAAGGAAATCAACTGACTCATTAGAAAAGACCCTGATGCTGGGAAAGATTTAGGGTAGGAGGAGAAAGGGGTGACAGAGGATGAGATGGTTGGATGATATCATCGACTCAATGGACATGAGTCTGAACAAACTCTGGGGTATAGTGAAGGACAGGGAAGCCTGGAGTGCTGCAGTCCATGGGGTCCCAAGCAGTTGGGCACAACTGAGCGACTGAACAACAGCAACAATGTATGTGTAATTCTATGTTATCTTATCACTCGTGTAGATTTGTTGTAATCACCACCCTTATGAAGATACAGAACAATTCCATCACTACAAAGATCCTTTATCTGCTGCTCCTTTATAGTCACACTCAGTCCTCTCCCCACCATCCTTAGCCCTTTGCCACTAATAACGTGTCCTTCCCCTCTATATTTTTGTCACTTTGAGAATGTTATGTAAATGGAGGCACATAGCAGGTCACTTTTTGCATTTTTCCCTCACAGAATCGTGCCCTTGAGATCCATCTAGGCGGTCGCATATACCAATAGTTTCATTTTTTGAGTAGTAATCCATGTTTGGATTACCACAGTTTGTTCAATCATTCACTTATTATAGGACATTTTGATTGTTTCTAGTTTTTGCTATTATAAATAAGACTGCAATGAATGATTGCTGACAAGTTTTTGGGTGAGCATAACTATTTCTCTGAGGTAAATGCCTAGGAATGCAATTGCTTGGTTGTTTGGCAACTCTATGTACTGTGCTGTGCTTAGTCGCTCAGTCATGTCCGACTCTCTGCGACCTCATGGACTGTAGCCCACCAGGCTTCTCTGTCCATGGGGATTCTCCAGACAAGAATACCGGAGGTGCTAAGTATACTTCATTTTTTATGAAACTGCCAAAAGCAGTTTTTTAGAGTAGCTCTACTTTGTATTCCCACTAGCAGTATACAAGAGATCCAGGTTCTCCGCATCCTCCTGAGTATTTGGGGTTGTAACTAATTTTTATTTTAGCTGTTCTGATAAGCGTGTAATGATAGCTCATCATGGTCTTAGTTTGCAGTTCTCTAGAGGCTAATGATGCTAACAATCTTGCCATGTGCTTATTTGCTGTAATGTATATCCTCTTTGGTGAAATGTCTTTCATGTATTTTGCTATTTTCTAATTGGATTGTTTGTTATTTTTATTTTTATTACTTGGAGTATAGTTGGTTTAGAATATGTTTGTTATTG
Organism: Cervus canadensis; assembly: GCF_019320065.1. Classification (NCBI taxonomy): domain Eukaryota; kingdom Metazoa; phylum Chordata; class Mammalia; order Artiodactyla; family Cervidae; genus Cervus; species Cervus canadensis. The sequence continues at coordinate 50,152,622 of NC_057395.1, read as the reverse complement.
TTAAGTGTTGAGTTTTGGGCATCTTAAAATAAATTCTGATGTCTATCCTTAGCAACATCCTATGCAGAGAAAAAGTTGTTAATCTTGATGAAGTCCAGTTTGTTGATTTTATGGATTGTGGTTTTGGTAGCATGTCTAAGAACTCTTTGGTTATCCTCCCTAGGTCCTGATGATTTTCTTCTCTAAAAGTTTTATAGTTCTATGTTTAAATCTGTGATCCATTTTGAGTTACTGTTTTGTATAAAGTGTGAAGTTCAGGTCTAGGTTCATACTTTTGCCCATGGATATCCAATTGCTCTATCACCATTTGTTGAAAAGACTCCACCGAATACCTTCTGAACCTTTGTCAAAGATCACCTGGTGGTGCTTACTTTTGGCTTCTCTATTCTGTTACATTGATCTATGTGTCTATCTCTCTACTACTAATATATTGTCTTAATTACTGTAGCTATACACCAGGCCTTAATATTGACAACTGATTCTTCTCACTTTATTATTCTTTTTCAAGATTATTTTAAGGGTAATCTTGTTTACATAAAATACATCTTCCTGGGATTTTGATAGGAATTATATTATACTTGTACATCAGTTTGAGAACAATAGACTTCTTTACTATAGTGAATTTTCCAATCCATGGACACATTATCTCTTTCTGTTTAGATTTTCTTGATTTCTGTTTTAATCAATGTTTTGTGGTTACTAGGATACAAGTGTTGTATATGTCTTTTAAAAATTTATGTGTAAAATCTCATTTATTTTGAACAGCTATAGATGATACTGTGTTTTTTCTACTTTACTGAAGTCTATTGACAAATAAAAATGTTATGTGTTTAGGTTGTATAACATTTTTTAAAGGAGTACAATATGATATTTTAATTATATATATATATATGTATATATATGTATATATATATGTGTGTATATATATATATACACACATACACACATGTGACATAATTACCACAATCAACTTATTGAATACATCCATCACCTCATGTAGTAACTGTTTTCTTTGTGTGTGGTGGGGGGAACATTTAGATTATTCCCCCAGCAGATTTCAAGTATATAATACAGTATTGCTAACTATAATCACCATGCTCTAAATTAGATCCCCAGAACTTGTTAAACTTACTAGTGAACGTTTGTATCCTTTGACCAAGATCTACCCAAATTGCCTATCCCTACCACCCTAGCCCTGACAAACACCATTCTACTCTTTGGTTCTGTGAGTGACTTTACAAAACTCTACCTGTAAGTGAGATAGAACAGTATTTTTCTTTCTCTGTCCGGCTTATTTCACTTAGTATAAGTAGTAGTGTTAGTTGTTCAGTCGTGTCCAACTCTTTGTGATCCCATAGACTGTAGCCCACCAGACTCCTCTGTCCATGGGATTCTCCAGGCAAGAACACTGGAGTGGATTGCCATTCCCTTCTCCAGAGGATCTTCCTGACCCAGGGATCGAACCTGGGTCTCCTGCATTGCAGGCAGATTCTTCACCATTTGAGCTACAGGGAAAACTAGTATAAAGTCCTCTAGATTCATTAATGCTATTGTAAATGGTAGGATTTCCTTCATTTTTATTGCTGAATAATATCGCTATTCATGGATCACAGACTTGTGGCAAAGAGGCTTGTGTAACTCAATGAAACTATAAGCCATGCTGTGCAGGGCCACCCAAGATGGAAGGGTCATAGTGAAGAGTTCTGACAAAACTTGGTACACTGGAGGAGGGAATGGTAAACCACTCCAGCATTCTTGCTGCTAGAACTCCATGAACAGTATAAAAAGACAAAAAGGTATGACCCCGGAAGATGAGCCCCACTGGTTGGAAAGTGTCCAGTATGCTACTGGAGAAGAGCAGAGGGTGATTACTAATAGCTCCAGAAAGAATTAAGTGGCTGGGCCAAAGCAGAAATGATGCCCAGTTGTGGATATGTCTGGTGGTGAAAATAAAGTCCAGTGCTGTAAAGAACAATGTTACTAACAATCTGCAAAATTAGGTCCATGAATCAAGGTAAATTGGAAGTCAAGTAAGAGGTGGCGAGTTTGAACATTGACATCTTAGTGAATTATTCATAAAATGGACAAGAATGGGTTAATTTAATTCCGATGAACATTATTTCTACTACTGTGGGCAACAATCCCTTAGAAGAAATGGAGTAGCTCTCATAGTCAACAAAAGAGTCCAAAATGCAGTGATTGGGTGCAGTCTCAAAAATGACAGAATGATTTTGGTTTGTTTCTAAGGCAAATTATTCAACATGATAGTAATCCAAATCTATGTCCCAACCACTGATGGCAAAGAAGCTGAAGTTGACTAGTTCTATGATGACCTACAAGACTTTCTAGAACTAACACCAAAAAAGATGTTCTTTTCATCATAAGAGATTGGAATGCAAAAGTAGGAAGTCAAGAGATACCTGGAACAATAGGCAGGTTTGGCCTTGGAGAACAAAATGAATCAGGGAAAAGGCTAACAGAATTTTGTCAAGAGAACACACTGGTCATAGCCAACACCCTTTTCCAATAACACCAGAGATGACTCTACACATGGATATCACCAGATGGTCAATATCGAAAACAGATTTGACTATGTTTTTTGCAGCCGAAGATGAAAAAGCTCTATACAGTCAGCAAAAACAAGACCTGGAGCTTACTATGGTTCAAGATCATGAGCTCCTTATTGCAAAATTCAGGCTTAAGTTGAAGAAAGTGGGGAAAACCACTAGGCCGTTCAGGTATGCCTAAATCAAATCCCTTATGATTACACAATGGAGGTGATGAATAAATTCATAGGATTAGATCTGGTAGACAGAGTGTCTGAGGAACTATGGACAGAGGTTTATAACACTGTACAGGAGGCAGTGACCAAAACCATCCCAAAGAAAAAGAAATGCAAGAGGCAAAATGGTTGGAGGAGGCTTTACAAATAGCTAAGGAAAGAAGAAAAGCAAAAAGCAAGGGAAAAGGGAAAGATATACCAAACTGAATGCAGAGTTCCAGAGTATAGAGAAGAGAGATAAGAAGGCCTTCTAAAATGAACAATGCAAAGAAATAGAGTAAAACAATAGACTGGGAAAGACTAGAGATACCTTCAAGAAAACTGGAGAGGTCAAGGGAATATTTCATGAAAGAATGGGCATGATAAAGGACAGAAATGTAAGGATCTACCAGAAGAAGAAGAGATTAAGAAGAGGTGGCAAGAATACACAGAAGAACTATACAAGAAAGGTCTTAATGACCCAGATAATCATGACAGTGTGGTCACTCACCTAGAGCCAGACATCCTGGAGTGTGAAATCAGTGGACTTTAGGAAGCATTACTGCAAGCAAAGCTAGTGGAGGTGATGGAATTCCAGCTGAGCTATCTCAAATCCTAAAAGATTATGCTGTGAAAGTGCTGCCCTCAATATGTCAGCAAATTTGGAAAACCTAGCAGTGGCCACAGAATAGAAAAAGTTCAGCTTTCATTCCAATCCCAAAGAAGGGCAATGCCAAAGGATGTTCAAACTACAGGGACAATTGTGTTCATTTTGCATGCTAGTAAGTTTATGCTCAAAATCCTTCAAGCTAGGCTTCAGCAGTACATGAACCTAGAACTTCTAGATGTAGAAACTGGATTTAGAAAAGGTGGAATAAACAGAGATCAAATTGCCAGCATCCACTGGCTCATAGAAAAAGCAAGAGAATTTCAGAAAATCATCTACTTCTGCTTCATTGACTATGCTAAAGCCTTTGACTATGTGGATAACAACAATTTATGGAAAATTGTTAAAGAGATGAGAATACCAGATCACCTTACCTGTCTCATGAGAAATCTGTATGCAGGTCAAGAAGCAACAGTTTCAACTTTGCATGGAACAAGTGACTAGTTCAAAATTGGGAAAGGAGTAAGAGAAGGCTATATATTGTCACTCTGTTTATTAACTTAAATGCAGAGTATATCATGTGAAATGCCAGCCTGGATGTATCTCAAGCTGGAATCAAGATTGCAGGGAGAAATATCAACAACCTCAGATATGCAGATAATACCACTTTAATGGCAGAGTGAAGAGGACCTAAAGAGCCTCTTGATGAGGGTGAAAGAGGAGAGTGAAAAAATTGGCTTAAAACTCAACATTCAGAAAACTAAGATGATGGCATCCCATCACTTCATGGCAAATAGAAGGGGAAAAAGTGGAGGTAGTGAGTGACTGCAGCCATGAAATTAGAAGACAATTGCTCCTTGGAAGAAACACTATGGCAAACCTTGACAGCTTATTAAAAAGCAGAAATATTATTTTGTAGACAAAAGTCTGAAGAGTCAAAGCTATGGGTTTTCCAGTAGTCACGTACGGTTGTGAGAGCTGGACCATAAAGAAAGCTGAGCACTGAAGAATCGATGCTTTCAAGCTGTGGTGCTGGAGAATACTCTTGAGAGTCCCTTGGACTGCAAGGAGACCCAACCAGTCAATCCTAAAGGAAATCAGTCCTGAATATTCATTGGAAGGACTCATGCTGAAGTGCCAATACTTTGGACACCTGATGTGAAGAACCAACTCATTAGAAAGGGCCCTGATGTTGGGAAAGATTGAAGGCAGGAGGAGAAGGGGACAACAGAGGATGGGATGGTTGGATGGCACCACCAACTCAAGGACATGAGTTTGAGCAAACTTCAGGAGATGGTGAAGGACAGGGAAGCCCGGTGTGCTGCAGTCAATGAGGTCACAAGGAGTTGGACACGACTGAGCAACTGAACAACAACAAATAAATGTACTACATTTTCTTTATCCATTCATCTGTCGATAGAAATCTAGGTTGCTTCCATGTCAGAACTATTGTAAATAGGTGGCAAAAGTTTTACTTAACACTGCCTTTGCAGCATCCATGAAAATGTTAGAATGAAAAGGGAAAATGGCATTTTAGTAGTATTATAAAATTAATTTTGGTCCTCAGGTCCAGGGAACTACAAGTGTCTGTAGACCAATAAGTGAGAATTGCTGACATAAAGCAAGAAGTCTTAACAAGCTATGAGAATGTATTGAATTTTATCTTGATTACATTTCATGGGATTTTAGCCAGGGAGAGATAGGATTTAATTTGCATTTTTAAAAGAAGACAAAATAATTTCTTAGCTGAGAAAGTGTTTGATGGTGCCATTTACAGACAATTGTGGAAGACTGTAAGAATGTGAACAAGGAAATATTGAGTTGTTTGAGACAAATTACATTTGAATTGAGTATGTCAAGGCTGTATATTGTCACCCTGCTTATTTAACTTACATGTAGAGTACATCATGCAAAATGCCAGACTGGATGAATGGAAAGCTGGAATCAAGACCGTGGGGAGAAATATCAACAACCTCTGATATGTAGATGATACCACGCTAGAGGCAGAAAGAGAGGGGAAACTAAAGAGTCTCTTGTTGAGGGTGAAAGAGGAGAGTGAAAAAGCTGGCTTAAAGCTCAATATTAAAACAAATAAGATCATGTCATCTGGTCCCTTTGCTTCATGGCAAATAGATGGGAAAAAGTGGAAACAGTGACAGATTTTATTTTCTCGGGCTCCAAAATTACTGCAGACAGTGACTGCAGCCGTGATGTTAAAAGATACTTGCTCCTTGGAAGAAAAACCATGTCAAACCTAAAAAGCAGAGACCACTTTGCTGACAAAGTCAGTATAGTCAAAGCTATAGTTTTTCCAGTAGTCATGTACAGATGTGAGGGTTGGACCATAAATAAGATTGAGCACTGAAGAGTTAATGCTTTCAAATTGTGGTGCTGGAGAATACTCTTGAGAACCCCTTTGACAGCAAGGAGGTCAAACCAGTCAATTTCCATTGGCTATCTATTTTGCATATGATAATGTATATGTTTCCATGTTAATCTCTCCTTACTTCCCACCTTCTCCTTCTTCCCTGCCCCACCCACATCCATAAGTCTGTTCTTTAAGTCTGTATCTCTACTGTTACCCTACAAATAGGTTCATCATTACTGTCTTTCTAGATTCCATATATATGTATTAATATACAATATATGTTTTTCTCTTTCTGACTTGCTTCACTCTGTATAATAGACTCTAGTTCATCCACCTCATTAGAAATGACTCAAATGCATTCCTTTTTATGGCCAAGTAATATTCCATATGTACCACAGCTTCTTTATCCATTTATCTGTTGATGGACATCTATGTTGCTTCCATGTCCTAGCTATTGTAAAGAGCGCTGCGATGTGTGTTTTTCAATTTTGGTTTTCTCAGGGAATATGCCTACTAGTGGGATTGCTGGGCTCTATGGTGGTTTTTCAGTGCTCTTTTGATTTGAATTTTCCCAGTGGTTAATGATGTTGAGCAGCTGTTGATGTGCTTGTTGGCTATCTGTATGTGTTCTTTAGAAAAATGTCTATTCAGATGTTTTGTCCACTTTTTAATTGAATTGTTTGTTATTTTTGATGTTGAATTGTATGGTTCTTTGTATATTTTGGATATTAATCCCTTATCAGGTATATGATTTGCAAATATCTTCCCCCAATCAGGCAACCTTTTTCATTTTGTTGGTAGTTTCCTTTGCTATGCAAAAGGTTTTTAGTGTGCTGTAGTCTCATTTTTTATTGATTGTGTTTCTTTGGCTTAAGGAGATGTTTCCTAAAACATAATGCTTAGACTGATGTCAGTGAGCATACTGCTATGTTTTCTTTTAGAATTTTTAAAGTATTTAATCCACTTTGAGTTTATTTTTTTATATGGTGTGAGAAAGTAGTCCAGTTTTATTCTTTTGCATGTGGCTGTCTGGTTTTCAGTACACCATTTGTTAAAGAAGCTATCTTTTCCCCACCGTTTGTTCTTGCCTCCTTTGTCATAGATTAATTGACCATATAAATGTGGGTTCATTAGTATTGTTTCTGGGATCTTTGTCCTGTTCTATTCATCTATGTGCCCATTTTGTGCCAGTATGGTATTGTTTTGATTACTGTAACTTATAGTATAGCTTGAAAATATGAGTGTAATAACTCTGGCTGTATTCTTTCTCAGAATATTTTTGGCATAGAGCGTCTTCTGTGTTTTCACACAAATTTTAGAATTATTTATTCTAGTCCTGTGAAAAATATACTGGTATTCTGATAGGGATTGAAATGAATATGTAGGTTACCTTGGGTAGTGTTTTCATTTTAATAATATTAATTCTTTCAATTCATGAACAAGGTATATCTTTCCATTTATCTGTCATCTTCAGTTTCTTTATAAGTTTCTTTATAAGACATCTTCGGTGACTTATAGTTTCTTTATAAGACATCTTCAGTGTCTTAGAGCTTCTTTATAAGATTTCTTCAGTGTCTTACAGTTTTACAAGTACAGGTTTTTACCTCCTTAGTTGAACTCATTCCTAAGTATTTTGTTCTTTTGATTCAATCACAAATGTGATTGTCGTCTTAATTTCTCTTTCTGGTAGTTCATTGTTAGTGTTTAGAAATGCAATGAATTTTTGTATATTAATTTTATATGCAGCAACTTCACCAAAGTTCACTGATGAGTTCTTATAGTTTTTTAGTGGTGTCTTTAGGATTTTCTATGTATGGTATCATGCCATTTGTCAACAGTGACAGTTTTACTTCTTCCTTCCCAATATGGATTTCTTTCATTTCTTTTCCTGTCTGATGGCTGTGACCACAGCTTCCAATATTATGTTGAATAAAATGGTGTGGGCATTCTTGTTTGTTTCTGATCTCAGAGGAAATACCTTCAGCTTTTTACCATTGAATATAATGTTAGCTGTGGGCTAGAAATTGTCGTTCAGTCACTAAGTCATGTACAACTCTTTGCAACCCCATGAACTGCAACATGCCAGGCTTCCCTGTCCTTCACTATCTCCTGAAGTTTGCTCAAACTCATGTCCCTCGACTTGGTGATGCCATCCAACCATCTCATCCTCTGCCGCCCTCTTCTCCTCCTGCCCTCAGTCTTTCCCAATTGACCCTTTTTCAGTGAGTCAGCTCTTTGCATCAGGTGTCCAAAATATTGGAGCTTCAATTTCAGCATCAGTCCTCCAATGAATATTCAGGACTGATTTCCTTTAGAGTTGAATAGTTTGATCTCCATGCTGTCTAACAGACTCTTAAGAGTCTTCTCTAGCACCATAGTTCAAAAGCATCAGTTCTTGGGCATACACACTGAGGAAACCAGAACTGAAAGAGACATATGTACACCAATGTTCATTGCAGCACTGTTTACAATAGCTAGAACATGGAAGCAACCTAGATGTCCATCAGCAAACATCTTATCCATAGAACGGATAAGAAAGCTGTGGTACATATACACAATGGAATATTACTCAGCTATTAAAAAGAATGCATTTGAATCAGTTCTAATGAGGTGGATGAATAAGTGAAAAAGTTATAAGGCTATAAGTTAGGCTTCCATGGTAGCTCAGACAGTAAAGCGTCTGCCTGCAATGCGGGAGACCTGGGTTTGATCCCTGGGTTGGGCATATCCCCTGGAGAAGGAAATGGCAACTCACTCCAGTACTCCTGCCTGGAAAATCCCATGGATGGAGGAGCCTCGTAGTGTATAGTCCATAGGGTCGCAAAGAGTCGGACACGACTGAGCAACTTCACTTATAACTTACTAAAAAGAATGCGTTTGAATCAGTTCTAGTGAGGTGGATGAAACTGGAGCCTATCACACAGAGAGAAATAAGTCAGAAAGAAAAACACCAATGGAGTATATTAATGCATATATATGGAATTTAGAAAGATGGTAACAATGACCCTATACGAGAGACAACAAAAGAGACATAGGTATAAAGAACAGACTTTTGGACTCTGTGGGAAAAAGGCGGGGGTGGGATGATTTGAGAGAATAGCATTGAAACATGTATATTACCATATGTGAAAAAATCACCAGTACACGTTTGATGCATGAAACAGGGCACTAAAAGCTGGTACACTGGGAAAACCCTGAGCGATAGGATGGGGAGGGACGTGGGAAGGGGGTTCAGGGTGGGGAACACATGTACATCCATGGCTGATTCATGTCAGTGTATGGCAAAAACCTCTACAATATTGTAAAGTAATTAGCCTGTAATTAAAGAAAAGAAAAAAGAAAAAGAAAGCAAACCCTAAAAAAAAAAATAAAGCATCAGTTTTTTTGGTTCTCGGCCTTCTTTATGGTCCAACTCTCACATCTGTACATGACTACTGGAAAAACAATAGATTTGACTATACAGACCTTTGTTGGTGAAGTGATGTCTCTACTATTTAATGTGCTGTCTAGGTTTGCCATAGCTTTTCTTCCAAGGAGGAAGTGTCTAAATTTTGTGGCGGCAGTCACCATCCGCAGAAATTTTGGAGCTCAAGAAAATAAAATCTGCCACTGTTTCCATTGTTTCCCCATCTATTTGTCATCAGGTGATGGGACCAGATGCCACAATCTTAGTTTTTAGAATGTTGAATTTTAAGCCAGATTTTTCACTCTCCTCTTTCACCTTCATCAAGATGCTCTTTAGTTCCTCTTCACTTTCTGCCATTAGAGTGGTATCATCTTTGTATCTGAGGTTGTTGATATTTCTCCTGGCAATCTTGATTCCAGCTTGTACTCATCCAGCCCCGCATTTCATATTATGTAATCTGCATATAAGTTAAATCAGCAGGGTTGATATACAGCCTTGATGTATGCTTTTCCCAATTTTGAAACAATCTGTTGTTCCATGTACGGTTCTAACTGTTGCTTCTTGACCTGTATACAGGTTTTGCAGGAGGCAGGTAAGGTGGTCTGGTATTCTCATCTTTTTAAGAATTTTCCACAGTTTGCTGTGATCCACACAGTCAAAGACTTTAGCATAGTCAATGGAGCAGAAGTAGATGTTTTTCTGGAATTCTCTTGCTTTTTCTGTGATCTAGTGAATGTTGGCAATTTGATCTCTGGTTCCTCTGCCTTTTCTAAATCCAGCTTGTACATCTGAAAGTTCTCTGTACATGTACTGTTGAAGCCTAGCTTGAAGGATTTTGAACATTACCTTGCTAGCATGTGAAATGAGTGCAATTTTTTGGTAGTTTGAACATTCTTTGGCATTGCCCTTCTTTGGGATTGGAATAAAAACTGATCTTTTCCAGTCCCATGGCCACTGCCGAGTTTTTCAAATTTGCTGGCATATTGAGCTCAGCACTTTGACAGAATCATCTTTTAGTATTTGAGATAGCTCAGCTGGAATTCCATCATCTCCATTATCTTTGTTTATAGTAATGCTTCTTAAGGCCCACTAGACGATGTCTGGCTCTAGGTGAGATATCACATCACCATGGTTATTCAGGTCATTAAGATCTCTTTTGAACAGTTCTGTGTATATTTGCACCTCTTAATCTCTTCTGTTAGGGCTTTACCATTTCTGTCCTTTACTGTGCACAGTTTTTTATTATATTGCAGTATATTTCCTCTATATTCACTTTGTTGAGTTTTTTTTAATCATAAATGTATGTTGAATTTTGTCAAAAACTTTTTGTGCATCTGTTGAGATGATCATGATTTTTAGTCTTCAATCTGTTAATGTGTGTGTATGACATTGATTGATTTGCAGATATTGAATCATCCTTGAATCCCTGGGATAAATTCTACTTGTTCATGGTATCGATCTTTTTGATGTATTATTTATTAGGTGTGCTAATATTTTATTGAGGATTTTTGTGTCTATGTTCATTAGTGATATTGGCCTGTCATTTTCCTTTTTGAGATATCTTTACTTGATTTTGGTATTAAAGTGATACTAATGTCATATAATGAGTTCAGAAGCATTCTTTCCACTGCAATTTAAAAGAAATGTAGCTTCAGAAGAATATTATTAATCCTCTAGATGTTTGGAAGAATTCACCTGTGAAGCCATCTGGTTCTCGACTTCTGTTAGGAATTTTAAAAATTATTGACTCAGTTTCATTCTTGGTAATCAGTCTGTTAATATTTCATATTTCTTTCTGGTTCAGCCTTGGGAGGTTGTACGTTTCTAGAATATTTTTCATTTCTTCTAGGTTGTTCATTTATGGAGTATAATTATTCATAGTAATCTCTTGTGATCCTTTGTAATTCTGTAATGCTGATTGTAACTTTTCTTTTCTGATTTTATTCATTTGGGCCCTCTCTTTTTTTTCTTGATCAGCCCAACTAAAGGTTTATCAATTTTGTTTACCTTTTCAAAGAACTAGTTCTTGGTTTCATCTATCTTTTCATTTACCTTTTATTTCATTTATTTCTGCTCTGATCTTTTCTTATTTCTTTCCTTGTACTAATTTTGGGGGTTTCCCATGTGGTGCTAGTGGTAAAGAACCTGCCTGCCTGTGCAGGAGATGTAAGAGATATGGGTTCTATCCCTGGGTCTGGAACATCCCTTGGAGGAGGGCATAGTAATCCACTCCAGTATTCTTACTGGAGAATCCCAGGGCCAGAGGAGCCTGGAGGGCTAAAGTCCATAGGGTTGCAAAGAGTTGGACATGACTGAAGTGACTTCACACACACACACACACACACACACTAATTTTGGGTTGTATATATTCTTCTTTTTCTATTTCAAGTGTAACATTAGTTTGTTTATTTGAGTTTTTCTTGTTTCCTGAGGTAAGATTATATCACTATAAATGTCCCTCTTAGAACTGCCTTTCCTGCATCCCATGGATTTTAGGTTGTGATTTTATTTTTTGTTTCCAGGCAATTTTTAAATTTCATCTTTGATTTATTTTTACAGGTTTTTTCCCTTGTAGTTTATTTCTAGTCCTGTAGCATTGTGGTCAGAAAAGATGTTTGATATGATTCCAATTTTCTTAAATTTACTTAGGCTGTTTTGTGGGCTAGCATGTGATCTATCCTAGGGAATGTTCCATCCTAGCAGAATGTATATTCTGCTGCTTTTGGATAGAGTAGTCTATAAATATCTATTAATCCCATCTACTCTAAAGTGTCATCTGAAGTCAGTGTTTCCTTATTGATTTTCTGTCTTAATGTAAGCGGGATGTTAAGGGCCTCTACTATTATTGTGTTACTGTCAGCTTCTCCCTGTTATGTCTGTTAAGATTTGCTTTCTGTATTTATGTGGTACTTTGGTGGGTGCATATATATTTACAATTGTTATATTTTCTTGTGGGATTGCTCCGTTTATCATTATGTAATGCCCTATTTGTCTCTTGTTAGCAGTCTTTGTTTCAGTGTCTATTTTGTCTCATATAAGTATTGATCCTCAAACATTTTTAAAATTTCCATTTACATGGAATTCTTTTTTTGTATGGAATCTTCTCATTTTGAACCTTTGTGTGTCTTTTGATCTGGAGTGAGTCTCATGTAGACAGCATATATATGGGTCTTGTTTCTGTAACCATTTAGCCTATGTCTTATGATTGGACATTTAGTTCATTTGCATTTAAATTAATTATATCTGGTATGTACTTACTGCCATTTTGTTAACTGTTTTTGAGTTATTTTTATAGTTCTTTTTGGGAGGTCCTTGATGGTCCAGAGGTTAAGACTCTGAGCTTTTAATGCCAAGGGTGTGAACTCAGTCCTTGGTCAGGGAACTAAGACCTTTGTGTATGTGTGTGTGCATATAGATTTTTAGTTTATATGCATGATCTTTGGTTTGTGGTTACCATGAAGTTTATATATAGCACCCTCACATGTGTTTGATTATTTTAAGTTGCTGATGTCTTAAATTCAAATGCATTTTAACAACTCTGCATTTTTAACTCCCCTCCCACATTTATCATGTTTGACATCATATTTTACATCTTTTTGTTTTGTTTATTTCTTAACTACTTATTATAGATATAGGTGATTTTACTCCTTTTGTCTTTTAACCTTCCTACTAGCTTTATAAGTGGTTGATCTACTACATTTACTACATATTTGCCTTTACCAATGTGATGGTTCCATTCTAATTTTTATATTCCTAGTTGTGGCCTTTTCTTTTTCACTTAGAGAAGTTCCTTTATCATTTTTTGTAAAGCCAGGTTAATGATACTAAACTATTTTAGTTTTTGCTTATCCATAAAACTTTTTTCTTTCGTTCAAATCTGAATGATAGCCTTGCTTGGTAGAGTATTCTTAGCTGTAGGTGTTTTTCTTTCATTAATTTAAATATATAGTGTCACTATCTTCTGGGCTTCAGAGTTTCTGCTGAAAAGTCAGTTGATAGCCTTGTGGGAGTTCTCTGGTATGTAACTAGTTGCTTTTCCCTTGCTGCTTTAAATATTTTCTCTGTATCTTTGATTTTTGCCATTTTAATTACAATGTGTTTTGGTGTGGTCCTCTTTGGGTTGATCCTGTTTGAGATTGTGGGTTTCCTGGGAATGTCTGTTTCCGTTCCCAGTTTAGCGAAGTTTTCAGGTATTATGTCCTTAAATTTTATCTTCTCTGCTGCTTCTCTCTCTTCTATAATGAGAATGTTGGTATGCTGGATGTTGTCCTGGAGGTCTCTTAAAATGTCCTCACTTTAGGGCTTCCCTGGTGGCTCAGTGGTAAAGCACCCGCCTGCCAATGCAAGAGGCACAGGTTCAATCCCTGGTCCAGGAAGACCTCACAAGCTGCAAAGCAACCAAGACTGTGCACCACAACGCTTGAGCCTGTGCTGTAGAGTCTGGGAGCCACAACAGCTGAGGCCATGTGCCACCCGAGAGCCTGTGCTCTGCAACAAGAGACGCCATCACAGTGAGAAGCCTGCATACAACTGGGGAGTAGCCCCTACTCACCGCCACTAGAGAAAAGCCCACGCGGCAACGAAGACCCAACACAGCTGAAAATAAATAAATAAAATTATTTTAAAAGTCCTCATTTTAAGAAATTCTTTTTATTTTTTCTGTTTAGCTTGAGTGATTTTCAGTGTATTGTCTTCCAGCTCACTGATCTATTCCGCTGTATTATCTAGCATATTGTTGATTTCTTCTAGTGTATTTCTTATTTCAATTATTGTATTATTCAGCTCTGTTTGGTTCTTTTTTATATTTTCTAAGTCTTTGTTAAACTTCTTATTGTGTTCACCCATTCTTCTATTGAGTTTTTAAAACATTTTTACGGTTGCTGCCCTGATATCTTTATTGGATAAATCACCTCTTCCACCTCGCTTAATTCTTCTGGTGTTTTATCGTGTTCTTTCATTTGGAACACGTTCCTCGTTCACCTCATTTTGCCTAATTTTCAGTTTTTATTTCTATACATTAGGTAGGTTGGTTATGTTTCCTGATTTTGGAGAAGTTGCCTTGTGTAAGAGACATCCTAGAGGCCCCAGTAGCCCACTCCCCTCTGCTCACCAGAGCTATATGCTCCATGACTGCCCGTGATGTGGGCTGCGTGGGTCCTGTATTATGATGGGGCCAACTACTGTGAGCATACTAAGTATGGCTGACCTTCATCTCAGTCATTTGCTAGACCCTGCCTGGTGTAGACGCTGCCAGCTGCTGATGGGTGGGACTGGGTACTTGTGTGACTGGCTATATGACCCAGGGAATCCCAATCCTGACCTGCTGGTGGGCAGAGCCCAGTCACATGGCGGCTGATCACAGGGGGTGAGGGGCGGGGGGGGTGGTGGTGGTGGGCGGGCAGGAGGTCTTGGGACTAGTCTCAGCCTGCCAGTGGGTGAAGTCAAATCCTAGGGTCTCTGGTGGGCAGGGCCACATTCCAGGATTCCTGGGGGGCACAAGGGTGTTTATGGCAGCTGGCCCCAGTGGCGCTAGTGGTAACGAACCCACCTGCCAATGCAGGAGACATAAGAGATGTGGGTTCAATCCCTGGGTCAGGAAGATTCCCTGGAGGAGGGCATGGCAACCCACTCTAGTATTCTTGCCTAGAGAAACCCACGGATAGAGGAGCCTGGTGGGCTATAGTCTATAGAGTTGCAAAGAGTCGAACACAACTGAAACGACTTAGCATGGCCTGCTGATGAGTTTGGCTGTGTCCCATACAGCTAGCTGCTTGGCCTGGAGCGTCCCAGGACTGGTGCTTACTGGCTTATGGTCAAGGCCTGGACCCAGCCCTAGTAAGCTGGAGGGATAACTCCAAAATGCTGCTTGCCAATACCAGTGTCTTTGTGGTAGGAAGAGCTCCCCAAAATGACTGTCATCAGCATCTATGTTCCTAGGGTAAGCTTCATTTCCTCCCTGCCTCTCTGAGTCTCTCCCAGATCAGTAAGTGGGTCTGATACACTTTCTTTTGAAATGACTGCTTTTGCTCTGGGTCTCATAGAATGTAAAATTTTGTGTGTGCCTTTTAAGCTGCACATAAGAACTGGTCATTCAGCAACCAGAGTAGCTACAGTGGTCTTAGATTGCTGGAGGCAGAATCCAAGACAAGTAAGATGGGCTGAAGTGCCTCTGCGGCGACTCCTGGAGGAGTTAAGCTCACAAGCAGCGTATGGGCCCACTACACAATTTCACTAATGACTTTATTCTTGACAAGTTCAACTTAAAATGGGCAACAGAATCTCAAAAATAGAAGCAAAGCGGTGTCAGAAAGCCAACCTCTGACTAACACTCCAGCCAGATTCATGTACAACACGTACAGAGCTCATACTTGGAAGTATCTAGTTAAAAGGGAAATTTATACTAAAGGAGATATTAACTTAAAATGGCCAAATTTAGATTATTTTGATATTCCAAAATTTATATTTTTGTACACACAATTAGAAAAAGCTGGCTGTGCTTTCTTTGATTGGTATCTAGAAGCTTCTAAAAGAGGAAATGCTAGAGTAACTACTTTGCACTGTATAATTGTAAGGGATTTGATTTAGTTACTGACCATCTGGTGATGTCCATGTGTAGAATCATCTCTTGTGTTGTTGGAAGAGGGTGTTTGCTGTGACCAGTGCATCCTCTTGGCAAAACTCTTGTTAGCCTTTTCTGATATAGTTTCAAGCAAAATTGCTTGAAACCATATCAGAACTAAAAAAGGCTGCTGTGTTGGCTATGACCAGTGTGTTCTCTTGGCAAAACTCTCTTAGCCTTTTCTGATATACTTTCAAGCAATATCAGAACTGAAAAAGGCTGCTAACACTAACTCTGCCAGGCCCCAGGTCTAGTGGGGCTGGGAAGTCACGTTTGGTATTTATGCTATTTGGCTTTTGATTTCGGGGCATTACCTTGCCATCTTTTTGGGGCACTCTTGTCACTTGGTTTTTGATTTCTGGGCATCTCTTTCTTTGCCTTTTGTTTTATTTGGAGTGTGACTCCTGGCTGGTGAGGTTCTGGTTTGGTTTGGTTTGGTTGGTTTGAGCACACAGGTATCTGGTTCAAACTGCTTGAGCTAACATGGGAAGTGCTTCCTCTAAGTTTCCACACCCCAGCTGGGAACTCCTTGGAATAATTTTTAAATGACTGGTCAGCCTATAGGTATGATCTAAGGATAAGAAAAAATGGCCTAAAAAATTAGCTCTTTATTGACATAGGATAAGAAAATGGACTGAAGTCCCCTTATGTCTAGGACTTTCTCTTATAATCAACAGCCTCTTGTAATTAAACTAAGACCCCCTACTTCCCTAGAGGGACAATCCCTGCTGGGACCAATCTGCCCTTGTTACCAGGGCCAGTTTGAGTACTATCTGGTCTAAATTTTGTCTACTAAGATTCTGGTTGCAATCAGTCAGGGTCTAGGGTTGCAAAGAGTCAGACACGATTGAGCAACTAAGCAGAGCGCTCTGTTTCCTAGAGCTCTCTGGCCCCATTGACCTTCAAAGCAAAATGTCCTGTAGGCTCTTCTTCCTGATGCAGGAGCCCTAGGCTGGGGAGCCTAGTGTGGGCCTTGGACCCCTCAATCCTTAAGCGGAATCACTGCAACTGTGATTATCCTTCTGTTTGTGGATTGCCTATCTGGAAATGTCAGTCTTGACAAAACTGTCTCCATCCCTCCTACTTGACCCGTTGTGGCCCCTTCTTTATGTCCTCAGTTGTAGAAGATATTTTCTTCTAATCTCCAGGTCATTCTCATCAATAGCGCTATGTAAATAGCTGTCACTTCAGTGCGTCCAGGGAAGTGGGTGAGCTCAGGGTCTTCCTACTTTGCCCCTTGGCCTCTTCTCCTGGCTTTTTTTCCCCTGAGGGGGAGCTGTGCAGGTTGTCTAGCTGCCCTTTTGGTGACCAGCACAGCCTTCCTCCCCTGATGCCTCATTCTCCAAGTCTTGGTCAGGCAGCAACTGCACATCTTATGGTCACATCCCTTTGGTTCCCAGGTCCCAGATGGTGAGGGAAAGGAATGAAGACTTACCAGTTGTCTCACTTTGCCCTCTTTTCTGCTGCATCTTCATCAGGAAAACTTTAAATGAGGGCTGGGCTGTATGATGCCCTTCAGCTTCCAAGAAGATCTGTGCCAGAACCCCAGCTCCCCTGCTCTTCAAAGCTATTTTTGTATGTTGTAAACAGATTCCAAGAGTATCAAGTTGTGGGACAACCTGCCTCAAGCCTCCTTGGTCTGGTCTAACCTTCACTCTTTTGCCTCATCCACTCTACGTGTTATTTGCAGTCTGTAGATTGTATCACGGGGATTACTACCAGCCCCCTGCCCGTTCTATTAGTTCTATTAGTACACACGTTCTAAAGTGTGTACTATTCTGACTCTCACATGTGTCTGTGTCTGAAGTTCCAGGCATTTACAGAAGAGGGGAAGCTCTGGGGCTCCCTCACTGCTGTCTCCCTCTCTCTTCAAGGCCTCATACCCCTTGTCAAGTCTTCTCCAGAACCGCCCTTTGGATACAATCTCTCAGCAATTGTAACTGGTGCCCACCCACATTTCAGGGCAGCTTTAATATATGGGAAGGGCACAAGCTTCCCATATTCTGAACTGATGATGGGATTTATTCCCCCAACATGTTCTGACATGGTTTGACAGAAAGCCCAGGATGAGCTGCTTGTATGGTGTGGGCACCTGGAGGAGGTGGTGTGGGTGTGGGTGGGGAGATAGCCCTCTGCATCCCGGGTAGTAGGGTGGGGTCATTGTGCATCAGGTCCATCTGCTTTGCTTGTAGCCCTTTCCTAATTCTCAGGAAAGAAGACATGGGGCAGGCTCTCTCCAGCTCTTGGAAAGAGTTTCACTTCTTTTTCTGTTCCCTCCCTCCTTCCTTCTCTCTCTCGTGTCTTCACCTTGACCCATGCACCTGATTTGAAAAGCCCCTGACCCCTGTTTTGGCCATGGAAATAGTTTACAATAGGAAAGGAAAACTATCTGTCTCCACCAGACCTAGGTGCCTGCCACAGAAAGAAATACAGTGAAGACGTGAAGATTATTGGTCGGTTGATGGGGTTTTACCATTAAGTTGTCTTTTTTTTTTTTTTTTTTTTTACTGTCTTCTTGGGTATCTTTATGGACAGGAGGCAAAACAGAGATTCTGAGTCAGCCCTCTACCCTCAACGCTGACTGCCAGGGGCCTTTGTTTTGAAGGGATGAAATGTTTTCTGTCCTTGGGGAATCTGCACAAACTGAGTCTTATTATAGAGCCTTGGACTTCTCAGGGGCCCAATATTGAGTTTTGGGTAGAGACAAGCAAAGAGCACCGTGTCAAAGAGGTAGTGGGATCAATGAATCACAGAAGCTTCAGAAAGGCACATGGTAAGGCCATGAGAATGGGCAAGAGAGCATGAGATCTCCCAGATACTGGGGTGTAGCATCTCATAAATGGTGCTTTAAGGGTTAAGATCACTTCTGAGACTAAGAAACCCAAGCTCAGAAGGTTTTTGAGGGAGGCCAGAGGGAGCATTCGGAGAAGGCAATGGCAACCCACTCCAGTACTCTTGCCTGGAGAATCCCATGGATGGAGGAGCCTGGTAGGCTGCAGTCCATGGGGTCTCAAAGAGTCAGACACGACTGAGCAACTTCACTTTCACTTTTTACTTTCATGCATTGGAGAAGGAAATGGCAACCCACTCCAGTGTTCTTGCCTGGAGAATCCCAGGGACGGGGGAGCCTGATGGGCTGCCGTCTATGGGGTCGCACAGAGTCGGACACGACTGATAAGACTTAGCAGCAGCAGCAGCAGCAGAGGGAGCATTGAGGGGCCGTGCATGCAAATCGCTTCAGCTGTGTCCGACTCTTTGTGACCCCATGGGCTGTAGCCCGCCAGGCTCCTTTGTCCATGGGATTCTCCAGGCAAGAATATTGGAGTGGGTTGCCAGGCCCTTCTCCAGGGGATCTTCCTGACCCAGGGATCAAACCCACGTCACTTATGTCTCCTGCATTGGCAGGTGGGTTCTTTACCATTAGTCCCACCTGGGAAGCCAAAATGACCTGCCCATATTGAGGCACCAACCCTCACCTAGTCGGAGGACCCAACCCAAGCAAATTCCAAAGGCCAGAAAAGATGTTGACTGAGGCTAGCTCCAGACACTCTAGAATATTATCAGGTTTCTTTGGCATAGGAAGCTTAGGGGCTAGCCTGAAGGGAAGTTGGGATGCTAAAGAAGGAACATTAAAAGCAAGGAACAAGATGAAATGTACTAAAGCCAATCTTGGGACAGGAAAGTTCAAACCTGTGGGCAGAGGAGAACAGCACAAAGTCCAGGTAGCCAGGGATATTTGAAAGACCAGAGGACAGTGGGCTAAGTAGCAATGGTTATATTCACCTGTATCATTAGCATTTTCTGTGTAACAAACCATCTCCAAACTGAGATTATAATTGCATTTGATGGTAGAACTGCAGAGGTACCCCCGGGGAGCCAGGTAAAGGTGAATTGTTTCTCTCTGAAGAGGAAGAAGCTTTTGAGATAGATACTAAACAGCACACATTAGCCAAATCTCTAAGAGCAAAATATGTTCTAGTTGCTGATTGGATTTAACCAGTCATTTAAATATTGGATGTGGGGGTCTTATTGGGCAAGACCATAATATTAAGATTATGGTACTCCATTGTGAGGGAGTACCATAATTCTTTTTAGATTAATTCTTTCTAGGTTCGCGTACAACTGTTAAATGGAAAATCGGTGTGGAGAATCCACCTCTTCTCTAAAAAAAGTCTTGTATGATCCTTGAAAGTCCTGTTTAATTTATACTGGGGCCATGTTAATATTTTAAATGAAAGGGAAGAGGGAGGTCTATTAGTTCCATTTCCCAAGCTGATTTTAAGTGCTGATGACTTAATTTAATTGTATCACTTATTGGGTGAGAGAACACACGCCCTCTGTGGAATATTTTAGAACAATGGATGCTATGACTGTGGAAAATTTAGTCAAGGCAATAGTTCTTATGGCTAAGGTGAAGCATACCTGTTTCTTCTCTATTTTATGTTTAGTGATCCTCCCTCCCAAGATTATAGGGCATATCTTATTTAAATTTAGTGGGATTCCCTGGTCTAAGTACAATTTGAACTCTAGTCTTAAGGAATGAAAGTGTGCCAATTGGTGCTTTTCAGCAGATGTGAACGTTAATTCAGGACCCATGTTGCAGATGTGCAAAAACCAATTGGCACCCTTATATCTTGTCACTGTATATATTCTTTTTGTATATATCTTTTTGCAAATTTTGGATTTCCAATCAGATCATTTCCAATTTCTCCCCCTGTATCCAGGTATTTTGGGGGGAGGTGGAAGTGGTTATTGAGTGTACTTTGGGGCTGACCTCCTCAACCCTTCTCATATTTATCCATTTCTTCCTCTATGGAGCCTCAAATCAGCATCATCAGGGTTAGAGGCCTCCTCCATGGCAACTATCACCTTATTGGCTAAGGAACCACAGCCTAAGAAGGGAGCAGAGTTGTGTTGATAAGATATCACACTCAATTGATGCCAGAGTCTTTTTGGTCCCTTTTACAGTTGTTCAATAGGGTCATGGTGTCCTCTAGCCCTTTAAGAGGGGCAAGGATAAAGTATTTGAGGCACTTTTCACAAGAATCTGTTCCTTGGGGTGCCATGGTATCTCTCCCATCACCTTTTGCATTGATGGCAGCAGCAGAAGTACTTGAAGCCCATAGGGTCCTAGTGAGCCAACTGCTTTTAGGAAAGTGGTCCTCAGCAAGCCACACAGTGACTGTCCTCTTTCACATGAGTGAGCATCATTGGGTCTGACTAGCACTCAGGGCATTGGTCACACAACCATAGTTACAGTGTAAGAGTCATTCCCTGAGCCTAGTGTCAGCTGTGGCTTTTGCTGGAACTGGGACATACAATTCAATGATAATATGTTACATACAATTACATTCAATTATGTACATACATACAAAGACACACAATTCAATGATTATATAAGACATGCAATTCAATTATACACATATACATATATATATGTATGTGTATATATACATATTGTGTACCTTGGCTAGGATATAGAACAATGCAGGACCATTTTAAGTAGGGCCCCAATCTCACACCTCTATTCCTAAATGCTAACAATTGAAACTTCTTAACATGGTCTGGTAAAATCTATAACATGGGTTGCTCATTGTGTTATTGTGCTTAGTCACTCAGTTGCGTCTGACTCTTTGTGACCCTTTGGACTGCAGCTCGCCAAGCTCCTCTGTCCATGGGGCTTTCCAGGGAAGAATACTGGACTGGGTTGCCATGCCCTTCTCATTAGGGCCCAGAAAATGCAGCATGAACAGTACAGCTCAAAGCGCAAGCTAACAAGCAAGCAGCAGAGCTGGTTAATAAGCCAAAGAAAGAGAAGAGAGACTTCCTGTAGTATTGGTCATCACCTAGGCTCCCTGCTTGCTGTGCTACACTGGGGTTCATCCTGACTCCCTGGGTTGACAACACATGTTGAAATATTGAGGAGTGATGTGTCATGATGTCTGCAACTGACTTTGGAAAGCTTCATCCTGAAGGCAATGGGGAGCCCTTGAGGGCTTTAGGCAGAGGAGGGACAGGCTGATTTGGGCCAGAGAAAAATCACTAGTGGAGGGGGGCAATTGCTGCAGTGGGGAAGAAGGGATGGAAGTGGGAGAAGTAAGATGAGATGAGTTTTATGTAACCATTTGAATAGTCCCAGGAGAGGTGAAGAACCTCCCACTCTGTGTTGGGAGGAGAGGGGAAAGCAGTACTGGGGAGGGAATGAAGGCAAGATGTTCATTTTTGGGAATATAGTGTCTCAAGAAAAAAAATAAGCATAGCTTAGAGCCAGGTTACTTGGGTTCAGGGAGCAAATGGGCACATTATTTAACCTCTGTATGCATCAGTTTCCTTATTTGTAAATGGGGTGTATTCATTTATAAGGGCTGCCATACAAACTGGGTGGCTTAAGCAACTTAAGTTTATTTTCTCACAGTTCTGAAGGCTAGAAGTCCACGTTCAAGGTGTTAGGAGGCTTGGTTTCTTCTGAGGCCTCTTTTCTTGGCTTGTAGATGTCCATCTTCTCCATTCTCTTCATATGGTCCTCCCTCCTTAGGTGTCTGTCCAAATTAATTTTTATAAGGGCACCAGTCATGTTGGATTAAGGTCCACCCTAATGACCTCATTTAAACTTAGTTACCTCTTTAAAGATCCTATCTCCAAACACAGCCACATTTTGAGGGTATTGGAGGTTAGGACTTCAAATGTGAATTTTGGGGAGATACAACCCAGACCATACAGGAAGATAATAACAGAATTTACTTCACAGACTTGTGAGAATTTATTGAATTAGAACATGTAAAATGCTTAGAACAGTGATGAAAAATTTTTTCTACTGCTATAGATGACGTATGAAATGACATGAAAATGAGGCGGTCGTTTCACAGATGTCTCAAAGCTCCTGCCTCTCTGGAAGTGGCTCCTTTGAGTCCTAACAATTCTCAGAGCTCCAGTATACCTTTAGAAGCATTCACCACTTGCTTTGGTCTCTGAGATTGTAGCTGTCAAGGGTCAAAATCCTCTTTAATCCCCTTCGCCACAATAGGGCAACTAAGCCTGTGGTTCTCAAAATGTGGACTCCAGACCATTAGCGAATGGGAACTTGCTAGAAAGGCAAATTCTTGGGCCAATCCCAGACCTACTGAGTCAGAATCTCTGTGTTTTAATAACTCTCCACATGATAACCCTCCAGTGTAAGAACGACGGAACAAATGTCTCTTCTTATTTGAAGAAATCAAATCTGCTGAAATACCACTTGGGGGCAGCACAGGACTATGAGGTAAGCACAGGCTCATTAAAAGCAACCCACTTTTGAAAGATTGAGGGCAAAAGAAGGGGGCAGGAGAAGATGAGATGGTTGGATGACATCACTGATTCAATGGACATGAGTTTGAGCAAACTCCGGGAAATAGTGAAGGACAGGGAAGCCTGGTGTGCTGGAGTTCATTGGGTCGCAAAGAGTTGGACATGATTTAGCGACTGAAAAACAACTTTTATTTATTGCGGAAGCTTCCACCTGTCCCTCTTGCCTCTGGTCTTGCCCCAAGTTTCCCTCAGTTCTCCCCGCAAGGCCAGAGAAACAAGACCTCTAGAAACCTCAAACCTGATTGTGTCACTGGTTCAGAATTCTTCAGGGGCTCCCTCTGGCACTAAAGAAAGATTTTTTAACTTCCCAGTAGAATCCCCTGTCTCCTCCATCTTGCTCATCCCCATCTTCTTTTTGTATCTGCCCTGGAGTCAGACCAACCTGGGTTTGAATTTCAGCTCTGCCATTTGTCATCTGGGGATGGCTTGGGCAAGTCACGTCATTCTGAGCCTCGGTTCCTACATTGGTGAAATGGGGGCAATTAATAAGCCTTTTCTCACAGGGCTATTATTAGAGAGAGCCTAGTTATGAAGGAATTCTTCCCTGATGGCTCAGATCGTAAAGAATCTGCCTGCAATGTGGGAGATCTGTGTTTGATTCCTGGGTTGGGAAGATCCCCTGGAGGAGGGCATGGCAATCCACTCCAGTATTCTTGCCTGGAGAATCCCTATGGACAGAGGAGCCTGGTGGGCTACAGTCCATGGGGTCACAAAGAATTGGACATGACTGAGCGACTAAGCATAGCACACAGTTATAAAGGAATTCTGGTCTCGGGTCTCACAAACAAGGCTCAGTATGCAGCTTCTCCACTTCCCCATGTGCACCGCCAGGCACAAGATACTGTCTGCATCCATGGGCTTCATGCTAGGTGCACTGGATGCTATCTGAGCCCCGCTCATCTCTCCAATGTCAGGACTGCCACCTGCCAGCATCTGTATCTCTTTGCATGGGGTTTTCTCTGGCTGCTGGCCTCCACTGTGGTGCCTGGACCATAAAACTCCATATAATGGAAATAATATTAGTGCCCACCTCTTGGCACTAGTAGGAGGGCCTAATTAGTCCCCTGCATAGACCTTTGCTGTTGTGTAGACCTAGCACTTGCACTTGTCCATCTCTGTACTCCCCAACCTACAGGAGTGGCCGTGTAAGCCTACGAGGCAGTGAATGAGGGATGGGAGACCTGGCTTGCTTGTGGCTCTCTGCTCTACCATTCCTGACCTCCTGCCCTTGGGTCACCCAGATTGGCTTCTGTCCACCCCTTTACAAAAGACACCTAAGACATTGTGTCATTTGGATGCAAGAGGACCCCAGGCTCTGGGGGCTGCCAGATAA
Organism: Cervus canadensis; assembly: GCF_019320065.1. Lineage (NCBI taxonomy): Eukaryota > Metazoa > Chordata > Mammalia > Artiodactyla > Cervidae > Cervus > Cervus canadensis. Next base: position 50,128,184 of record NC_057395.1, on the reverse strand, counting down.
CCCTGGCACCCATGGCAGGGCAGTTGGTGCTGTGTATACTCATAGAACCTAGACCATCTCAGGCTGAATATTTGGTGGTGATGCAGCCCCTCAACCCACAGCCTGCAGGGCCAAGGGCACATGACCTTGTCCAACAGTCTCTGATATCAGGATGCCACTCTTTTCTGTGGCTGCCTCCTATGGGGGTTGCTTTGACCTTGGTCTTCACGGTCTTAGTGGAACTACCTGGATACAGTAGACAAGCATCTACATGGCCTACAGGGCCCTCCAAAATCATCCTCCTCCACCCTCAACCTAAATATCTCCTCTACCAGGCTGTCCTATGGTCTGACTCTGTATGAAACTCTGGGGTTAAGTGTTGTCCTCTTCCAGGAACTCTGAAAAAGTTAGCAAAATGCGCTCAGCCAGCTATATGATTTGTGCAACTCTGTGCAAAATGCAAATACATGGGTTCTTACTAAAAAATTATGAAGAATTGCAAGACAGTGGAGCATTAAGCCAAGTGTGAGGCTCTGTGAAACTGTACAGATTGCATACTCACAAAGCTACTTCTGACTGCATTCCTTACTTCTTAGTGTGATGGAGCTTGTTAACAGCTTTGCTTATACCCAGGAGGAGTCCTGGAGCTGCTCAGAGAAAATGCAAGGACATAAAATCAAAGTGTGTCCCTTTCTCAACTCAGGAGACAACCTGTTGTCTCAGAGATACTTGAAGTAAGTGTTCTCTGCCCAGCTAGCCTTTCTCTGGGCTGTCTTCTAGGCCCCTGGAGTCCTGGTAGCATATAAGACCTTTTATGCCTCTGGCCTGGCTGATCCCTAGATGAGTCCTTACTCATTTTCTCTACTTTGTGTTTGTCTTGTCTGCTCTGGGATGTGGGTCTGACTCCTTGAGGACTTTTTCCTCTTCCCTGGACAGCCACCAGACCTCTGGGTTTAGATCTTAGCAGACCATGGAGAGTACCCCCAGACAAACTCTCCATACACAGGGCTCTTTTAGGCCCTCTTCAAGCCCACTCCTCTAGCTTCTCCTGGCCTAGGGGACTGAGCTGTGTGACGACTTTAGTGGGCTGCTTTTATTCTTGCTTCTGGTTGGGTGTGATCAATAGGAGCAGTAGCAGGAAACTAGAGAAGGGAGAAATAAGAGAGGTGAAACATTTATTCCCCCAGCTCCTCCCTGGGACCTCCTGGACCCTGGCTGTGTCCATCATTACTTCCTGTCAGGCAGCCATCTCTCAGGCAGCCCTCTCTGGCTCCAGGTTTTAATCCTGGTACCTAACAACTCCCTCCCTTTGGCCTGTCAGGACTGGGGTGGCCTTAGACTCTAGCTGTCACTACTGTTCTTTCCCTTGAGATTTTCCCCTATGTTGCCTAAACTTTTGTAAACAGTCCATCTATTAAATTATCCCAGAGTTATTCTAATTTGAATTTGCATCTAATTCCTTCTGGGACTCTGACTGGTACTCTGAGTGCCCCTAAAACTTGCTCCTTGGAGTTTTCTTCCAAGTTTATGGTTGACCGCTCTATCCAAAACCTTATTCCCTTTCTTGTCCTACACCTGTTCCCCTCAAGATTGAGAAGCATCAAAGAAAAGGGTGGATTGAAACCAAGAAGGACCTTGTGGGGCCCTCCCAGGTACAAAAGCCTTTCCATGACCCCTGTTTCTTGTTTGCAGGAAAAAAACTTCAGCTTCCTAGACCTGTGAGTTCTGAAATGCAGATTGAAGCAGTTACTAATTAGGGGAGGGAGGGAATGCAGAAACAAAGGAAAAGCAGTCAAGAAACAATAGCAGCAACAAAGCAGAGTCCTAGTTCCTCCTCAAGGGATATACAAAGCGGAGTCCTAGTTGTTCCTCAAGGGATATACAGAACAGTTTGATACTTGGTTTGAGTTACTCTGCAGAAACTAAGGTCTGTTCCCTGCCCCTACCCCCTACGGGGAGGAGGTAACTACATACTACATGCTGAGATCCCAGACTGGTTGGAACCAGAAGGTTGATGATTGAGATTCTTGGAACACCACCTTTTTATCTCACCACCAATCAATCAGAAGAAAGTCATGTACCCTGCAGCCTTTGGGAACTTTGGGTCTTTTGAACCTAAGCTGCCTGTGTGTACTCCTTGCTTGGCACATTCAAAAAATGCTCTACTTTCCTAACCACAGCCCTGGTGTCAGTAAGTTGGGTTTGCTGTGTGGCAGGTGAGTGGACCCAAGTTCAGTCTGGTAACAGCACAAGGATCTTTGTTCTCTGTTGTACCCCTAGTCTATCTTTGGAGCCCTCAGTCACTAAAAACAGTCAAATCAAAGGGTGAGTACCCAGGAACTCAGTTCCTAAGCGAGCACCCAAAGAGAAGTGGGCACTCTCCTTCACATTGTCCCAAACAAGTCCACCATACCTTCCATCTGTAACAAATTGGGAACCAGGACCCTAGAAGTTATGTCTTCCTTCTTCAGCTTCAGGGTCTAGTAGAGGCAAAATGATCCCCTTAACCAGAGCACCCCACTCCCAGACAGGTCTCCTTTGAGTATGCAACCACTGACAAGCAGAGAATTAAAAAACAAGGCCATCAGATAACCAGACAATGAGGCAAGAAGAAAAGTAGGCAGAATTCTCAGAGATGCCTATCTTCTGGTTTTGCTGTTCCACTTCCAATTCTCCCTTTTCTTGTAGAATATTTTCCCTTGGGGAACCTCTCTTTACTCTCTCTCAGCACACTAGCTCACCTTGGACCTAGACCTAAACCAATTAGTCAGTTGGGCTTGACTGAAGCTGACTCTGGAACCTGAGTAACCAGAAAGAGTTTCTTTCTTGTTGCAAAGAGGCAGTAAATCTGAAGCTGTGGCCACCCTTTTAAATTCAAGGTGGGAACCAACCTGGAGGAGGGCAGGGTTGAGAGACAGTCATTGTTTGGGCCCTGATTAAGCCATTCCTGAAGCTAGCTATTCTGGAAACTTTCAGTTATGTGAACCAATGCATTCTGTTTTTGTTTAAAGCTAATTTATACAGCGTGTTCATTCTCTTGTGTGTGATAAGAAATATACACCCTTGAACAACAGGGGAGTTAATTTAAGTATATAGTTGTTCTGAGGTTTCTTTGCATCCTTAGAGTCAATCAACTGCACATCATGTAGTCCTGTAGTATTTACTATTGAAAAATATCCATGTATCAGTGGAAATGGCAATAAGAAGGATTTCCTTCTTTCCCATGATTGAATAATATTCCGTTATATGTATGTGAACCGTATCTTTTTTATCTGTTAATTCATTGACAGGCAATTGAGGTTAGTTCCATATCTCTCCTGTTATAAGTAATGCTGAAAAGAGTAAAGGTGTGCTGAGATCCAGTTTTCATTTCTTTTGGATATATAATCCAGACGTGAGATGGCAGGATCCCATGGTAGTTCCATTTTTAATTTTTTGAGGAGCCTCCATACCGTTTTCCTTAGTGGCTGCACCGACTTACATTCTGAAGTAGGGGGCAGTCTTAATCTGTGGGGTCTGATGCTATCTCCAGGTAGATAATGTCAGAATTAAATTGTAAGGCAACTAGAGAAATGAATTGCATTGTTGTGGGAAAAAACCCATATGTCTGATGTCTGAAGTTTTTTTTTTTTTTTTTTTTGGCAGGAGTGGTGGGTAGGATCTTAGTTCCCTAACCAAGGATTGAACCTGAGTCACTGCAGTGAAAGCACCAAGTCCTAACCACTGGGCCACAAGGGAATTCCCTGGTGTCTGAAGTGTTCTGTGTGAGATTGTAGAGGAAGTTTTCCCAGACATTGCCAAGGAAAGAGCCCTGGATGGGATTAGAGCCACTGCAACTTTGCTCTTCCACTGGCCTGCTTTTGAGCATGAGAGGGATCAGGGCAAAGCTACACACGCGAGAAAAAGCCTCTCATGCATGTGGGAGTCCCTTGGGAGGTTTGAGCTTAATCCTGGGTCTGCTTTTAATGGGCTTGGTCAATGGACATGTTCCTTCTGTTCTCAGGGCCTTGGGCTTCTCACAGGTAGCTAAGGGTGAGACCTTCCTTCTCTGCTTTACCAGTGCATGGGCCTGAGTGTATCATTTCCTGGGAGCTGCTGGTGGGGTACAGAGACCAGGAGCGGTTGACTCAAACTTGGCTTTCAGAGCATGAGGCCTTGTTCCATCTGGGAGAGGAGCCAGGGCCCTCCTGCCCTTATTCTTCATTGAGAAAGCTTGGGCTCCTAGCCAGGGTGAGAGCCTCATGCTGTGTCAGCTGAGCCTCTTCTCTGCTTCTGAGCTCCTCCTCCTCTGTACTCTTTCCCCAAATCCTGTCCTAAATCACTGTGCCCAGGAGAGCTAGGCGTAGAATGTTAGGGATGATTCTATCAGGAAAGCCCCACTGTTCTCACAAGTCAGCCTTTAATCATTGGGAATTACCCATCCCACATGCCAGAGTAGTGGTTCTCCAAGTTTGGACTCCACACCAGCAGCAAGAGCAACACCTGGGAACCTATTAGGAATACAAGTTCTTACACCTCATCCCAGACCTACAGAATCAAGTACTTGAAGTGCAGCCCAGCACCATATGTTTGAAGAGCATCACTCCAGAGGATGCTCCTCCCAAGTGTGAGAACTACTTGGATCTGTTTGAGAACCAACTTGGAGCTATTGCTCACACAAAAGATGCCGAGGTATGGCGTTATACATGCTTAGATCCCTCATCTCCTAGGAATGAGGTTGGCTGCTAAGGCTTTCAGCTGGCCCTTTTCTTGAGCATTGCCATGTGCTAAATCTTTATGCCCAGAAATGCCTCAGAAACTATGTACTCACCCCCCATAGGTGGACCACAGCCAGTGACTGATGGACAGGGTAGAGTAGGCTGCTCTCTTATCTCAAGTTGGGATACTCTGCTGTGAATTACTGTCTGGAGCCCATCTGTGAATTAGGTCAAGGCTAGACTTTAATTGTTCCCAAGTTTCTGTTTATCTCAAATGCCAAATGAATTGGGTACAATACCTTGTTGGTACAATAGGTATGAATTGACACACAAGACCATGATGTAAAAAGAAAATGTCACTTGGCTTGCTTTGGAAAAAGAAAAATAAACTGAGCTCCAAAGCCCTGTCTGCCAAGATGGTGTATTGGTGTCTTCCTTTGAATGCAGGCTTGCAGTCAACCAGGAGGATCTTCTGCAGTCTGGGAAGTTGGTGAGGCCCCTGAATCATAGGCCCTGGTGGCCACAACTGTGATGGGCCCATTTGCCTCTTGGTCTTAAAGAATCAACTAATCTACCCTTAGTCCAGACATCAGAGGGAAATTCAATATCATGGTGTGTCTTGATATATGTAAATAAATCAAATATGAAAAAATATTTCCAATTTTGAAGTTGGTGGTGGGGTATATTGAAAATTTATACAGGTGTTTGTCATACTGTTCTTTCCACTTTTTTCCCGTATGCCAAGAAATTTTCATAATACCAAGTTGAGGAAATAAAGGCTTTTTTATGATGTGGGTGGAGAGGAAGCTGACATTTAAGGAACAGGTGTGGCAGTGTTTACAATTATTCTATGATTTCACTTTAAATTATTATACACGTAATTCATGTTAATCATAGAAAGTTTCAAAAATGCAAACACAAACGTAAATAGAAATCACCCACAATCACAGCTCCCAAGGGGGAAAATGTAAACAGCAAAAATAGCAAACAAGACGAGTCGGAACCCCAGACCCCTGAAGCTCCAAAGCAAGGAGACAGCTAGAACTGAGACGGGTCATCCCGCTGTGTGGTCCAGGGCCACCTTCTGTTGGTCCCAATGGGCTCCAAGAGGGTAGCAGGTGAGAACTGTATCAGGTGTGAGGCCTGAGGCAGAAACTGGGGCTGGGGGAGAGATGGACACCTTCTCAGGGACTTATAGGGCTATTTTCATTGTTTTCAGAATGTTTCAGGAAAAAAAAGTGTATGTCTTCAGTTCAGTTCAGTTCAGTCGCTCAGTCATGTCCGACTCTTTGTGACCCCATGAACCGCAGCACGCCAGGCCTCCCTGTCCATCACCAACTCCCAGTGTCCACCCAAACCCATGTCCATTGAGTCGGTGATGCCATCCAACCATCTCTTCCTCTGTCGTCCCCTTCTCCTCCTGCCCTCAATCTTTCACAGCATCAGGGTCTTTTCAAATGAGTCAGCTCTTCGCATCAGGTGGCCAAAGTATTGGAGTTTCAGCTTCAACATCAGTGTTTCCAATGAACACCCAGGACTGATCTCCTTTAGGATGGACTGGTTGGATCTCCTTGTGGTCCAAGGGACTCTCAAGAGTCTTCTCCAACACCACAGTTCAAAAGCATCAATTCTTCAGTGCTCAGCTTTCTTTATAGGCCAACTCTCACATCCATACATGATCACCGCAAAAACCATAGCCTTGACTAGATGGACCTTTGTTGGCAAAGTAATGTCTCTGCTTTTTAATATGGTGTCTAGGTTGGTCATAACTTTCCTTCCAAGGAGTAAGCGTCTTTTAATTTCATGGCTGCAATCACCGTCTGCAGTGATTTTGGAGCCCAGAAAAATAAAGTCAGCCACTGTTTCCACTGTTTCCCCATCTGTTTCCCATGAAGTGATGGGACCAGATGCCATGATCTTAGTTTTCTGAATGTTGAGCTTTAAGCCAACTTTTTCACCCTCCTCTTTCACGTTCATCAAGAGGCTCTTTAGTTCTTCTTCACTTTCTGCCATAAGGGTGGTATCATCTGCATATCTGAGGTTATTGATATTTCTCCTGGCAATCTTGATTCCAGCTTGTGCTTCCTCCAGCCCAGCGTTTTGCATGATGTACTCTGCATATAAGTTAAATAAGCAGGGTGACAATATACAGCCTTGACATACTCCTTTTCCCATTTGGAACCAGTCTGTTGTTCCATGTCCAGTTCTAACTGTCGCTTCCTGACCTGCATACAGGTTTCTCAAGAGGCAGGTCAGGTGGTCTGGTATTCCCATCTCCTTCAGAATTTTCCACAGTTTATTGTGATCCACACAGTCAAAGGTTGACTGGGGGAAATGAGCTTCCTTTTTTGTGCTTTGTTTGCATTGCTTGAGGTTCATCCAACTGGAAACATCTGATAGTTGGGAGTTTATGTGAAAGGTAAGGAGACTCATCTAGACCCAAGATAGACTTGTGAGGCTTCACAGTATGTATGGCAAATGACCCCTAAGAAATGTGTGGCCTGAAAGAAGTGAGCTGAGCCCCAAACCTGGAGGAACAGCCACATTTGAGAGTTAATCACACGAAGAAGACTGAGAAGGTGTGGCTAGAGATGTGAGAGGGAGGCCAGGACCTGGTTCTTGGTGGCAAAGAAACCAAAAATACTACCAAAGAAGGAGGAAATGGTTAGTGAGCCAAATGATCCCAAGAGTTTAAGTCAGATGAGGATGTGAAGATGATATCATTGAAGGACAGTATCGATAGAGTAATAAAGGCAGAAGCAAGATTCTAGGGACTTAGATGATAATAGAACCCAGGGTAGCAAGATACCAATGAGGCTCTGCTTTATGAGCAAAAGAAAGGAGTTGGAAATTGTGGATAGGTGGATGCAGGAAGGGAAGGTTCTTTGAAAATGGGGTCTCCCGTTCTCCATTTTTCCTCAGTATCCAGCTAGTGAGGTGCAAAGCTGTGATGGGACCTAGGAATGGAGGAGGATGGTGGTAACTGCCAAATAAACACACCACCCAGGGAAGTCAGCCAAGGCTGGGCCAAGAATATCTGGGACGGAATGCATGTTTCATCTGCAGCAGGAAACGGTGTTGGGAGCTAAGTTTACTGTGGAATTTCCGAGCTGTGAGGATGTTCCTGGTGAATGCTTTTTATTTATTTATTTATTCATTCATGAAAAAGTTGGAATTAAGTCACCAGCCCCTCCTCCCCCACTCAAAAAAAAAAAAAAAAAAAAAAAAAAACCAAAACATTCCTTCCCGCAGAGGAAGTGCTTAATTTAGCCTTATGCTCCAGTCGAAAAATATCCCTGAGGTTTGGTGGCTTCTGCTGGCTGTTTGTCACCCTTGAATACAGCAGGATGTTAATGCATATGGCAAGATCAGACTCTTTGTGTCTTTTTGTTTTTAAATCATGAAGATACGATAACACGTTTATTGGAGATTGGAAAATACAGAAGAAGGTGACATACAGTTCCACTATATACTGCAATTATTTTTTAAGGTAGATAAATTAAGATTTTGGTTGGAGTTTCCATAGCAAACTCTCAAAAATTAATATAATGAATATACAGAGAAGTAAAAGTATATAGTAGACCTGAAAATCACTATGAATCAATTCAATATGATTAAGATTTATTCAAATTTTAATGCAACGGTAGGATACAAATTATATTCAAATTCTCATAGACAATAAACTAGGATACACTGGAACATATCCAGGAACACAAGACCAGGTGCAAAAATTTGATGGTCTAAAGGCGTTGAAATCATACATAGTCTATTCTCTTATCACTGTAGAATTATGTTAGAGATCAATATCAAAAGATACTTGAAAATAATACATGTATTTTCAAGTGCAATGTAATATTTACTAAGACACATCTTTGATTTAGCCATTGAAGGTGTCAAAAAGATTTGAAGATTGAAAAAACATAGAGAGTGATTACAGAGAAGAAAGCATTTAAATGAGAAATTAATATCAAAGGTACTTAAAAAATCCCATGTATTTGGAAATGGACTCTTTGTGTCTTGATTTCAGCAGCGGTCCTAAGAGAATAGGTGGCACCACACCAACCACCCATCCTGTTAGACCATCTATGCAAGATGTGGAAAGAGTATCTCTAAAGCCAGCTTTAGGAACCTTAGATGACCCTCCCATCTCTGGCCTGTAAAAGAGGTTGGCAAGGCAGAGAAAGAGTGCTATGGGTCTTTCTCCCTTGGGGTGAGATGGGGGTGCTCTCCTTTATCTAGAATCAAATGAGAGGCACCGCTCAGAAAGCTTGATATGTGCCCCTGAAGCTTGCAGGACACAGCAGACTGGTATCTGATTCACCAAAGAAACTTGATTTGTGAAAGACTGTGTCTCAAACTGACTATGTTTGGGAAGTACTGCAGCCTGTGGGGTGGTGGATCAAAGGAACTAGTCTTTTTGTACCACACACAAGAGGCAAAGATTACTTAGAGCCTTCTGCAAAGGCTACCTGGCTTAAGGGGGTGATCCCAACATAAGGAACCTGGAGGTAAACCATCCCAAGTATATGGGTACTTAAAGAAGGTGGCTTTAAAAAGACATTCTAAGCAAGTGTCAATACTGGGACCCCAAGGCTTTCTCAAGCATTTATGGAAAGGGTTCTTGGCTGTACAGTAGGCATCTGTCCAGCAGCAAAGATCAGAATGTAGCTGTTCCTTTCACATTTGTGATATTGTGATTTATCATGGAAAGTATATATTTGGTCTTTTCCCCTGACTTCTGTTATGAAACTCTGAAAACCCTTGGGATTTCTTAAGTAATAAGAACAATAAATGTGTCTTGATATTAATAACACCCCCCTTCAACCTCACCTGAGTTTATGTTAATGAGGTGACTTTTGGAAAGCCTCTAAGGATGGAGGAGCTGGTTGCCAGGGCAACCAACTTTCAATCCCATCCCCTCTGACCTCCAAAGAGGGGAGAGGGGCTGGAGACTGAATTTGATCACTAATAGCCAATGAGTTATTCAATCATGCATATAAGATAAGGAGAGTGATGTGCCTGAATAGAGCATAGAAGCTCTTCACCCTTTCTCTGTACCTTGCAGTATGCATCCTTCCGTCTGACTGTTCTGCAGTTATATCTTATTATAACAAACAAGTAATATAGTAAATAAAATATTTCTGTGCATTCTGTGAGCCAGAACTTGATCAAACCCAAGGAAGGAGTTGTGGGAACCTCTGCTCTATAGCCAGTCAGTCAGAAGCATAGGTGACAACCTAGACTTTTAGCAGTTAGTGTCTGAAGTGGGAGGGGGGTGTGTTGTGCGAACGAGCTTTAAC